>NC_086323.1:55146547-55491047 GCF_036172605.1 Pelobates fuscus | reverse complement strand
TTCGAGTGCCGTATGCATGCTCTGAACATTGCACAGTGGTGCAGCAGTGGACACAATTATGGCAGTCAAAGGGTTCAACTAATAATAGGTCATTTTGGTGGACCGACAGGAGGCAAGCATAGATGCTGAAATCTGCTGTCAGAAGCAAAATTCTGCTCATTGAACTCATTGTAACAAAATTTAATATTTATGGGGATTCCGATGTTGCACAACAATTTCTATATATGGGACTAGACTGTTAATACTTTATAGAATGTTTGGCTTTATATAATAATTGGCTTGGTTTGCTTGACCTTTTGACCATCCCTAATTTTAGGCAACCTTTGGCACTCCAAATGTTGTGGACTACATCTCTTATAATGCTCTTGAAGCCAAAATGCTGGCAAAACATCAAAGAAGATGTAGTTCACACCTGGAGTGACAAAGTTTGTTTAGACCTGGTCTGGCGGATGGTCTCTTCCTGCTTTAGGGCACGACTTGGAAAACAGGCTTCAGTCAAAGGCTACGGACACTAGCAATGCTAAGTTTTAAAGAGGTGCATGAAAAGTACTGTCCTGAAGTATATTTATTTATTCACTGCAGAGGAGAAGTCAATGAGTGAATCAGAGTTTTTTTGTTTATTAAATAACGGATTTGCTTCCTGCTGCATATGATTGCTACATACTACAGGGCAGCCCTTCTCATATGTTGCACATCACAATGTAAAAGTGAAAAATGTCAGAGAACGCATTGTGGATCTGGGAAAAGGATATGACAATCATGCATATATATTTACCTATATAGCTGTATGTGTGTTTTGCTTTAACTTTGCCTAAACTGTGTGTTTGGATTTTATCACTTTGTCTTCGTGTATCGATTACCGTACGTATGAATTATGTTTGTATAATTACATTACAGCACAGTAACAGTCATATGTAATGGATAACATTAATTAACATGCACTCACTGGCCATTCTGCAGGCTGTTGATAATTCATAACGTTCGTGTCCTAAATATGTTTTCACCTGACAGATGTCCTGCAGCAAACATGAGAGAGCAAACAAACTCTCTCGATGTGCAGTCTGTTGTCATCTTGTTGATTCTGCCTGATCACTGCAGTCTAAGCTGTTGTCCCCCCAGGGTAGTAGCGCTGATGTGTGTCCCTGTTGCAGTGTCATTGCACTGTGTGTCTTTAAGTCTTAATCTCTATCTACTCCAGTAATGCCCTACACATATAATACAACCAAAAGTATACTGTCGTTTAGACTTGTTCCTTTGTATCAATTCTGAGAGAATTTAGTTCACAGAAGTAAAATAAAAAAAAAATAAAAAAATGTAATGAATTGAAACTCCTAAATAACAATTATGCATAGGTGAACCATTTAGAGGGTCAGTGATTAAAGTATTTAATTGTTGGGAAGTCAAAGTGAATTGAAAGTAACGTTTTTATTTAAGGCCGAAAAAAAGCCGAACTATAGAAATTCTACAAGTCAGCTTTACATTCCCGACAATTCTCACTTTAGTGAATAACCTTGTTCGTGTAATTTCATTAAAATATACCATTCTACCTCTATCTAAACATGTGGATTTAGTAAAACTAAACTGGAACCGATGAGTTATTTTTTCATTTCATTGTTATAGATAATGCATTAAAATATACAAAACAACCAAATCAAAATAATAAAATGTTAAAAAGTAAAAATACACAAAATTATTTACTGAAGTCAGAAATTTTTGGAATTTAAACTTAAATTTAATTTAAATCCACATTTGAAGAAAAAGTAGCTCAACTGAAAAAAAAAAGGTTTGGCTTCCTGCCAGTTTACATTTCAGTAAATCATTTTGTCAGAATGTTAAGCATCTGTCTTTTTGTGCAAAACCCTACACATTATATGGTCAGCCTTGGATTTTGTCCTTTCCAAGAAGCAGCATGGCCAATCAGGAGCCTCTTCTTCTGGCCTGCTCAGTCTGAAACAGGGCTGGACTGGAAATGAAAAGCAGCCCTGGAAAAAAAATCCATACCAGCCCCGTAATGCATCGCGCCAGCATAGTGCGCAGATATGGAAGCGGGAAAAAAACTGAAAACTGAAAACTATCACTCAAACATGAAAGAAATCGTTGTGCATGGAGAGAGTGTCGTTTGTGTGTGGAGAGAGTGCCGTTTGTGCGTGAAGGGGTTCTGTGTGCGTGGAGGGGTTCTGTGTGCGTGGAGGGGTGCTGTTTATGTGTGGAGGGGTTCTGTGTGCGTGAAGGAGTTCTGTGTGCGTGAAGGGGTTCTCTGTATGTGGAGGGGTGCTGTTTATGTGTGGAGGGGTTCTGTGTGCGTGGAGGGGTTCTGTGTCTGTGGGGGGTTCTGTGTGTGTGAAGGGGTTCTGTGTGTGTGGAGGGGTGCTGTTTATGTGTGCAGGGGTTCTGTGTGCGTGAAGGGATTCTGTGTGTG
This sequence comes from Pelobates fuscus, assembly GCF_036172605.1. Classification (NCBI taxonomy): domain Eukaryota; kingdom Metazoa; phylum Chordata; class Amphibia; order Anura; family Pelobatidae; genus Pelobates; species Pelobates fuscus. Next base: position 55,488,628 of record NC_086323.1, on the reverse strand, counting down.
TGGAGGGGTTCTGTGTGCGTAAAGGGGTTCTGTGTGCGTGGGGGGGTTCTGTGTGTGTGAAGGGGTTCTGTGTGTGGGGAGGGGTGCTGTTTATGTGTGGAGGGGTTCTGTGTGCGTGAAGGGGTTCTGTGTGTGTGGAGGGGTTCTGTGTGCGTGAAGGGGTTCTGTGTGTGTGAAGGGGTTCTGTGTGTGTGAAGGGGTTCTGTGTGTGGGGGGTTCTGTGTGGGGGGGTTCTGTGTGGGGGGTTCTGTGTGTGGGGGGTTCTGTGTGTGGGGGGGTTCTGTGTGTGGGGGGGTTCTGTGTGTGTGGAGGGATTCTGTGTGTGTGGAAGGATTCTGTGTGTGTGGAAGGATTCTGTGTGTGTGGGGGAGGTGGGTTCTGTGTGTGGGGGGGTTCTGTGTGTAGGGGGGTTCTGTGTGTGTGGGGGGTTCTGTGTGTGTGGGGAGGTTCTGTGTGTGTGGGTGGGGTTCTGTGTGTGTGGGGGTTCTGTGTGTGTGGAGGGGTGCTGTTGGTGGGGGGAGGAGTGTAGTGTGTGTATGGGGGGTGGGGGGGTTATAGTATTGATATATTTATATATAAAAAAAAAAAACTTTAGATTACTCCCCTCCCCCCTTACCTTTGGTCAGGGCCCAGGGGAGAGGGGGAATGGCTACTCTTCAATCCCTGGTGGTCCAGTGGTGGCGCGTGCTGTTCAGCCTGCAGCTCCTCTGGCTGCAGGCTGACTTTGCTCTCCTCCCGCGAGAACAGCAGGCAGGTCGGAGCGTTGCTATGGTAATGCACGGCAACGCTCCAACCTGCCTGCTCGCGGGAGGAGCGTTCTCGTTTGCATGTTCCTGTCAGACCGGGTAGGGGAACAGAAGCTCCCCTACCCGGTCTGCCTGCTCGGCCACACTACATTCTGTGACCGGCAGGAGGGGAGCGCATGATCACATCCCCTCCTGCCGGTCACCCTGTAATTGCGGCCCGGGCTGGTGCACACTAGGTGGCCGCGCACCGGCCCCCTAGTGTGCCGGCCCACCGGGAAATTTCCCGGTGTCCCGGTGGGCCAGTCCGGCCCTGGTCTGAACTGTTGGACATGTTTGACCTCTGCTTAGATGCTTAGATGATTCCTTCATGGTTACAAACCTGCTATAATTACTTTCAAGAATATGCAGTCTTTCCTTCCACTGTTTATTGTGCTGTTAGCATTTTTTATTTGCATTATTGCCTTAATTTTTCAAGAAAGGCTAATTGGAGAGAGAATGTTTACAGCAGTGCCTAATAACATACAAATATCTTTATTATGGGTAAAACAATTATATTCTTATTTGACATTCAGATTAGTCTGGTCAATCTGGTTTCCATCTGGTTTTATTCGACAAATGTTTAATTGGCCTTAGTGTCCTTGCAATAAAATTCAAAGACCTTGATTTAAATTGGTTGGATTGGCTTTTCAATTAATTTAATATTTCCGGATAAACTTTTACTATGATTTAAAATATTTTTTTCAAAATATAAGAATATAAAAACTATAATATGTACATTATATGTAAAAAAAATTTGTATATAAGAACCAAAAAATATTTTAGAGGGGTAGGTGGAATATCAGTACTTGTAATTATAAAATATTTTAGTATGTAATTGGGAGGCTTGCCATTTCCAAATCACCATTGCAATAGGATATTGTGATACAAAATGCAAAGAAAATATAATTTTTTTGCATTATTTCTCCCAACCTGAGCTCATCAGTAGCAAATGCAAAGTTCAATCAGTTTTATCTTCCTACAAAATAAAACACTTCATCTCTTTAAAGATAAAAAGATTTAGACAATCGGAAAGATAATTGATATCACATCCTCTTTGATGTTTTGTATAACTGATGAAGACAGCGAAAGCCTTTGAATGCCTCATTAGCATAAAAACGTTGGGTTCGTTAAATGGTAGCTGGGCTGCCACCTTTGGCCTACTTTTTGTATTTTTGTTTACGAAATAAAAAAAAAGGCTGTTATTAAGTAATAATAATAATAAATATATAGTGCAAGAAGAGACTGCATGTTTACTACAGGTAATTATAGAACATTAAAAAATATATACATATAAAAGTTTCTGAATCATGATATTAAACTAAAGCAATAACCATTGTATGGCTTTGTCAGCCAACTGAGGGAAACAATATCACTCCTGCCTCCTTCTTTACTGTGATATTTAGTATAGTAAAGAGAATTGTTTGTATTTTTTATTTTTTGCATAATAAACTTCTGTGTATATTTTATGCAGATTATTACATGCTACTCAACATTTGTGTGCTGTAAAGGAGGATGCAGCTGTGGTGGGCAAAAGGTTGTGGGTCTGTGACGTGGGTCCACAAAAATAATAGACATATCACCGTCGTGTGCATTCACTGCCAATGATGCTGGCTGGCCCATCAAGGGTGGACAATGCATAGAATGCCATTGCAGTGCTCTCTACATGGTCCTAGTGCTCATAGCATAGTGCAAGCATGGATAATGATACACTTGTGCTATTATTTTTGTGCACAGTATTCGGGGGAAAGCAGGGAATTAACCTTGAATGGTGGGACAGAACCATAAAAAGCAGTATTGTCCTGTCAGATTTGGGACAGATGGGAGGTATGTTTTTTTTCAATTCTTTGTGAAGGGTCATAGGAAATGTATTCTTAGTTTTTATGCATCAATGGACACATATCATATTCTCTAGTCTTGAATATTGCAGTAATTTCTGCAGTGATTTGCCAAAGTCATGGCAGCTTTACAGGGGCACTCCAGGCACCCATACCACTTCTGCCCATTGGAGTGGTCTGGGTGCCAACTCCCACTACTCCTAACCCTGCAAGTGTAATTATTGCAGTTTTTTATAAACTGCAATAATTACCTTGCAGGGTTAACTCCACCTCTAGTGGCTGTCTACTAGACAGCCACTAGAGGGAACTTCCTGGATTCTAACAAAGATTTCCTTTGCTAGAGTGTCACTGGACGTCCTTACGCTGTGTGAGGACCTCCAGCGTCGCTCATTTCCCCATAGGAAAGCATTGAATTATTTTTCAATGCTTTCCTATGGGGAGACGTAATGCGCATGCGCGGCATTGCTGCGCATGCGCATTAGGTCTCCTCGGCCGGTGGGCGGGATCAGTCTCGCCCACCGGCCGACGGAATCAGAAGGAGGAGCGGCACGGAGGAGACAGCGACGAGGGACATCGTCGCTGCCTCAGGTATGTGACTGAAGGGGTTTTCACCTCTTCAGTAACCGGGGATTGGTGGGTGGGAGGGAGAGGGTACCTCCATTGCCAGGAAAACGGATTGTTTTCCTGGCACTGGAGTTTCCCTTTAAGTCCACCTCCAGGAGATAGTGTTAATTCCTCCTCTGCACATCCAAATTATTACATAAAATATATACATTATAATGTTTTGGGTTTTTTTTACATTTACAAGCTCCATCACAGCTCAATGTAGGTACTATGAGCTGTATATATGCAACTTCTAGATCTTCTAAAAAAAATGGAATTGTAACTGACTGTTAGCAAGCTGAAAGCTGCTATCAGCTTAGGCAGTAATTCCATTAATCTTATTTGATGCTGAACTGCATGCCCTATAACATCTCTGCTGGGATATGCTCAGATCCCACTACTTTTTTAATTTAATATTTTGCATATTCTTAATGCATTGTCTGTATACTACATTTAAAAACCCAGCCAGGAGTATGGTTTTATACATTTTTCTCATAACTCACTATAACTAACAATGGTGAGGGATGATATCAGTGATCAAGCAAGTTAAAATAGTAGTTGTAGCCAAGCACAATTTAAAAAAAATGAGTTGATATAATCATGAGTTGATATAATTAACACATTTAAAAATATGTAAACTGAACACGGAATAATATTATGCGTTTAAACAGGCCATGAAAGACAAATTATATGAGTATACATTTTATATTATTTAAATATACATGAACACTCCTTTTATATTATAAACTTATATTCCACCCACAAAAAAAACCAAAAACTAGAAAACTGTAAAATTATTGTTGGGGTACAACATTTTGATTATTATAACAAAATTATAGTTTAAAAAGATGAAAGAGATGATTACATCTCAAAAATAAGAATTATGTCTTCAATAATTTGCACCTTCCTTCATTCTAAATTTAAGAAGACAATTGGTGCCTTTTTGTCCCCTCACTGCAGTGAGCATTTAGAATTCCAAAATTATACATTTTTAGATTGCACAGTATTTTCAAAATCCGTGGAGTGTGCTACAGCCTACATTAGCCAGTGATTTGTACAGCCTAATATCTGGCATTGACTTTCCAATCCTGAACACTCTGCATGGGGTGGGTATATGATTGCCACTGGAAAAATCAGCATGCTGGCTGGTGACGAAAAACACATGTGAGATCAAAAGTGGGTTCCACGAGCTGGCTGTATCTTTATTTTCAGGAGCCTGAGGTTAGAGAGTTTAGTAGGGAGCAGCTACCTGACCGAGGCAGCTACATCCCTGGGGAGATGCTGGAACGTCCAGCGTCTGTGAGAGCCTCCTCCATGCCACGTCTGGCTGTGCACCCACAGGTAACAAGGCTTCCAAACAAATCTACCCTTTATGAACAAACATGTCCCAATTACCAATAAATGCAGATAGAATGTATAGGAGTTAAGCGATTTTGCAACAATCCATATAAACCATAATACTTAATGGCTTTCTGTCCCATGCCACATCTGAGCCCATGGTCTGTAATTGGGTTAATGCAGGTGTTACTTAAGAACTACTCCCATGCTCCACAGCAACCTGATAGGAGTAGAAATCACAACAGCTGTAAAACCAGTTGTTGGAATACCTTAACCCTCTTACATTATTTTCAAGTCCAATCACCAAGTGGAGCCACCTGCTCTGTTGCTTATCATGTTTGTCCATTTGCTTTTTTTGTTAGTTTTATCTACATCATTTCATTTGTTTTGTAGGTTTCTGGGGGGTCTGCTTCGTTTGTTTTTGTTAGCATTATAGGTTGTTGTTTTGTTATTAATGGGTGTTCTACTGGGTCAATTTGTTTGTTTTTGTTCTATATATCTTAAAATGTTTAATTTATTCCTTTATTTTATTGAAAGCATATAGAACATTTAAATTAAGTGTTTTATTTTGTTATTATCTGCATGTGTTTTATAATTACATATTCACAAGTAATAATTATTTTATAAATGTATTTTGAAAACAGTCAGAATTGGTAGTTACCATACAAGTTTTTCTTTTATCATGATATGCATTAAGATGAATTCAGTCCGGCTACTAACACGCCATAGTTGTATACAAATGTATTATAATTATGGAATTATTAGGGTCATTTTTTTCTTATTTTGATATATTTCTGAATATTCTTACCATGCATGATAACAACAGAATAGCTTTTAATTAAGTCCATTAAATGCAGGTATTTTAATGTAGACATGGATATAATTGCCATGGTAACACAATAAGTGTCTAATGTAAAAAAAAAAAAAAAACACTGTATTTCCCACTCATTGATAAAACATGCTGTGCATTAGATGCTGCTTTGAAGTGCATAATGTAAACTTGAGAAATTTGGAAAGAAAAAAATCTACAAACATTACCCCAATTTCATACACTCTAACCAAAAAGAGCATTATGTTCTACACTCTATCATTGTTTACTTTTTCTTTAGACCTGTATACAATTCTATTAGTTGTATGAATATATTATATGTAACTAGAGCTAGGAGGATTGAGAGGAAAGGTACAGATGAAGCCAAACTTGGGTATCTACCATAGATCAAATAAAATGCAAACTCAGAATCAAAGCTTCATAATTACATGCTACTATTAATATCATAATACCAAAGTATTTCAGCAGGAAAGGTAAATGTAACATATGAATAGTTTTCACGTATATCTAGGGGTCTAAATGTTATTATTGGCCAACCTCCGTATTGGTATCTTTTTTATTGTTTATGTATAATCTGGACTAAGATAATGTCTTTTGTGCCTTATTGACAATTCATTCGAGATTCGAGATTATTTTTTTGACCTAAAGTGGATAAATGGTTGATTTGACCGAGCAAGAAAGCTACCCTGAGACTATGAGATGCTGAGACCGCATTCACTGAGCTATTTCACAGATAATTAATACAAATGATAACTATATCTTTGCATGGGTATATTGTTTTGAGGAAGCCATTATATCTTGGCTAGGAGAACTTTCATGTTTCTCTGTGTTACTGTATCCTAACCTAGGCCTCGATTTAATATTGTTGGATGTTCAAATGATTTAATATTTTTGGATGAATCTTTAAAATGATTTTAAATTATGAAAAATATTATAATATATCTTTTGAAAAGCTTATCCTGCAATATTAAATTGATGCCATAGTTACCAATAATGATGCCCTTATAATTGCAGAGAATAAAACTCAGTTTAATAGAGAGCATTCTTATCAGGTACTCTGAGTTTCATTGTCATAGCATTGCTTTGACTTCCCTCCTGATTGGGCCTTTCATCAACCAGTTTCGATACTTACAAAGTTACATAGCTGAAAAGAGTCATGCGTCCATCAAGTTAAGCCTTACTCAAATCTAAGTTTTACTGTTGGTTCAAAAGAAGGCAAAGAAAACATTCTAAGGGGCTTCCATTTGTGCAACAAACGAGGTAAAAAATCCTTCTTCCCCCCCAGAATACAACAGAATAAAGGGTCAGCGCTTACAAACCACAAAGGACCAGCAAAGGCAGCACACCTAAAGGAAAAGGGTTCCCTCACAAACACTAAAAAGTTATGAAAGCAAAAGAAGAAAGAAGATGGAAGGTAGCGCCAGTAATATTAAGTATATAAAACTGAAAAAAAATATATAAAAAATTAAAGTATTATGAAGGGGATATGATAACATTATACAAATATATTCGGGGCCAATACAAACCATTGTGTGGAAATCTATTCTCAAACCGGACTTTACATAGGACACGAGGTCATGCGTTTAGACTGGAAGAAAGAAGATTTTGTCTAAGGCAAAGGAAAGGTTTTTTTTTACTGTAAGAACAATAAGGATGTGGAATTCTCTGCCTGAAGAAGTGGTTTTATCAGAGTCCATACAGATGTTCAAACAGCTACTAGATGCATACTTGCAAAAACAGAATATTCAAGGATATAATCTTTCAATGTAGGGTAATAACTGCTTGATCCAAGGATAAATCTGACTGCCATTCTAGAGTCAAGAAGGATTTTTTTTCCTAGCTTGTTGCAAAATTGGAAGTGCTTCAAACTGGGTATTTTTGCCTTTTTTTGGATCAACAGCAAAAAACATATGTGAGGAAGTCTGAACTTGATGGACGCAAGTCTCTTTTCAGCTATGTAACTATGTAACTATGTAAAATATAAAATTAGAATAAAATAAAAAGTCCCCAATAAAATTCCAATCAGAATAAAATACCACTTGTTAGGGAACAGTCAAATATTGATAGAGGTAGTTTTCTTATGGGGGATTCCGGGTAAGGAAAAGCTTGTAATCCGTTCGTGCATATAAGAGAACAGAAGACAAGTTCCCAATGGTACAGTACGTTTCAATAGATTCGACTGAGTAAATAACAATTTAAGTCCTACTCACAATTACCGGATTTTAACAGCAACGAATGTTATTATCCCCACTTCTAGGATATATGGGCAGGTGCAGTTCCCAGTTCTTCTAACGATATACCTTCAATAGGACCCAGGGCAATAAAAAAACTAAACAAAATAGAACAAAAATAGTGCTCTCTGAATCTATGAAACTCAGGAGTAATGGAAATATATATATCTAATGTACTCACATTTGGTCGAGCAGACTAACTGCTCGATGTGTAGGGTGCAGGTGGTATGATCCCACTCCATTCCTTTTATCAGTTTTGTAGCCCGCTTCTACACTTTCTCTAGTGCCATAATTTCCTTCTTTAGAACAGGTGCCAAAAATGGAACAGCATATTCAAGGTGTGGTCTTACCAGTGGTTTATAAAGAAGAAAAATTAAATTTTCATTCAAAGAATTGATGCCCTTATTTATACATGACAATGCCTGATTAGCATTCAAACTGGTTAAATCAGCATCTGCCTCTTAAGAGGCAATGATTGTAAAAGAGGACATGTCTGGAAAGCTAAACATTGCTTTAACTCATTTAACATATTCAAGTATTTTAGCTTATAATTTCCTTGAAAACAAAAGTTAAAATCACACTACTAGTGTTTTTATTGCAAATTATTTGAGTGTAGCCAGTGACGTACTAATGGTGTGTGTGTGGGGGGGGGGGGGGAGGGGGGGGGAGAAAGGTTAGGAGGGATGTCTGTCCCAGGCTCCGCTCATTAGGTGGGGTGCCACTGGCACTGAACTCCCCAGGATGAATGGGCTATAAGCATGCCCAATGAATTCAGTCCGGCTACTTTTGTTCTCTGGCCCTATTTGACACACCATAGTCATGTACAAATGTATTATAATTATGGAATCATCACGGCCAATTTTTTTCTTATTTAAGTACATTTCTGTATATTCTTAACATGCACGCTAACAACAGGATAACTTTCAATTAAGTCCATTAAACAAGGATGTTTTAATGTAGGCATGGATATCATTGCCATGGTCCCATAATAAATGTTACAAAATGGAACAGTGTCCAATGTAAAACAAAATACTGTAAAGGGTATAAGATGGCATATAAGGGAGTAAAAAGCAACAACTGGTATACAAACAGAGATAGCACTGAAGTGATTAAAATAGTAGAAAATGGCTTAACAAAAGATTAAAAAAGAAGAGAAAATAGGGAATTGGGGGTACACCCGCAACATACAATAGTGGTGCTAAAGACCAAAATATACATGCATTTTTCATGCTTACATTTTAAAGATGGTGGGGGTTGCCAAATATAGGTTCCGACACGGGTGACAAATGCTTCAGGTACAGCCCTGAAGGGTGGCTGTAGGTATTTTCAGTTTATGATTTATTTATTTGTTTGATTCTTCAGACAAAGCACTCACATTTCTGTTTGGTTTATTTAAAACAAAATTGTGAGATGAAATAAAAAAGATGGAGATTAGCTATTTAGACTAACCTAGATGGATTTATTAATATTTCCCAAAAAGTATTAATCAAACTCAATAATTTCAACACGAACAAATTGGGGTATTTTTACAGCTCTGCTTTAGATTTTGCAAGACATTTGTAATGTTTTTGTATTGCACATTTAGAGTTCTGCTCTTTTGCACTAATAAGTGCCCTAACTATAGCAGTTATCTACCAAAAACCTATATATACTTACCTTACGTAGGTACTACAGAACCCCTTGACCTTGTAGAGGTTAACCAATGGTACATGCATTCCACAGGTTGAGAAACCCTGCTGTGGATAACCTGTGTTTGGCTTCATCTGTACCATGGGTAAATTCATGAGGATGTAGATAAGTCTGTGCAGAGATTTTTTTTTCCGTTTTTGGCTCTTCTTGGCTTTCCAGGTCCTGTCGGATGTCAGCTCCATGCGCCGTTCCTTCTCTACAACTGCAGACAAGCGTGTCCGCAGCTCCTGGCTTGAGGACTTTACACTGGACAGAAGTGGCCTGGATAGTGGTTACAAACAGCAGCGACGCAGCTACCATGCCTCTTTGCGGATGTCTTCAAACCGTTTGAACGCAGACACAGGTTGGTCACATGATCTTCCAGCAAATAAAGGTTCACAAGTTCAAAATATTTATATTTTTAATAATGTTGAACTCTCGGCTCAGTAACTCTTAAACGTGCTGTTTTTCTGTACCTACTATGCTTCATACTCTACTCTTATAAATAAATATCGCATGACATCATCATCATTATTACTATTAATAGCATTCCATAGTACCAGCATTTTGCATAGTGTTTTACAATTACGAAAAGTAATTATCATTGCTAATTTGCAAATAGTTTGTATCCGTGTGAACAGACTTAAGCAGCAGCAAACGGTTGCTACAAGGTGAAACAAGTCGTTATTTGATGGCTGATAATCATGACCTGCTTTTAATAACATTAAAGGACCACTCTAGTGCCAGGAAAACATACTCGTTTTCCTGGCACTAGAGTGCCCTGAGAGTGCCCGCACCCTCAGGGACCCACTCCCGCCGGGCTCTGGGGGGAGGAAGGGGTTAAACTTACCTCTTTCTCCAGCGCCGGGCGGGGAGCTTTCCTCCTCCTCTCCTTCTTCCTTGCGACGTCATCGGCTGAATGCGCATGCGCGGCATGAGCCGCGCTCGCATTCAGCCGGTCGCATAGGAAAGCATTTACAATGCTTTCCTATGGACGCTTGCGTGCTCTCACTGTGATTTTCACAGTGAGAAGCACGCAAGCGCCTCTAGCGGCTGTCAATGAGACAGCCACTAGAGGTTTTGGAGGCTGGATTAACCCTCAGTATAAACATAGCAGTTTCTCTGAAACTGCTATGTTTATAAAAAAAAGGGTTAATCCTAGAGGGACCTGGCACCCAGACCACCTCATTAAGCTGAAGTGGTCTGGGTGCCTAGAGTGGTCCTTTAACACTATTCGGTGACAACCTAGGAAACAATACCTAAATTAGCAAATCGTCTGCGTTGCTGATTATTTTGTTCATCTTGAATATGCTGTTTTATAGATCACCGGGTCTTTATAAACAAACCCTAGCGATTTGTCCACTAAAGAGTTTTTTTTTGCAAAATAAACATACATATCTATCTATATATTGGTATTCCATAAATAATCAATATACACTGCATAACCATATAGTGTTTTATGTGATATTCAAACTGCCCCAGAAGTTCATGGTAAGTCATGCATGTAGCCTATTTACATATCGTTAAGGTTGTTGCATTTAATTAAAATCCATTAATCAGACAGATGAAATTCTAAAGCAGCAATTCTAGTGATAAAAAGTCTCTTTAATAACTGAATTGCATTGGCTGTGGTATAACTGATATACGTCTAGGGCAGATGTGCTAGATCTTCAACTACAACTCCCACCATGCTTTGTCAACCAAACTTACATCTAAAAACATTTGAATGCTATCTAAAAGCTAATTAACTTTAGTTGTTCAGGAATCCATGCATTTGATAGCAGACATCTAGCTGTCATTAGTTCATTTTGACATGTTTATGTTACGATCACTGACCATGATTTAAATTCAAATTGTATTCTGAGTTAGAACATCGAGAAACCAATCAAACCACAAATCTGACTACTTTTTCTCTTTAAATCTGATTATATGTTTTCTTTAAACTGCTCCTTGCTGGTACAGTAACATGCATAACAGGCAAATCTCATATCTGTTATAAGTACATAAAATCTTTTCTCTGTGTGCTATTTCATTTAAAAGCCATTTATATTTAGTCACTGCTGACCCAAGAGATCTCACACTGTTCATGATGAGTTCCACAAGCGCATCCCCGCAGTCTGCATTCTGTCAGCAACACAGATCTCATTGGTGTACTGCATCCTCTGTGGCCGCAGGATCCAGAATACTATTATCATTCATTTCTTTGATCTACAAAACAGAATTTCATATCTTTCATCCCAGAGCTCCAAGAAAGACATGTAGTCGAACCTAAAGTCTGTCAGTATTCAGTAAAGATTGCCTCGTATAAAGAAGAGTACATAGTAGCAGCCTAACTCTCTGTATGTCACACAGAACTTATATAATGCTTTTTGGTCCTTAGACAGACACACAGAATAGATATTGACAGCGTATCATTAATAGATTTTTGTTACTATCCTTGTAACATACAGACAGGCAACTGTCTGGACAACTACTGTCGAACACAGTCCGTCAGAGACTCAGGATAACCCAGTCGCAGGACACACTTTGGCAACCTTTTTGTTAACAATCTTTTTGCCTTACAGGTCACCATCGTTCAGACACCCACCGCTCTGGAGGAAGGGAACGAGGTCGATCCAAAGAGAGGAAGCACCTTTTATCCCCTGACCCATCACGTTGTAATTCTGAAGAGAGGAACCCGCAGGCTGTTTGTGATCACCAGGATCACCAGCTGTCCCCTGGGCATACTCACAGTAATGTACAGGTAAGATGTGTGGAAGTCTAATAGCATGACCTAATCCTTTCTTATACAGAAGGAGAGATGGATAGACAATCTATAGACACACTGGGAACTGAAAAAACAGGAAAGAGAGAAGATAGGAGAAGATATCTTATTGATTTTTTTGATTGGGTAACTAAAATTATAGATCAGGGTGGTGCAGTAGACATTGCTTACCTAGATTTCAGTAAGGCTTTTGACACTGTTGCACATAGAAGGCTTATCAATAAACTGCAATATTTAAGTTTGGATTCCAATATTGTTGAATGGGTAAGGCAGTGGCTGAGTGACAGGCAACAGAGGGTTGTAGTCAATGGAGTATATTCGAAGCTTGGGCTTGTCACCAGTGGGGTACCTCAGGGATCTGTACTTGGACCCATTCTCTTTAATATTTTTATTAGTGATATTGCAGAAGGTCTTGATGGTAAGGTAGGTCTTTTTGCTAATGATACTAAAATATGTAACAGGGTTGATGTTCCAGGAGGGATAAGCCAAATGGCTAATGACTTAGGTAAACTAGAAAAATGGTCAGAGTTGTGGCAACTGACATTTAATGTGGATAAGTGCAAGATAATGGATCTTGGACGTCAAAACCCAAGGGCAGAGTACAGAATATTTGATAGAGTCCTAACCTCAACATCTGAGGAAAGGGATTTAGGGGTGATTATTTCTGATGACTTAAAGGTAGGCAGACAATGCAATAGAGTAGCAGGAAATGCTAGCAGAATGCTAGCACTGATCATGGGACATGTGATCCATAGCAATTAGAAAACCATCGGTAGACCATACCTAGAAAACAGGGAGAAAGAATAGATACTGAAAGAGCCAGGTTTCCTGCACACTAGATTCCTTTTAATGTATTTGTTTTGAGTAATTGATATACAGTGTAGAATGAGTGTAAAAATGTTGTCTAATTTTTTATCACACAGATTCTTGATTCCCTTGCGGAAACCTGTACCCCCTCTGACACAAGTACACCAAGGCGTGGCAGACGACAGCTTCCCTCTGTGCCTGCAACCCCGAGACCCCTCATCTCCTTCTCATCGTTAATCCGTCGACCGAAACGCAGCTCTCCACCTCTGAATGGCGATGACAGCACAGAGCCAATACCAAGAGAGCCAGGTCTGAGTGAGTCATCCTGCTCCCTCCAGGGGCGTCAGAGCTCCCAGTCCACCCCACAGCACTACATCTCAGAGCCCTATCTGGCACTGCATGAAGAGATGCAAAGTTCAGACTGTCCCACTGAGGACACACTCACGTTTGAGGTTGCTGTGGCTACCAGTCTGGGTCGATCCAACACCATTGGATCTGCTCCACCACTACGTCATGGATGGCAGATGCCAAATGGCCACTATCGTCGCCGAAGGAAGGGAGGAGTGCCACCAGTGATAGCCGCTTGTGAGCTGAGTGACACAGAAGAGGATGACCGATGTTAAGTGGCAGTGGGGCTTGCATGCTGTGTAACAGCAGATAATTTTTTCAAACAGCCCCTCCATCCTATCACTGAGCTTCTTCCAGAGAAGCCCCACAGCACTCACTGCCAGCCCCGTAACCAAAACCGCAAGACATGAGGGAAGGCCAGGCAAAGCCTTGAGAGTGGCTATAGCCTATATTTTAAAATCTTGTGCCAAAAAACAGAAACTGCCCAGAAAGGAGTTCAGTGAAAATGTTTACCAGAAAATGTGGGTTTTTAAATCCCAATAGATAACTATGGAGAGTGGGGCAATCTGTGATATGTTAATAGGTTTGGAAGAGGCTGTGGGGACAATTGCCCTCATGCATGGGTAGACACTGACTGACTGGCCTGTAATTGCCTGCCAACAATAAGACTCATTCTTTGAGATATTGATAGGACAGCATAATCAATCAAATTGATCATTCCATACAAGAGCAGGTATTTTGAATGACACTTGGTTTGGTAATGAAAAGTACATTGGTTTAATAGCTTGATAATTGGATACCTGGGTGGACAGCTGTCAAAAATGTTGGTTTTTTTAATGGACATGTCAGTTGATGAAGAGATTTTGTGTGCAGTCATGTGATATTTATATAACAATGAAATGCAACATTGTAGACCGATTGATTAAAAGGAATCTGTAGCTCCTTGTTAAGTGCTATCCCTGAGCCCTTGAGACCTTGACTACATGCAAGGTAATAAGGAACTATTTTTGTTACATATACCCCATAAAATATCAAAATCTTCTACCTATGAAATCCTGTTTGTGGTTCTTTATGATTTGCTGACTCTGGGGTGGCTGAAGTGGATATACATGCTTGGTTATTTAAGTGAAACCACATTACAATACCGGCCAGGTGTATAGGGGCCAAACACTTTGCAACGCGTAGCCAAGGACTCAAGGCATGCATATTTTTTTTGTTTTTTGTTTCCATTATTCCTAAACAAGCATGTTTCATGTAACCCAAATCACACAAAGATGACATAGTTAAAGCATGAACATTAGCACTTTGACTGACATCTGGTTGCACTAACCTTCAACCATTAAGGAACTACATGCCAAAAATGAGAGGGGGGAAATCAACACCATAAGAATGTTTTTCTCTTAATAGTCTGCACTTAGAAAGTTAAATTAAATATGCATCCCTAACACACATGATTTTTCCTTCCAATATTTTTTTTTCTGGAGGACTACTTAAATAGATATATATTGAAATAGTAAATCATCAGATACCAGGCATAGGTGACCTTTTGCATTCCAGATGTTGTGGACTACATCTTCCATAATGCTCTTACAATCAAAATGCTGGGAAAGAATCAGGGAAGATGTACTCCACTACATATCGGGTGCCGAAGGTTGTCTACCCCTGAACTAAGCTATGTTTAACAACTGAGAAATGCTATGAACATGATGGAAGGTCATCTACTACAAATTTAAATAGTGTAACAAGTGATGTGTAAAAACATTACTCTTTGATGAGAATAATTCTGAATTTAAATTAAATAACACTTAAATTCATTAAGTCCATACATTACCCATTCTGATCATGCTCAGACATATTACTTATCATGATAATCCTGCACTGTCTTTGGACCTGAAATGTTTATTAATTGTATATGCTACTAGGTTTGGTGTATACACACTTACTATCTTTGGAGCAGGTATAACTACTTTAGTGTCTCAGTGGCTCAAGAACATTGACAGGGAACATGGTAAGAAAATTTATATTGAGAGAAAAACCAAAGGTGAGCAAAGTTTACACAAAATGTATTTAAATCATTTAAAGTCTTTATTTGCTAGTATTTGAGTGTCACTCAAGAGCTAAACTAATTGTGCGAAAAAATTGCAGGTGACAAAGTCCTCTAACGAGATTATGATTTCCGTCAGTTATCTGTTTCTTGGATGGAACGGATACCACTGGTGGTCCCTCCTACATACAAAATGCGCATAATGTTTAATCATTGAATTTTTTCGGAGCTCAACCAACCTCCTTCTCTTTCACACCATCACTATTAGCCACCACATTATATCAACTTTTCAAGGAAAATATTAATATTTTTTAATACTTGGCTTTTTTTCTCTTATCTTGTGTTATAGATTGGTATTGAAAATTATATTGTCTAAATAGCTAGATAATTGACCACATTGTCAATTGTCTACAAATGTTAATTTTCCTGGACATGTCGGTTAATGCAGATAATTTGTGTAATGAAAGTAATGAAAAAGAAATACAAAAATACTTATAATTGTATAATTACCTGCAGGTTGTAAAAATATTGACGCAAACTGAACTTCACTTGCTGATAATGAATTGTGCTTTTGAAATATTCAATATATTTACCTACTTACTGATACTACATACAACAAAGACCATAAAATACTGAGTACTTCATCTACAAAGTACAGTCTTTATTGTTTTCTGTATAACAGCTAAATAACTATCCGAATGACTCAAAGTAAAATACAGAAACGATATAGTTATAATAGAAGGGCCTTTATTAGCAGTGTTCTTATTGACGTCTAATTCTTGTTTCTTACTGTGTGTGTTTTCATAACGTCACTTGAAAAATAGCAGTGTTCAAACTAACTCATGTAGCAATGATCATAGCAATAATTTAGCAAATTAGATCTTGCAGCTAAGATACAGTTTTGGGGAAAACAAATTATAAAACTAATCTACACTGTAACCTCATTCTGTTATCTCCTTCTTGAAATGGAAAAGGTGAAACTGGAGCTCAAAGTGATACAGATGTACATTTCTCATAAATCCCTGGGATGTAGAGAGCTCTGATTGTAATTATATCTGTATCGCCATAATTCATTAAAATGATAACCCATGCTAGACTCCCACCCCCCTCTCCCCTTTTACTTATTGCACTATATAAATATTGATAAAAATTGTAACTGCTAGACTAAATCGCAATATTTCAACTACCACAGCAACCAGTATCATTGTAAAAGATTATTGCAGCTTTATGTCCACCCTTGTTCTAAGACATCTCAATGGAATGCAATTTTCGAGTTTCCTATGCTAGTGTTACTGCAGATGCGTACATGTGTTTGCATGTATACTGCAAACCATAAATTTGGTTAATCTGTGACTCCACTTGCAATTTAATTCTTTCCATTTTAGGAATTAAACTGCTCACAACTAATACAATTAATATTTGTATCCTATAAATCTCTGCTGGATAATAGCCATGAATGGCTTGAACTTCCAATAGCTGTCGGGTCAATGAGAAAATTGAAGACTTGTAGCAAATGTAAAAAAAAAAATCAGATATGAGCATTGTTCATCATCAACACTTTTTATTTATCTTCTGCCTTTGTCAATGTATTATTTTCATTAATGCATACAGAGTCTGCTCAGTGTTGTAGTTATGTTGCCAATAATCCCTGAGGGTCATCCAATTTTTTTTGTCAGATTGAGAACAATAACCAAAAAGAACAAGGGGGGAGGACTTTCTCTGGTACCTAAAATATATTTTCAAAAATAATTGGAGGTGACCACAGTAAACAAACGGAGGAGCCTCTGGAAGCAGTTTAATTAGTATGTATTGCAAGTTAAAATTGTAATATCCCATGTTAAGTTTAGTGTACAACCCATTGATATTGGAGTGATTTTACATAGTGCTCGGCCACTAATAATACTATAGTGTCAGGAATACAAATGTGTATTCCTGACACTATAGATCTAAATAGCTGTTTAGGTGATTAGCCCCCATTGCCACCATTTTTTTCTAGTGCCGCACAGGTCTGTTCATGGCTGGCCCATTCTTGATATGCCCCCTTGTCTGAGATCATCAAACTTGATGATCTCTGCCAAAGCAATGCCAATGCAATGCTTTCCAATAGGGAAACATAGGGAGGCTATCGTGTAAGAGCGGTAAAATGCCACTCTGGGTCAATCAGCATCTCCTCATAGATATGCATTGATTGAGTGCATCTCTATGAGGAATGTTCAGTGCCTCCATGCAAAGCGGGACGATGTTGAATGTCAGTGCTGCAAGCTGTGCACCACTGATCCAGGAAGCACCTCTAGTGGCCATCTGAGTGACTGTTACTGGAGATTTCCCTAGTCAGTAATGTAAACACTGCTTTTTCTCCACTCATTCTGTGGTGAGCCCTCCATGGGTAAAAAATGATTATTTTTTGTTGTGTTGTGGCTCTATTTTTTCTATCAGGTTTTTTTTTGTGATCTGCATGTTTTCATTTTTTTAGTGGCATTTAGCAGTATTCATGGATTTTTATATGGTCTTTTTTGGGGCTGAAGAGAAGAATTAGAAGAAAGAGGACTTCTGAAAGTAAGTATATATATTTGTAACAGTTATTAGATTTTTTTGGCCCCCTTCTCACTACTAATATGATGGGAAGTAGGGAATTTTTTTTAGGGTGATCGCTAGGGGACTAATATTTCGTGGTGTTGACAAATGCGAGTTCACCCCTATTTTATAATCAATTAGGTCCTCCATCCGCCGGCATAGGTGGTAATCACGGGAGGAGCCAGTACCCCCCCCATTTATTACAAATATTATAGCCACACCCAGCATAATGGGTCGGGACCGGGGAAGGAACAATAGGTCACCCCTTTATTATACACCCTTTATTAAATATTAGAAGAGGATAATAATATTTAAAGGACCACTATAGTGCCAGGAAAACAAACTCGTTTTCCTGGCACTATAGTGTTAATAGGTCCCCCCCACCCTCATGGCCCCCCTTCCGCCGGGCTTTAGGGGGAGGAAGGGGTTAAAGGCTTACCTTTCTCCAGCATCGGGCTCCCTCAGCCCTGGGGACTCTCCTCCCTCTTCAATGCTTTCCTATGGACGCTGGCGTCTTCTCACTGTGAAGATCACAGTGAGAAGCGCGGAAGCGCCTCTAGCGGCTGTCAATGAGACAGCCACTAGAGGCTGGATTAACCCTAATGTAAACATAGCAGTTTCTCTGAAACTGCTATGTTTACAGCAGGCAGGGTTAACCTTAGATGGACCTGGCACCCAGACCACTTCATTGAGCTGAAGTGGTCTGGGTGCCTATAGTGGTCCTTTAAGATAGCATATACACAACCTGATGCCCATAAATTATATTTTCCAGGCCCCATCACCATTGGATGTTGCCTTTTATAGTGACTGGGCAGCAATGATAGCACCGATGGGCAAAGAGAGATCAGGAGGACAGGTAGATTTGCGTGTCATCCGCCTAGAAATGATAATGGAAGCCAAAGGAGCTGATGAGTTTACCAAGGGTAGACAGAGACCAGAACCTTGGGGGACGTCAACAGAGAGTGGTTGGGGAAAAGAAGCAGAGTCAGAGAAAGAAACACTGAAAGAGCGCTGGGAGAGGTAGGAAGAGCACCAGGAGAGAGCAGTAGACCAAAATGATGGAGAATGTGAAGAAGATGTTGATGATCAACAGTGTCAAAAGCAGCAGAAAGATCAAGAAGAATTAGGATAGAGTAATGGGCGCGAGATTAAGCCACAATTAAATCATTGGATACTTTGGTCACAGCTGTTCCGACAGAGTGACCAGCGTGGAACCCAGACTGAAGGGGGTCAAGCAGAGAGTTGGTTTTGAGAAAGTCAGTCAGTCTGATGAACACAACTCTCTCGAGGATCTTGGAGGCAAATGGCAGTAGCGAAATAGGGCGGTAGTTGGATGGGGAGTTGGGGTCAAGGCTGGGCTTTTTCAGAATTGGGGTTATAGTTGCATGTTTGAAGGGTGAGGGAAATGTGCCAAGGGAGAAATTGAAAATTTTAGTGAGGGTAAGAGCAAGAGAGGGAGACATAGTGCGGATGAGAGATGAAGGGATAGGTTTGAGTGAACAGGTGGTGGGGCGGGAGGACCAGAGCAGAAACCTCTTCTGCTGTAGCAGGTGCGAATGAGTGTAAAATGGTGGAGGGGGTTGGGTGATGTAATGGTAGGGGAAGAAGAAAAAATTGTGATTCCTTCTCTGATTGTAGAGATCTTCTCAGTGAAGTGAGATGCAATGTTTGTGGTGGACAAGGTGGTGGAAGGAGGGGGATTAAAAGGGCGAAGAAGAGCATCAAAAATGTAAAATAGGTGTTTGGGTTGATGGGACAGTGTACTTATGAGGGTATTAAAGTAATTTAATTCAACATCCTTAAATATTATTTTATTTTGTGTGCTTATGGCAACTATTCAACTGCAAGACTATCAGGCTTATTCACAAAAGTGAGAATTCAAAGTAAATTTCAAATTCAAGGGCAGAGTAGCTGTATTTAAACCATAGCCAACTTACACAATCCTTCCAGTTTGTCTATGTTGACCTTAAATGTGAAATTCACTTTGAATTCACCTTGAATTCTCCCTTGCATAGAAAACCCTGTAGTGAAGAGAAGGATGGTCATCTATAACCAGAGCCTGAAGAAGTCACTACTTCTACATAGCTTTTGAGTAACACCTTAGTATATCTAAGGGTTTTTAAAGGTTTTAATTAATTTTGTGTAAAATATGCCCACCTGTATGTACTATGTACACCGTTTCTCTCCATATACCTTGTCTGCCTATAGAGATATTCCTCAAAGAGTCCACGAAAAACAGCAAAGAGAGCATACAGAGAAAAGGAGAAATACTAATTTTAAAAAATTCTACCCCCCCCCCCCCCCCACTTGCAATGTGTGCCCTGGCTGTAGAGGGTTGTGAAGTCATATGCAATTTTTTTAATACAACTTAAAAAATGTAATGTCACACAATTCATAGGTGATTTATTCAATGATGTCATTTCGGAGAAGTGACTATTCCCCCTTTAAATTCCTTTTACCCAGGCCCCAAAATAGTTCAATAATCACAACACATCACAGTTAGCTTTAATCTATTTACCTAAATACTATGGGATGCATGCTATTTTCACATGTGGGATTTCATATCTACCATTATAGTTCATGTCATCTGTCTGCCATTTTCTAAGCCTTGGTCGTCATTTGTGGCATTCGACATTCTTTCCTAGTTTTTTTTTTACCTTTATGAACTAATATTTCTAGATTTCATAGTTTACTTGTAAGTATCAACTATGTTTTTATAATACATCATGGAGGGATGAAAAGTTAAAATGTCCCCATTCTTCCTGTAAAATACAGGTCTCTAGTTTCTGTAATAAGTGTCGTTAGAGATAGTGACAGAGTATTGCAAACTTCATGATAGAGCTATGCATTCTATGCAGCACAAACCTGCACACCTGAAAACTGTTCGGCAACATTTAAAATGGATTGTAGCGCTAAATTCAACTCCTGTTGAAAATTGGCTACAGATTTTTTTTCGGGGGACTTCCAAATGCAAACATATTCTCCAGTAGGCTCATTCACTGATATCTAAAGAGAAGATGGACATTCTATAGAGTAAGGTAATCACCGAGTTGTCCTGTTACTGGTGGTAATTTGGAATCTCGGTAATAATCAATTGAATTCATACATGAAATCAATTTTGTGCAGCATCTGCTTTTCTTAACTTAATTAACGTGAATGCATATCCAGTGCCAGAGATTATAGTAAAGGGAATGTAATGCCTTAAAATAAAACAGATGGTAAAGAGAACATTATGGTAGCAGTATCATTCTTTAAAGAAAAAGTTTTAAAAACTGTTAATATATTTTGATCACTTTAAAGAAGTTTTGGACCATAACACTTTTTTTTTTTATGCAGATTTTTTAACTATATTTTAGGACTGTTTTTCTAATTCTAGGTTTGGTCTTGTGCCAACAGATATTTTTCTTGTATAAACATGAGCACTCAGTAACATATATAATCTATAGATTTTAAAGCAAATTAAGCAAATGTTGGACCCAATCAGAGGACTCCTCAGAAGTACTCAATAGAAAACCATATACAGGGTTATTCACAAAAAGTTAAAATGTTGGCACTTCAAAGTGAATTTCAAAATAAAGGTATACTGTAAGCGCCAGAACCACTACAGCTTAATGTAGTGTTTCAAAGGGAATGAGCCTGTCCCTACAGTCTTTCCGTTGTTTTCTGAGAATAAGCATTGTTTACATTGTTACCTAGAAATACCTCAAGAGGCCATTCAATGCACTTCCTCATTATGGTCATGCAATCTTTGCAAGACTGACATTTGTCATCTTCGAGCTCTGCACAAAGATGCCGTACGTAGCATTAGGACTTTGCAGGCATAAAGCCCAATGTTACTCATAGAGCAGTATTAATTTCAACGCTGCTCTGTGAGAAGCATTTGATTGGCAGATGGCGGTGATTGACACTCATATGTTATAGGTCCTGTTTCTTAATAAGAAACATTTCATTGGACAAAGTGATGGCATTATTATTATGAAAAAGCAAGTAGATTGGGCTGGACATCTCGGAGCTGGATTCAAGGTAAGTTTTAATATAAAAATCTAAGTTTATTTGATGCAAAAAGGGGCCCATAAGTCTACATGAAGACACTAACACATCTGACTGTTAAAGATTTTTTTTTTTTTTTTTTACAGAGTTTCCCTTCGAGGCCAAAATACTCAAACTGGAAAAAACGCTAACTTTTAGAATTTTTCTAGTTTGGCTATTTTAACCTTAAAGGGACACTATAGTCACCTGAACAACTATAGCTTAATGAAGCAGTTTTGGTGTATAGAACATGCCCCTGCAGCCTCACTGCTCAATCCTCTGCCATTTAGGAGTTAAATCCCTTTGTTTATGAACCCTAGTCACACCTCCCTACACGTGACTTGCACAGCCTTCCATAAACACTTCCTGTAAAGAGAGCCCTATTTAGGCTTTCTTTATTGCAAGTTCTGTTTAATTAAGATTTTCTTATCCCCTGCTATGTTAATAGCTTGCTAGACCTTGCAAGAGCCTCCTGTATGTGATTAAAGTTCAATTTAGAGATTGAGATACAATTATTTAAGGTAAATTACATCTGTGTGGAAGTGAAACCAGTTTTGTTT
The DNA here is from genome assembly GCF_036172605.1 of Pelobates fuscus. Classification (NCBI taxonomy): domain Eukaryota; kingdom Metazoa; phylum Chordata; class Amphibia; order Anura; family Pelobatidae; genus Pelobates; species Pelobates fuscus. The sequence continues at coordinate 55,466,213 of NC_086323.1, read as the reverse complement.
TTTTCATGCAGGCTCTGTCAATCATAGCCAGGGGAGGTGTGGCTAGAGCTACATAAACAGAAACAAAGTGATTTAACTCCTAAATGACAGTGAATTGAGCAGTGAAATTGCAGGGGAATGATCTATACACTAAAACTGCTTTATTTAGCCAAAGTAATTTAGGTGACTATAGTGTTCCTTTAAATCATAAATTTACTTTAAATTCTCAACAATTCTCAGTTTTCCATAGATTGATCCACATATTCTTTTTTCTATCATCCAGAACAATTTCTCCACAATAGAGTCAGAAAAACACTGGTATTGTGCATCTCAGACTGTAAAAATCATTTATAAAATGTAATATTATTATATCTGATTTGTTTTGATATTTAATTTTCTTGTTTTTCTAGTACCAACTAAGCAAAACAGCTAAATACATATCACAAAGAGTACGTCTGCTGTGCTGCATGGACTGAACAAAAATATAAACATTCTATCTACGCCGGAGGCATTGAATAAACCAATTTATTATGTGATGACCAATGGGTCAAGAAGAAGACATGCGGTTTTCAATAACTTTTACTATAGGATGAATTCACTAAACCAGGGGCCATGAAGGCATTAGGAGGTTAGAATGGGTTTGCAAATTCCAGAGTTAAACAATACTTTTTTTTTTTAATTTTACTATTTTTTTTCTAAAATGTCATTTTTCCACATTTTCAGGCTTTGCCGGTAAACTTATAACGTTTTTTCTACTAAGTGTACGATTATTAACAAATTGTTATTTAGCATTCAATTAACATACAAATTCACTATCTGTTTGCTGCATCTTCCCCTGTAGGAGTCTGGAAAACATGCTGAGTTAATTTATCTTATTCCTTATGTGCTGCAAAACAAGCCAGCTATATTGATCATTTTTATATTATGCCATTGGCGTTATAGTCTACTGTGCTTTCTAAGTTCATCTGTGGGGAAGAAAGATTAAGGCTACGCACTCGCAAGGCAATATACAAGAAAGTTTATTGCCCAGAGCAACACTGTATCATTTGTACATGTTATGCACTACAATTCAGGATGGAGTCTGTTAAAATGCGAGAGGGGTTAAAATGTTAGTCCTTGTAGCGGTAGTTTAATTCTAAATTTCCATATTAACAGAAGACATAAGAGAAGACCACAGAATAAATTTACCATTTTAGAGGAACCGTTTAGCAGAAACAAATCCATATTAACTTCCTTTATTATGATGCTACTGTGTTACCAGTAATTAACAGCACTCACACTTAGGGATCCAGGTGCTTATCAGGGCCGGGGTTGGCAAAACCCAGTTTAGTAGATAAAATAAATTAGGTCCAGGCACTCAGGATTGCTGCAGGAAGGCAGGTTTCTTGGAACAAAAAGTGCAACAAGTTAATGCATGATGAAGGCCTCTGTGTAGGTCGAAACGTTGCACTTTTTGTTCCAATAAACCTGTCTACTTCAGCAATCATGAGTACCTGGACCTAATTTATTTTATCTACTAAACTGGGTTACCAGTGTCATCTACTGATAATCAATGAGTCCTTGTGCATGTCATCCCTGCCTAATGTACCTTCGTATTGCCCTGATAAAATAAGACTGGGGCAGGACTATGAAACTTTTATACAGACCCAGTTTGTGCTATTCGATAAGCCAGAGTATTCAAGTATGGCTGTAATTGGCAAATTGCAATCCAGAGAAATATTCAATTGTGTGAGAGAAGATAAATCATTCTAGACAAAGTGGCAAACTGGATGTGTCAGCTGGCACTTAGCAATGCGACTAGCTCATTTAATTATTTTCAAATATTTTTATTGAAACGTTTTTTGCATTTTACAATAAGGATATAACAAGGGCAAAAGGGAAAAGGCAATATGGGAAACCCAAAAAACATAGAAGGGTAACAGATACCCCATCACCAGATAGTTACTCACAAAACATAGAAGGAGCCGTGGGCATATGGATACATTTACTTAATGAGAGCAACCAGTGTATAAATACAAATATGTTCTAAATGTCCAAAGTCTCATGAATTAAGTGCATACTTCCATACTCTGTTCCATTAAACAAGTATGATTATCATTATCATCATCTATATAATACCAGTATATTCCATAACAATCATCTCTTTCTTCACCAGTAAACCGTGGAGGATCCATATTAAAATTAATGTTGCCAGTGGTCATGTTTATAGACCTGAAATCACAAAAAAACACATTTTGAAAAAATCTTGTCAAACACAGTTTACATTCAGAATGTTGCACTTTGTCAAACTGACCTGAACATATATGTGGCTATACATGCACATTCTTGGAGTTTTTGCTTGATCAGTGACCATAAAAAGAAGGTCATCTGCAAAAGCTGCAATTTTATTTTCTTGTCCAGCATTTTGAAGACCTCTAACCTCAAGTTTATCCAATAGGCCTTGTAAAATTGGTTCTAAGGTAAGCAACGAATGTAAAGAAGAGATGAGGCATCTCTGTCAGAAAAGGACAGTTGGCCATTGACCAGGAACCTAGAGGTGGTTGTCAAGTTGTCAGAGGTAAAAGCTGTCAGAAAAGGCATAACCAAGGATGAAGGAGGGCATTTTGTAATATTTACATAAAAAACCATCTCAGTACCTTAGCTTTAACCCAAGAGCAGTGCTTGACCACCATTAAGAACTCTTTCTTTGAGATAGGTTCATCGAAGGGCTTGAAGATATTTCTGGGAACAGTGAATTTAATTCTAGAGGATAGGTATATGTGGATGTCTGAAAGCAGTAGTGAGGAGTTTCAGCAATTAAGTTGGGAAGAAAATTGGATATTTTCCAACTCAATGTCTTAATGCTTTGGATGAAGGTAGTTTGTCTGTTGTAGTTTGCTATAAGCCACAAAGGAGCAGATGGACTTTTGCCTATTTTCCAATTCCCTAATTTATCTAATGAGATCCTTAAACGTCTGTGCCCTGAGTTTTATAAGTGTAGCTGCAATACAAAGACCACTTTCATCACACATTTGTGTGTTACCCATAGTACTGGTGGTTAAATTTCCAGGGAGACATTTTCCCTAAAACAGTGTTCAATAGATTCTCAGATTTGAGAGATCATGTCTTGGTCATTTAGAAGTAGGTCCTTCACTCCATTTTCCCACTTCCTTGTTCCAGCAATTCTTCTCTCTTTCTAGGCAGCCCTTTTCCCTGTGAAGACCAAGTTGTCTAACAATCTCGCATCTAGAGAATCCATCTTCAACCCTTCTGACAGCTAGGTTTGAAAAATATCTGGGGCTTGAGCCCAAAACAAAACTGTGTTGACCTCAGTAACACATTTTTTCCTAATCCGTGTCTCTGAGCCCAAGTTACTAGCCCCTTGTGTCTCTAGCCCAATTTGTGTCTCTGTTTTGATAGTAGAAAACTTGAGGATCCCTGTTTGAATTTAACTATGTGTGGCCAAGCTCAGGAGTCAGGGTGCAATGCACACAATGGGGTTAAACGGTAGCCCAACATAATGAACACTTTTTGCATGCCCATCTGAAGCATTTGCCCAGCAAAATACATTCATGACTTAAGCCTCAGTCAGCCTCTCCAGCAACGTACCGGCAAGTAAGATCATTATATGAACACACATTCTTAATATTTAAAAAAAAAAACATACTGTATTTCGGGCATAGTTTTGATTTTATTTTTTTGATACTTTTACTGTCTTTTCTTATTTACATTGAGAGTAACTGTGCTTACTCTTTTTAATGTTTGCTGAATTGGTTTCAGTAGAACTTTCATGCTTATTTATATATTTGCTTTGTATCTTGAGTCTAAGATCTGACTAGTTTGAAAGATTTTGTTGCCACAGTAACTGTGAAATAGCTCCTTTAACGTTGGTGAGCTTTTTACCTGTATATTTTTTCTAAAAAAATGAAAATTACAGATATTTGCTTATAATTATGCTTGGGCATCAGCAAAGTTCTGTGTAGGCGTTAACTCTTAGAGGTTCCTAGGCACAAACAACAATCTGTTCCCCTTCAATATGGAACATTGACAAAGGTGGAAGAGGTGGATACAATTCTAATTTGTGTCAGTGGCTCACCTAAAAAAAATGGTATTGCAGACAAATGGTGATTATGCCTTTTATAGGAATTCCAGGTATATCGATCAGTTTCCTAGTTTGCGAGAAAGCGCACGTAAGGAAATAAATTACTTCCACATGTATTTCTCTTTAAACATCTATACAATTTACTAATCTGACTTGTGGTGACAAAAACTGGCATAAATTAACTACTAGTCAATTTACTAGAGTAAATATTTTTTCTCAATAAAATTTCACATGATTTACAAAGCCGTTGCTAGTTATTCTAATTTGAGATTTTGTAAATTGAATTATGATTAGGTTTTTGGTACCTGTGTTAAAATGTTGATGATTTTTCACTTTACTGATGGTCTGACGCCTGTTAAACAAATGATTTAGTGAATTCCCTGTGCTTATGCCTGCCCTGAGCAGACAGAGATGTTTGCTATTTTTGCACATATGAAACTTAGTCCACCTAGTTAATGCAATTTGCAGTTCATTGTATCTATATTGGAGCTATTGTACGTGATTGGATAATATGGATACTACTAAATGCCAATTTCCCATAACTTTTCACAATGAAATGGAACCCATAGAGTATAAGCAACTTTTTGCTAGTATCCACATCTTTTTTTTTATTTCTGTGTGGATTTAATTTTCTCTCGACTGATACTTTGCATACAATGTAAGTCAATTTATATCCCAAAGACCCTATTCCCACAAGACAAATAGCTTACATGAACATTATAGACAGTGGCAGTAGAAAATATAAAATTATATTCACATATGGGCTTTATTTATTCTTTGTAAAATACATTTATTGATTTTTTTTTGTCAAGTAGTACACAATCACATTATATGTAAGTGTACTGGGGAAATATTTCACAAACAATGAAAGGTTTGGTTAGTCAGAGAACCAACAGATGTGCCTTGAAAAAAAACATAAATTATCCATTCCTTAAAGGACAAAGAGGGATTAGAAAAAAAGAAAAAGGGAGGCAGTATGCACTGAAGGAACAGGTGGCATGGGGAAGGCAAAGTTCAGTGGGGTAGTGCTTAGTGGATGTAGGGTAAGGGGTAAAGAAGAAAGGGGAGAATGTGCCTGTAATGCAGGCCTCCCAACAATTCTAATATTGGCAGGACAGTCATGATTTCAGGGTCCTGTTCCACCATCCAGCGACATTTCTCCAAAGCGTGTTGTGCAAACATTCACTCTATACTCAGATAAAAGGACAATACAGAGAGCACTGAAGCATCACTCTCTTGATGGTTTGTCCTTGGTGAGCCAGATTGCTCACTTGGCGTGCAGGCATACCAGGCTGACCTGCTAATTCTTCTGTTGGGACCACACCCTTTCCAGGCACATCTGTGTCCTTTGGTCGGCACCAGTGATGCAATTTGTTTCAATAGTCTTACTCTTTTTACCATGTCCACCAGATTCTGCCTCACAGGATGCCGATATTGGGGGTATGAATAAGTAAGGGAGATTAGTTCAATGCAGGAGGTCCAAACCTCGGCACATGGAGCCTTGAAACTATTGATAACACAAGCAACCATGCTTTCAGACTCCAAGGATGATGGAGACAATGTTGTACATTGATCTTTTGTGCCATAATATCCTCTGTTTTCTGGTGTCTTTGGTATGCTGGCTTCCCTTTATTAATTCTTCCAATGTTCTTCTTTTTAAATGCATACCTCCTAACAGTTCAAATGGACAAAGATGAACACTTTAATTTTAGGATGCAATTGTGGTGGGTGTGTCCAGGGGCATACTGTTCTGAGACTGTTGATTGTCATTTGCTTGTGCTTTTGTATACTAGTGCCTTCACAGCCTCAGTTCCAGAAAATGTGTTTTGTTGGAAGACAATAGATATAATCCATATAGACATATACAGAGTTATTCACTAAAATCAGAATGACATTGTACAGTATGGGGGCAAAACCATCCAGCTGCCTATGGGGGCATTAGAGCTTGTAAAAGCCTGCCTTAGCCTTTTCTGTTGGAGTCTATAGTGGAGTTCTTTGGGTGGATTGTGCCCTGTAAGACTATTTTAAGTGTCACCTTTAGCTTCACAAACAGGCATTTATTGGCTGCGAGGGATTTTCAAGGCTAGAGTGACATGCACCTGGCAGCCAGCAAAACCATGTTTTTAAAACTGGTTGGACTTTGTGATACCCCTACAAACAAACTGCACATTACTTTACATTATACATAATTGAGTTTCGCAAAGTTATGTTATTGCTGTAGTTCTATGATTTATTGTTTTATTATATAATGGTGTTGCTAGGTGGCCAAAAAGGGGGGGTGGTACACTTTTATGGCCCCTCCAACATATTTTGACTCGATACCATGCAGTAAACCAAACCATAAACCTTGTGTTTAGTAAATCACACTGTGATACCAAACCTTTGATTAGACTGAGATTATACAAACCTCTATTTACAGCATTTACCCCAAACTATTCTATACTAACTCTTCATCCCACTGAATTAAAATCCTGTACCCACAGCAATGCCCCTACATTGCACTGAATAATTAAGCACAGCACAATAAATGATAGTTGCTTTGATGGCCTTAAAAAACCCATCATACCAAGAAGCCCAATACCGTTCTACCATCTTTTAATATTCCTCCTTATCTAACCTGACATTTCTCTTTCCCACTGTCTAATGTTCTATTTCCCCTACTCCTTAATCCATTTTCTCCTCTGACTTGCTCTCTTATTTCTAAGTTCTCCCCTTTCATTAATCATTCCCTTTTTTGCAGACCCCAGCTCAAGGACCCTCTCATAAGTGGCCTCCCATGAAAAGGATTTTTTTTTTTTTGCTGTGGTTGACTCTACATCACAGAAAATTTGCCCTCTTGCCCCCTCCCCTAAACTGTGACTGATGTGATAAAATAATATTTGTTCTCAAATGAAATCTGTCATTATGACACTTTTTTCCATGGTCTGTTGGAGTATTGCAGATTGCTTATCATTTTAATGTTTCGAGCTTTGTTAGTTTTCAACATTGAAAAATTAAATTTTGCTTTGGGACTTTGCGTTGACAAGTTATGAAAATTTTACCTTTTCCTAGTTTATGTTTCTGCTCCGTCTTTTGTTATGGAGTACTGCACTGATATAGCTGAGTAAATAATTCCATAATACCTTACATTATAATCAGTACAAAATCTAATATAATAGGTAATTTGTCACGTTGTATCATAATGTGGAAATTGGCATAATCAGAGAACTGTTTCAAAAGCCTGAGCGTCTTAACAAGATATATTTTATCTAGAAACACAATCATCTTACCCTTGTTTTATGTGTAGGAAGACCTGATTAGCGTTTTTAAGTCCATCTTCCTATCAATCACCTCTCTCATAACCCACCCTCATCCATGCAAATATTGACAACATTCTTGAATTAATGCAACTTGCAGGTTTAGTCACTGAACTGGGACTGTGGGGAATGTATGATTAACTGCAAATTTTAGGTAAAAGTAGAAAATCTGGAAATAAAATCCTGCAGTTAAAACACAAACAAATGGCGTTGGACCCCACGAAAGGGCATAGGAATTATTCTAGGCCAAAGAGCTTAATTTCATATTTAAGTTACATGAGCAGAAATAGCCAAGCAGATGCTCCATCCTCTGACCAAAAGGAGCTAATCTCCTTAAGGATAAACCGTTTTTATTCGTATTGGATATAACAGTCTAGGAGATGCCAGATCTCCTGGGTACTAATAAGTGTCCTTCCCGAGTGGCTGGGTGTTTCCAACCTACTAGCTGATCAAACTATGACCATACCTAACCACAAACATTAATAATAGTGAGGACAAATAACAAAACAAATAAGCGTTTTTAACAAGCCCTGTTAAAAAGCAAAAAAAAAAACTCTAAACCAATGGTAAGACTACACCTTGAATATGTGGTGCAATTTTGGGCACCACTTTTAAAGAAGGATGTTATAGAAATAGGAAACATGCACAGATGAGCTACATAATGAATAAGGGGTATGGAAAACATTAGTCATGAAAAAAGGCTTGAAAAACTGTTATTGTTTTCTTTAGAGAAAAGTTTCCTCTCAGGGGATATGATAGCACTATACAAATATATATCGGGTCAGTACAAACTTCTATGTACTAACCTGTTTATTAGTAGGAATATAAAACCGACAAGAGGTCACCAAATTATACTGGAAGAAAGGCATTTTTACTTACAACATAGAAATAAAGATGTGTGATTCTTTACCTAAAAAAGGTTGTTTTATCATATTGTTTAGATAAATAAAACAAAGTATGTAACGGAAATCTTGATTGAAGATCTCCTTTCTCTGCTTTCACTTTAGCTTCTCTTGCTTCAAATTAGACATTTACTTTGAATTCTCACGTTAATAAATACACCCTTTAAAATGACATTACACTTTTTTTAAGGTCAACATAGCAGAACTGAAAAGGAGAACTTCAAATTTGGCTATTTCATCCTTAATTTTGAAATGTAATATGAATTTCTGCCAATTATAACCCGTTATTTTTTTGTAATACTATGAATTTAGACCAGGGTGATTATAAACACATCACATTTTAGGATAAAAGGATTCAATTATTTAGTGATACTCCATATTTTTGTATCACCGCTTAATTAAATTTTTAAACTATTATTGCTGCCATTGAGAACCAAACACATCCTTAACATTTCATTTAGATAAAATAGCATTCACAGAGGAGGTTTAAATGCACGTAAGAATGCAGTTATATAATGCAGGCATCACCTGCATGCAATGGCTTAGAATTAATTAATATTCATAAATACTTGGCACTTCATAATGTCAAATAATCCTGTCCCTCAAAAAGAATGTTACAGTGACACCTAGAGGTTTAATGAGAAATGTTCAGTTTGCTTTTTATTCTGGAAAAATAAAAAATGAAACCATTTCTTTAACCCATTAAGGACAGAGGCAATTGTTCTGACCAAATCAAAACCTAGAATTTGAATTATATGTTTGTTCAACCATAATTTACCTCTTTCAATCCACATCAAATATTCATAAATGGAACACAATCTAACATGAATAAAATCTAAAAAAAAAAAAGTGTGAGGTATTAAGAAATATCATTAAGTTCTGCATGGCATTTGATCTGTAATATCATGAAACTGTTAGCTTATACTGCAATACAACACACATATTTGTATGTAGTTATGTCCCACAAGTACAACGATGCCCCCATGTACAGGTTTCATGGTGTTTGTGAAAGTTACAGGGTCAAATAAAGAGCTTGCCCATTTCAGTTTAAACATCAAAGTGTGACAGATTGGTTTGCTTGGCCTATGTTGTCTTTGAAACCGTATGAAAACTACGGATTAATATTATTATTTTTATTATTGCCATTTATATAGCGCCTAGAGAGATTTAACTATAAATAGGACAATTACAAGAAAACTTACAGGAACAATAGGTTGAAGAGGACCCTGCTCAAATGAGCTTACATTCTATATAATACAAAATATATGTATATATATATATATATATATATATATATATATATATATATATATTTTCATTCTAAGTTTATATTTATTTATTTTTATATAGTTATGTGTTTTTATTAATTATACGTTGTTGGGGGATCTGCCTGACAACCCAGGCAGTCCCCCTGCAATCAATCTTGCAATCGGCTGATCCGAGTCATGTGATCGCAATGTCATTGCGATCACATGACTCCAATCAGCTGGATTGACTGCAGGGAGACTGCCTCGGTTGTAAGGCAGTCCCCCCGGTCGGATCTGATGGGTGAGGTGAGTATGCGAACAGGAGAGAGGGCCTGATTATTAGGGCATGCTATACTGCCCTGACTGTATTAAAGCCTTCCTTTTGTAGGATGCCCTAAAGTCGGGAGAGGTTTCAAGGTATACTACAGTTGTATTCCTAGCCCGATAGCTCCCTCTGCCTCCTCCCCTCTTCCCTCCTCGCTAGGGCGGCGCTCCACCTCTTTCAACGTCACCACACGGGGGGAACTAATGTGCATGTTCGTTTGCTGCAATGCTTTCCTGTTAGGATTTTAATGACACTGGATATCCTCATGCTGACGGTGAGTATGTCTAGAATCAATTAGGCGAACAAAAGTAATCTAGCAAGCAGGAAGTGCTTCAGGTGGCTCTCTGATTGACAGCCAGTTCAGGCAGTCTTAACCCTGCAATGTAATAAATAACATTGCAGTGTTAAGGGGACATGGACATTCCACCCATACCACTACAATAAAATGAAGTGGTCTGGGTGCCTATAGTTTCCTTTTAAAGAGGTTTTAAGAGGCTTTTTTTTTTATTGTTATTATTATTTTGGAAACACAGGAGAGTTTATTCTTAAATCATTGAAATGAAGTGAACTGATAAAATACATAAATACTTTTTACCTAAATAGCTAAACTCTGGCATCTTGAAAGTTTGAAACATTGGTTTGAAACTGCATTCCTCATAATATAATAACCTTGTATCAGGATCACTAACTCTTTATCCTAAAGGAATTTTAATGAATATCGAATAAGTCACCTGAGGACACCGTTCAGGTTCTTTAGAGGTTTAGTAAATAAATCTCTTGAATTTTGTACGTAGCCTAAGAGACTTCACAAAGACACAGTGCCACTCTGGATAATCATATCTTTTCAGGATTTTATTGTCAAATACATATGATTTTAGCCACACTGAGAACTTTAGACTAAAGGACGTGTTTTCTGCCTCTTGCTTTAAACGATAATGGAAGTGAAGGGCTATGCCGAACTCGAAACGTGCTATTCATAAATTTCTCAATTAGCTGTAATGGAGGTCATTGAGAATTGTATGATTGGGCAGCCGTGCACATGTGGGATTTGTCTGAACACGAGACCTCTAATAGGACGATGTCCAGAACAGATGAAAAATCTGGGTTGAAAAAGCTTACAGGAACTACAGATACTAGTTCGATAGGTAATTGCTGTTACATGGCCCCCAGACATAAGCATAAAATATTAAATGCATGCTTTTTGGGGTTATATCTACTAAATGATTATTTCATTTCTTTGCAGATTTCCTATACGGAGATCCACAGAGTAACTTATTTAAAAAATATTAAAAAAAATAAATACAGTCATGAAAAGTTGTAAATTCATACGTTTATTTTCACAGCCTTGTTACACAAAGAAATGAAACACATGTTTGCATATTGTTTGAAAATTCGCAGTCAGGATATCAAAATATGTCATGCCTATTTTTCTGAAGTCTTGTACCAGTAAATTATGTTGACGGGTTCACGGTATCGATATTTATGGATTTTTATCCTCATATTACATGTAAAATGTTTACTAGAGAATTGGGTTTCCAATTCCCATGCAGTTTCAGTTGGTTCTAATTATTTAGCATTGCCACATTATGTTCATCAGGACCCTTACATCTGCGTGCAATAAATTATTGGCTGTAGCAAGCAATGTCTTTCTCAAGGCACTAGAGAACATTTTAACAATGGAAGGAGTCAACTTCTGGAGTTTTACAGCACAATGATTCTTACAAATAGTGACATGAAATAAAGAAAATATCTAAATTGATCTATAAACTTTCCTTCCTCGCAGACTCCAAAACATACACTATATGGACAAAAGTATTGGGACACCTGACCATCACACCAACAGGGACTTTTACTAGATCTAGACATTGATATGTAGTTGGTCCCCACCATTGCAGCTAACAGCTTCCAATCTTTTAGGAAAACAAGATTTTGAAGTGTTTCTGTGGAATTTCTTCATTTATTCAGTAGAGCATTTGTGCGTCACGCACTGATGTTACATAGAAACATAGAAACATAGAATGTGACAGCAGATGAGAACCATTTGGCCCATCTAGTCTGCCCAGTTTTCTAAATACTTTCATTAGTCCCTGGCCTTCTCTTATAATTAGGTTAGCCTTATGCCTATCCCACGCATGCTTAAACTACTTTACTGTGTTAACCTCTACCACTTCAGCTGGAAGGCTATTGCATGCATCCACTACCCCCTCAGTAAAGTAATACTTACTGATATTATTTTTAAACCTTTGTCCCTCTAATTTAAGACTATGTCCTCTTGTTGTGGTAGTTTTTCTTCTTTTAAATATAGTCTCCTCCTTTACTGTGTTGATTCCCTTTATGTATTTAAATGTTTCTATCATATCCCCCCTGTCTCGTCTTTCCTCCAAGCTATACATGCTAAGATCCTTTAACCTTTCCTGGTAAGTTTTATCCTGCAATCCATGAACCAGTTTAGTAGCCCTTCTTTGAACTCTCTCTAAGGTATCAATATCCTTCTGAAGATATGGTCTCCAGTACTGTGTACAGTATTCCAAGTGAGGTCTCACCAGTGTTCTGTACAATGGCATGAGCACTTCCCTCTTTCTACTGCTAATACTGCTCTCCCTATACAACCAAGCATTCTGCTAGCATTTCCTGCTGCTCTATTACATTGTCTGCCTACCTTTAAGTCATCAGAAATTATCACCCCTAAATCCCTTTCCTCAGATGTTGAGGTTAGGACTCTATCAAATATTCTGTACTCTGCCCTTGGGTTTTTATGTCCAAGATGCATTATCTTGCACTTATCCACATTAAATGTCAGTTGCCACAACTCTGACCATTTTTCTAGTTTACCTAAATCACTTGCCATTTGGCTTATCCCTCCTGGAACATCAACCCTGTTACATATCTTAGTATCATCCGCAAAAAGACACACCTTACCATCAAGACCTTCTGCAATATCACTAATAAAAATATTAAAGAGAATGGGTCCAAGTACAGATCCCTGAGGTACCCCACTGGTGACAAGCCCAAGCTTCGAATATACTCCATTGACTATATACTCCATTGACTATACTCCATGTTGGCTTGCAATCTCCATTCCAGTCTAGCCCAAATGTGTTCAATGGGGAACAGGCTATACTAAGCCATTTGATATAAAAAGCTCCACAATTGTGAGTTTAATTTACTTGTTTATACTATATCCTAATTTTAAAATTATATTACACTATATATACTTTATGTCTTTTGAGTTATCTACATGAGAATATTCAAGAACAAGAAGATTATACACATCTCTATATAAGGGATTGGACGCCTCTACGTACCCACAAGCTTCTTATTCCAGAGCTAGGTGGATTGGTTCTGTACATTGTGAGTGATCCATTTTTACTTCTTAAAAAATGTTTTACTCTATTATACACTATTTGTATTTTGAAGGTAATTACACAGAATTACTACAACAACCTTGCACGATAAGTGTTTTTGAATTTTAGCAGTGACCCTATAAGCACCAAACTTTATGTATATAATGCACTACACTATTGGTTTTTTTTTTCTAAATGTAATTTGTGAATGTGCATCCTTCTAGATGCATCTGGTCCTGATTTTGTTTAAAATCGGTGCTTTAAACAAGTGCAATAAAACACTGATTTGAAACTAGACAAAGAATGCATCTGAGTAATTAGTGCAGATTTGGTAAGGCTGGCCAAATTCTGACTGAATATGTGAATTGCCATTCTGTTTTGAATTTGGCCATTCTCACTGGATTTTGTTCATCCGGACAAAATCTGGTATCTAATGAATAACTTTTTGGGGTTTTTTCACCGTTTTTATTTGTGGGGTTGGATCCTGAGGGCTGCGTGCTTTTTTAATTATTATTAACATGGAAAGAGCCTATCAGCTTTCTCAGTGATTGTCTATCTTTAATTACATCTAAGGTACCATACATTTTAGAATGTGGTTTTATTTAATTATTTGTAATTCTTTACTTAAAAGTAGAGATCAGGAAGACAAGCAGTAATTATCAGATACAATGACCACTTTCATATGACATAGTCAGTTTTGACAAAAGGAATAAATAACAAAACAATACTTGGAATGACAATAAATGCTATTCTCTGAGTATTCTCTGAGTATCTTCATCCTCCTTCCTCTGAGTTTTAGATTTTGTAAAGAATATTCTATAAATAGGGAAAATGGAATAAACAAACTGCCTTGATGCTTGACTCTTGTCATATAAACTGATTTCTGTTTACCTGTTATTTGTTCTATATTATTTCCAAGGACTCCACACCTTATGAATGGAGGTGGAGGAATGTCTTACCTTGGAGCTTAATTCGTCCATTGAAAGGTTCTTCTCAATTTTTGTTAGAGGAGGTATCTCGACATTCGGCCATCTAGCTGCCGAAACTCTTTTCTAACTGCCAAGGTTATCATATTAATTAGTTTTTGAGCATGACTTGACAGACTTTCAATAGGGTGAAAAATTAGAAATGCTCCAGGATCAAAATCAAAAGGTCTCTGGAGTACATTTGATGCTAGATATTTGATATCCTTCCAGAACCCATGTATCTTCTGGAAGTCCAACCAAATATGGAGGAATGTACCTCTATGACCACACACATGACAACAGAGATCCGTAAGGTTTTTCTTAATTCTGTACTAGGACAAGAGTGAGTATGCATTATTTCTATATATTTGACCACTTATAGCTGGAAACAGTGATGGAATGCCTCTGTTTGTAGCTATAATTCAGAAACGTATGCCTGATATTTTCATAGCATCATGATTTCTTAGTATTTAAGCTAGAAAAATAAATCAATTGGCTGTGCTCAGTTAAACCTGGAAGTCGGCCTGTGACAAGTGATCATAAATATCAATATTAAACTGGCTAACAAGTGTAGCTGATTTCAGTAGCAGTATGGTTATTTACAATGCTTAGTGAACCTTTGTGTAAAAGTTTATTATCCATAAAGTGCAGTTTGTATTTTCTGACAACAGCTACATTGTTTTCTTTCTAAACACGAGTCACTTATCTCCTTTAGAGACAGGCACTTTTTGTTTGAAAACCTTTTCGCTAAATATTTTCTTGAAACAAGGGATGCACCGCTAGCTCGTAAGTAAGTAAAACATTATTTTCAAACAAACTTAAAAATTAAAATTGTGTAAATCTCTGCAGTTTTTATTTTTCATTTGTTCGTTCATCCTTTATGGCAATCTTTTGGGGAATGAAGGCTTTAGACAGTATAAAGTGTTCTTAATTTTGCAATATTTCACACCATGTTTGAAATGGCATGTAGGCAAAAATAATATTTTTCTCATATACAGCAGGTATGACAAATATAGAAAAATAAAACAAGTCTGCTTATAGGTATTTGCCTACCTCCCAACATTTCAAAAAGGTCAAAGAGGAACACTTTCATTTTGTGGGTGTGAGTGGTGGTGAAGCCAGGGGCAGGGCTGTTCTGAGAAATTTTAGAATTATTAATAACAATTTATGTAACTCAAATATAATTAAGAATAAGACAAATTTATCTTATTTAACCCCTTAAGGACCAAACTTCGGGAATAAAAGGGAATCATGACATGACACACATGTCATGTGTCCTTGAGGGGTTAAACAGACTGATTTCTTAATACGTTTATTGTAGTTTAAATTTAATATTATTGTTGTGGAGCTCAGTTATACTACAAGACACACCAACAATATGAAGTTCCTAAAAAAGAGGGACAATGGGTTTTGGGATGTATGGGTATTTTTAAGGATCCTGAAAGTATTACTAACTGTACAGCTAAATGAAAATGACAACAGAATGTAAAAAGTATACATACAGTAAACACAGTAATGTCATATCTTTTTCTAAAATAACTGTATTTGAAAAGAGCTATTGCAATCCTTATGACTCTGTGGAATACTAATGTAATGGAAAAACAGTGAATGGAATAGCCCATTCACCTCCACCCCCAAATGGCAGGAATAATAACACCCAATGTAGCTTCCTTTACTGTTTGGAAGGAGGGGAGTTGGTGACATTTTCAGAACATCTGCATGCAGTACCAGACTGGAAACAAAATTCAGCCCAGGCATTTTTATAGCACAGTGTGCCCTCCCTTTTAATGCAAACATTTTGGTTCAATGTTCTTTCAGGGAAGCCCATGCTCAAAGCCCAGCTGAAGAGCTTTCGCATATTCAAAGGCCCTGTATTTGTTCTCTGCACCACAAGCAAATTTAATGACAAGCTTGTGCAGCATTTGCTTGGGACTTGTCTCTGGTGGGATACCAGAGACAAAAGGGCCAGGAAAGTGTATTTTGCATGTGTTTGGAGCCTGCTTGTGGGATTGTGTGTGTGTGTGTGTGTATAGCGTGAGCTGATTGTGGTGTGGTGTTTTGTGCATATAGGTTGCTTTCAGTTGTGATGCGTTTGTGGTGTAATGTGTGACTAGGGACTGTAGGGAGTTAGTATACGTGGCATAGTGTGTACAGGGGCTGAAGCGTATCTGTGTACAGGTGATATAGTGTGTAGGGGCTGTAGAGAGTGTGTATTTAGGGAATGTAGAGTGTGTTTATCTATAGGGAATCCAGTTTGTGTATAGTATATCCAGCATGTGCCAGGGGTGCAGTGTGTGCAAGGACAAAAAATGTTATTTTAGGGGCGGGGCCAGGCCGCCAGGCTGACTGGACGCCATATACATGGGCTCCAGAGCTAAGCAAGCAAAAAAGGCACTAAAAATCGCCCCAGACCACTCAAAACTGTGATTCCACACCATCCCTGAACAGAGAACAGCATCAGCTCACTCCCGATGCACGCACGACACTTACCGCACGACATGCAAGCAAAGAGTACCGGGCCCGGCCTCCATGCGGCCGAGAATCAGAGAACCAGCGGCCATAACATGCAGCATGGTGCCGCGGAGCAGTGTACCACCGAGACACCACTCCACATGAAAAACACCCCAGTATGGTGTGGCCCTTGGCCCGGGGCACGGCCCCGCCTCCCCACCTCATGGCCGGCGGGGGATATCCCGGCCCCATGGCAGTGGCACAGGCCACAGCGGGAGTCCCCGCGTGAGTTGGATGCCGACTGCTTGCACTGGTAACGGCCGTGTGAAGGTCAGCCAGCAACAGCAGACACAGCCACGGAGGGGAAGATATACCCTCCCGAGGTAGCACCCTGATTAGGATTTAAAAAAAAAACAAGCTTGAGCTTCTACAGAGGCTAAGGACTGGACAAGGCTGCGCCTGCGCCCTCTACCTGCAAGCACACCCCTCAAAGGCACATGTGCAACACCAGAGAAGGAGCAGCTGTGAAGAACACTAAACATGGGGGGGCTGATCTGGACGGCCCAAGCGGACATGGGTGCAGCCGAGCGCTGGATGGATACCCCGCGGTGACTGCCAGCCCGCTGAGAAAGTGAGTGCCCAGAGTGCCAAGTCCCTGATGCCGTGAGCCCGGTGGGGTGGGTCAGCGTGACCCCTCCGACGGACCGGTGGCTGGAGGCATCGCGCACCGGCTCCAAGTATGCGGCCGGCACCGGGAGGGATGTCAGGTCACGCGCTCCCCCGAGTCTTGGGTAGTGATAGGGTGGTGCAGGGAGAGGGAGGCCCGTGGACCCAAGGTGTGGGAGTCGTTTGGACTGCCTCTGCTCCCCAGTGCCCACAAAGCCACGGAGGACTCTGGCGATAGGCTGGGGTTGCTATGGGGAGGACAGATGGAGACCCGGCGACCTGGGAAATACACGGCAGTTGTGCCAAGAGAGGCCATCACCAAACTGATACTAAGGCCAGCCTTGCTCCTTTATTGCTAAAAGTTATAAAGTTTTCACTATTATTTTTTACACATTCATTTATATTGCATGCCTCTCCCACAACTCACTATGACCTGTCAAGGCATCAGCAGATGTACATTGGCTAAGATTTAGTTTACAGTTTAACTGTTCTTTGCCTATTTTCTAGATATGTTTGTTATCTTGAGTATATATATATTTTGTGGGCCTTATCATAGGGACATCAATTACCGCTTACCTGAGGGCACGAATTAAAGACCTGCAACATACTAACCTGTTTAAACTTGATGAGAGGCAGTTATACGGCAACCAATTAAGCTCTTAAACTCAAATTATTTAATTGTTACATGATATATTCTGAAAGTCCGCTTACTTAAATACGCACCACAATGTCAATTTAATATCTAAAAGCAAAAGATTAACTTTTTCTCTGATATTTGCAAAACAAATTAAAAATCAGCTGCGTATGAAGGCTAACTTTTATTTAATTTCTTTTAAATTTTCTTTTCATTTTATGAGTTTGGTGAGGCCTAACCGGGGCAGGACCAAACATGGGATATGTTACTGACCTACATGCCAGGGCCTTATTAGGCGCTGTTATAATGCCAATAGCTCAGATTTATCGCTGACTTACACTGCCTGATTCCTATATAACATTCTGGACGCATGTGCTTAACATTACGCTATATAGTCAGCACTTTGCTTTATTGACAGCAATTACTAGGGGTTAAACTGCTTTAAAGCCCGACTATACATTTAATGGGAGCCTTACTGAGCTGATCTTTACTTCTTTAGCTAGGCTCAGTTATCAAATACAGCACTATATGTTCAGTCATAGTTTATGGGTGTGCCCTTTTTGTTAAGCCATAGTTTAACTCCTCGCTGCCAACATGTGTGGACTTACTATTGGGTTGCTACACATTGCCTAGTAATACTAAGTCAAGAATGGACAATAAACTTTATTTAACTTAATTTAGCTTGACCCGTTATAACTTAGCGTAGACAACAGTGCATATACTTCAGTTCAGATTTAGCTCAAACTTTTACTGCTAACATATGCCGACTGAACAATAGGATGCTGAGAATGGCTTATTATCACTAATGTCGGAACTGATGTGCAATATGTAATTTGCCTATCCTTTGGTATGTTACTTATGTTCAAATACTTTAACCTTTTCACCTTACTAGGCATTGACTGTTCTAATTTGATATATAATGTACTTTGTGGCATATGCTTATGAAGTATGTTTATTACGGTTCGTTTACCTCCCCTGCGTGGGAGGACTGCTTTTTCAATGAACCAATAAAAATATTTAAAACAAAAATTGTATTTTATATAAATAAAAAAATAAGCTTTATACCCCCCTTCACTTCTTACCTCTGGCCAGGAGAGGAACGTTGTAAACCCTGGTGCTCCGGTGGTACAAAGTAAACTCTAGCCTGCAGCTCCTCCGGCTAGAGTGCACTCCTCTTGCAAGATCAAACATAGTCGGAGCATTGCCACGGTAACTGCACCACCACTCCCAGCTCGCGAGTGGAACATTCCCTGCGGAGCTGCAGGCTAGACCTCTGGTTCTTCTTCTCCCTCTCCTTTCCTCTATCAGATTGAAATGCCTGTGGCCTGGTGAGGGAGATCTTTGATCTCCACAACAGCCTGTGAAGGTGCACAGCAAGTCCGGTGCTTGGATAATCTAATCTCTGTTGGGCTCAGCCAATGGCCATTGCAGGACACCAGGCATTTGCCCAGTTTGCTCTTTGGCCAGTCCGATGGTATTAAATGAATGACTAGTAGCTTCTGGTAGATACATTTGTTCAGGTAATCATTCCTAGAATATAAATGAGGTTAACTATATTTACTAAATTTTGTTCTGCAAATTACATGAAAGTAAAAATGTTTATACTCAATTCTAAGTAAAATGGGGTTAACCTGTTTGGTCCAAGAGAGCTGGGAAATAGCAGTGTTTCCCTTTAAATGAATATTGTGCAAAATTTGTGAAATGTACAAAAAAAATATGAATCACTTTTTATAAATGCAATTGTTAGCAAAAAATCATTTTGGTATTATATAAATAAAATAATTTATCTTAGCATAATATACATAAATACAGCAAATGAAAAACAGTGCAGTCAGTGTTGTTTATAAACAATTATGATTTAAAATAAAGCAAAAATAAAAGTATGAAAACCAATAAAAAAATATTATATTTCAAAGAAACATAAAAAGTAGTGCGCATGGTCTACTCTAAAACAATAAAAATTATACTTAATTCGTATATCAGGAACTTTTGATATCTTGATAGGCCATATAAGAAAAACATACAAAAAGCAGTACAAATTATATAGAACACATTTATAAGCAAAAAGCTCAGGCTGAGCACAAAATAAAGAATTGTATATGTATCTCACCATTAAAGTAACTTCAAACAGATCTATCTTCATGCTACCCCTATCAGAGAGTCATGGGAGTGATGGTGCTCAATAGATTTATTCACTCATGGTAAAGTAAGCTAAAAAAGACAATTGTATGATAAATGTTTCCACATTGGTTTTGTGCCATCAAAGAGCTGGGTTAGATAGATCTCTTAAAAATGTGAGTGATATAAGTATCAAAGCTTTCGAGCAATTTTGTGTACTTACACCTAGTATGTGTGTTTTTCTCTTAGACATAAATGTGGTCCATCATGGACATTACAGAGGTTTCTAATGCAAGTATTAGTATAACATTTCAGTTTTTTACACTATGCCACTACTTATTTTGACTGTATGCCTTTCACAGTAAACTGAAGCTTGCAGTTATATATCTTTGTCATCACCATTGAGATGTATACTACAATATGCATTGTTATGAGGATACTTTAGGTTTAGGGGCTAAACCCCAGACGGGGGATCTTCATTCCCAGATTTCTTTAGACGGCAAAATACTAGTGCATTTATCATTTTAAACTAGACATAGGCTAGTCAAATCAAAACAGCAGAACTTTAGCAGATTTCTGCCGGACTGTCACGGATGGCGGTCCAAATACCAGGACCCCTGAATGTCTGATGATGAAGATAGGAGTCTCAGCGTGGAAGTGGACAATCAGGGTCTGGTGCAGGGTAACCACACGCCGCCCTGGTGTTGAGCACCAGGGTTTGTGTGGCCACATACCAGAGCCCTGATGCAGCTTAGCGGATGCCAGGAGCTGATATTAAGCAAATGATATGCTGAGATGTATCCAGTACTA
The DNA here is from genome assembly GCF_036172605.1 of Pelobates fuscus. Lineage (NCBI taxonomy): Eukaryota > Metazoa > Chordata > Amphibia > Anura > Pelobatidae > Pelobates > Pelobates fuscus. Next base: position 55,445,395 of record NC_086323.1, on the reverse strand, counting down.
GAAACAAGGAAAGACTAGAACAGGCACCAAACAAGAAAATAAGGCGAGACTAGAAGTACCCAGAACCGGAGAAGGTCAGAAAGCAGAACCCAGAGCATGTACATAAGACATGAGGTAAACATAAACAGGGCAGGAAAGGACTGTACATGAACTGGGAATACAAGACAACATAAAACAAGATAAGAGATACAATGCAAAACAAGAGGAGACATAACTAAGTACTAATATGTGCAATAAACATTGGAGATGTAGATATACATAAATGGCCAAGATGTATGCAGACCACCACTGCGCCAAAGTACTCCAATTACAGTGGGTCCTAACATACATGACTAAATAAACAACATTAAAACACACACAGTAATTACCTGCAAAGAAAGGAGCAGAGGAAATGAAACCACTGCCTGCAGGAACATACTGAAACAAAAAGGATGAATGGCAAAGGGATTTGTGTTTTGCTTTTTTTTTTTTTACAGAGCTTTTTACTTTAGTTCATTAACACTTGGGTTCTCATCATGAATCTTAAGGTGCATGTGCAGCTGGCTTGGGTTGGAGAAGGTCTATGTGTTTGCTCCTGTGGATTAGAAGGGAAGAGGAGCGCGAGAAGCATTTGTCACAGTCTGAGCACTGGTAAGGTTTCTCGCCTGTGTGGGTCCTTTCATGCCGGCGTGCCATGGAGGCCTGACAGAACCCTTTCCCACAATATGAGCACTTATAAGGCCTCTCACCTGTATGTATTCTCAAGTGCACTGTTAAATCTGACTTTCTAGCAAAGTTTTTGCCACACTCTGCACAGAGAAGTGACTCTTTCTCATGAGATTGCTGGTGTTTCTGAAGAGCAGTAGGGCTGTTGAATGCTTTTCCACACTCAGGACATATTGAGTGACATTCTTCAATGAGCACAGGAGGCTTAACATTTTCCTGTAGTGTTTCACTATGTTTCTCTTTACATGGGGAGAACTTCACTCCTCGATGTCTCTGGTGGTGCTGTCTCAAAGTGGATGGGTCTGAGAATGTCTTTTTGCAAAGTGAACATTCATAGGGTCGGTTACCTGTGTGAGTATTCTGGTGGATGCGAAGAAGATTAAGACGGGGAAAGCATTTACCACACTGGGCGCAAATGAATGGTCTATCTGGTGGATGACTGCGTTGGTGTATCCGAAAATCAAAGCGGCTATTGAAGACTTCATCGCAGACCTTACAAGGAAACGGCTGCTGTACATGGGTAAGCAAGTGTCTCTGGAGACCTGAGTCACTGCTGAAAGTTCTCCCACAGTCAGAGCAAAGGAAGGGGTCTTCGCTGGTTTGAACAGAGCAATGCATGTTGCAGACATACATCTCATCTCTGGATTTGTTGCACCTATCACGCTGGGGGAGTGAAGAAAATCTGTGTGTCTTGGTATGCTGGCGTAGCTGAGTGGTGTTGGAGAAAGTTGAGTCACAAGATTTGCACCTAAATGGCTTGTCTTTGATGTGGGAGCTCCTGTGAATAAGCAAGGACGTAGCACGAGAGAAAGATTTATCACAGTCTGAACACTGATATGGCTTTTCCCCTGTGTGTGTTCTTTCATGACGTCTTAACATAGATGTCTGACAAAATCCCTTTTCACAGTATGAGCACTTGTATGGTCTTTCCTCCGAATGTATCCGTAAATGTACTGTCAAGTCAGACTTTCGAACAAAAGTCTTCCCACACTCTGCACATATGAGAGATCCTTGCTTATGGATTAGCTGGTGTTTGTGCAATGCAGTAGGGTTGGTGAACGTCTTACCACATTCTGCACAGACCGAGGGACATGTTTCAGTTCTTACAGGAGTCATAGGGTTCTTCATAGTAACTTTTATGTCTGCGAGTTTGGGTTGTTTAGCATCTAATTTTTTGTGAGGTTTTTCTGGTAGGTCACTAGATGTTTTCTTGGCTGTCCTTGTGTTTTTCTTAGCATGATCCTCTACATGTCTCTTTAGGTGGTTTTTAAGTAAGTGCAGGCGAGTAAAACATTTTCCACACTGGGAGCAATTGTAGTACTTTTCAGGATGCTGGCTGCTTCTATGCACCCGAAGATCCAACTGGTTCTTGAATACTTCCCCACAAATCTTGCAATGGTGTGGGTCAAACATATGGGTATGGCGATGCCTTTGAAGAAGTACTCTACTGCTAAATGTTCTTCCACAATTACACTGGTATGACTTTTCTCCTGTATGCTTACTCCTGTGGATCAAGAGAGATGTTGAACGAGAAAAGGACTTGTTACAGTCTGTACATTGATACGGTTTTTCCCCTGTATGTGTCCTCTCATGTCTACGGACCATGGAAGCCTGGCAGAAACCCTTGGCGCAATATGAACACTTGTATGGCCTTTCACCTGTATGTATACGTTGGTGAACCGTAAAGTCTGACTTTCGGGAAAACGCCTTCCCACAAACTCCACATTTGTGGACATTACTACAGGATGAATTTTGCTTGTCTGGTAACTGCCCTGAATCACATTCTGCATTTGCAGCAGCAGCAAACTCTGAAGAAACTTCTCGTGCTTCTCCTCTAGCTTTACAGTCAGAATTACTTTCACTGGAATTGATCTCACATTTTATTGGTACCAGAAGGATATTCTCTGTAGTCTGTTTATCATATTCCACATTATCCATGACTGTACTCTTCAGACATAGTTCTTTATGCTGGCAGACAACCTCTGCCAGCAGGACCTCCTGCAATAAATAAAATTATAAGAAAAATGAAAGAATCATTAAAGGGACACTATAGTCATCAAAACAACTTTAACTTAATGAATCAGTTTTGATGTGTAGATCATGTCCCTGCAGTCACTCTGCTGAATTCTCTGCCAATAAGGAGTTAAATCACATTGTTTATACAGCCCAAGTCACACCTTCCTGTATGTGACTTGCACATCCTTCCTAAACACCTGCTGTATAGTGATGTCCCGAACGGTTCGCTGGCGCTTGTTCGCGTTCGCCACGGACGGCAAACATATGCAATGTTCGGTCCGCCCCTATTCGTCATCATTGAGTAAACTTTGACCCTGTACCTCACAGTCAGCAGACACATTCCAGCCATTTAGCAGCAGACCCTCCCTCCCAGACCCTCCCACCTCCTAGACAGCATACAATTTAGATTAATTCTGAAGCTGCATTCTTTTTTTTTTTTTATTCTTTTTTTACATTGTTTACATTGTTGTGAAAGATGGCTGTCATGTTTAGGGTGTAGCTTGGACGTTATCAACTGTGTATTTATATCAGCAGCTCCACCACTAGTTATAAATCAAGTGTGAGTCGCCCCATGAGATGAGACTAGTGAGTAACATAATACATGAACGGTTAAGGTAAAGGCATGTAAGGAACTACGACAATAAACTCTTTAGGAGGTGAAATAATGACATGTTTAAACGCTTGCTACTTTACGATTAGTTAATGTGCAGAGAGCAGGTCATGAGATCAAAGGCATGGTGTGGAGAATCGGCTATAGTGGGACGTGTTTGGCAGGCTGCTGTTTACTGCTTGTGCTCATCCGATCCCTTCTGGGCGCCAGGTGCAGACCCTGGGAGTCCCGGATACCTGGCACAATAAAGGCAAGTCTATGGCTGAGTGCCGGGTTCGCGGCTTGAGGTGGTGGAAGCTTGTTTTGTCGGGTGGTCGAATCTGTCCCGGTGGTGCTTGACGTGCGGTGCGGGATTGTGGTGGCTGTGCGGGATTGTGGAGGCGAGTGCTTGACGTGGGGCAGGCTCTGCATTTCTGTTTGTGCCTCCGGTCCCATCTTCAACGCCTTTTGCGTTGGTGGATTTTAATGGGGACTGCTTCGCTTAGCTGTGGTGGAGCTTGTTGGGGCTGTGGTGGAGCTTGTTGGGGCTTCCTGCTTGTTATTTGCTTCCAAAATTGATTAAAGAGTCTGTCCAGCTTAGACTCAATATCCTGCCATGCTTTGCTGGTACCAGGATGACACGCGACTGCCGCCATATTGGGAGAGTTGCAGATGAGTATGTTAGCCTGCGCGGCTGTGTTCTGTGCGTCCATTAGCTCCAGACAGCCTCTCAGGGGTGGACCGGGATAACCCCCACCGGTCCGAGGGGGGGAGGGGAGGTAACGGAGCTCCTGCCGGGAAGTAGATGCTCCTGGGCATCCCAGGATCGGGAGATCATCCGCCTCTCCCGCCCGTTGAGCACCAGGCCACACTTGCCACGCTGAGGTAAATAAGACTCTGTCGAGTTGCTGACCGCTATTAAGCCTGGCGGGTCGGTCAGGTAGGAGCAACATTGCTGGGTCATCCCCTTCTGGGGTGAAATTCGCTTGTTGATAGCTGCTTAAAGTGAGATATTGAGGGAGCTCACACGAAGTGCGTCTTTCCTCCATGACAGCTAGGCCCCGCCCCTCGGAAGCTGCATTCTTAGTGAGAGGAGGGACAGTGTAGCTGCTGCTGATTTAATAGGGAAATCGATAGCTAGGCTAGTGTATTCAGTGTCCACCAGGGCCGGACTGGGAATTCAAAGCAGCCCTGGAAAAAAAATGTATGCCAGCCCCATAAGTTCTTGTGCCACGTAATGTGTATGTGTACACTGGCGTACATATAGCGGTCGCAGGGGTCGCAGCTGTGACCGGGCCTGTCACTCCAGGGGGCCCGGCCGCTCTGCAGACCCCCGCTACCAGGTGCCCGCCATCATCATTTGCGGCCCCAGCATTTTAATGTGCCCATCGAGTGGCCCTTATAGCATGGGCCACCCGATGGGCAACTTATGATGGGTATGGATTTTCAGGGGGCCCGGTCAGCGCTGCATCGTTTTGAGATCACAAGCTGGGAGGAAGTGACTCCCCGTCACTCATCCCAGCTATCACTGAGAGCCCGCACGGGAGGAAGCAGAGGGAGTCAGAGTAGGAACCCAGGGAAAGTCACCCTCCTGCACTTAAAAGGTAGGAAACAGGAGGGTGACTTAAATATTATGTGTGTTTGTATGTATGTATGTATGTATGTATGTGTCTGTCTGTATTTATGTATGTGTGCCTGTCTGTTTGTATGTATGTGTGTGTGTCTGTGTGTGTCTGTGTGTCTGTTTTTCATGTGTGTGTGTGTGTGTCTGTTTTTATGTATGTATCTTGTGTGTGTGCCTGTCTGTTTGTATGTATGTGTGCCTGTCTGTTTATATGTATGTGTCTGTATGTATCGGTCTGTCTTTGTGTGTGTCTCTGTATGTGTGTGTGTGTGTGCCTGTCAGGGGAGGGAGTTAGAGGGGGGCCCCATGGATCAGTTTTGAACCGGGGACCCATGGGTTGTGTGTACGCCACTGTATGTGTGTGTGTGTGTGTGTGTAAATATACATATACATATATATACCGTTCAATCTTGCCTTGCACTCCTGCTTTAATATAATCACTGTTTTAATACCGGGTGCTAGACTGTGGTCAGAGGCGGCTCTCTAGGCGATTTAGGCAGCTGCCTAAGGCCTTGCGCTGCCTGGGGCCTCGCAGCCACCTAAATCACCTTAGGGCAGACTGTGTTAGGTCCTCGGTCAGTGACCGAGGACCCGACACCAGCAGTGGCCCCGGTGGCTTGCTCTGTATGCCGCTGGTTGTGAGCCCCTCCAGTCTGCATGGCCAGAGAGCGCCAATCGCAGACACAGGTCTGCAACTCCACAATGTGCAGAGCTGCAGACCATGTGCCTCACGAGACCTGGCCAATCAGAGTGTTGCCGTGGGTTACCACGGCAACGCTCTGACTGGATCTCGCAAGATACATGGTCTGCAGGTCTGTGGAGCTGCAGACCGGATATTATGGCCACCAGACCACCAGGGAGCTATAAAAAGCTATTTAATTCCTTACCAGCACCCCCTCCCTACCTCCCAACATTATCACCCCCCCTCACTCCACCAATACCCCTCTTCACTCCATCAATACCCCCTCACACCAGTAATACCCCCCTTCACTCGATTAATACCCCCCTCATAACATTAATACCCCCTCCCTCACTCCATCAATACCCCCTCACACCAGTAATACCCCCCTCACACCATTAATACCCCCCTTCGCTCCATTAATACCCCCCTCACACCATTAATACCCCCCTTCACTCCATCAATACCCCCTCACACCATTAATACCCCCCTTACACCATTAATACCCCCCTTACACCATTAATACCCCCCTTTACTCCATTAATACCCCCCTTTACTCCATTAATACCCCCCTTCACTCCATTAATACCCCCCTTCACTCCATTAATACCCCCCTCACACCATTAATACCCCCCCTCACACCATTAATACCCCCTCACACCATTAATACCCCCCTTCACTCCATTAATACCCCCTCACACCATTAATACCCCCCTTCACTCCATTAATACCCCCTTCACTCCATTAATACCCCCCTTCACTCCATTAATACCCCCTTCACTCCATTAATACCCCCTTCACTCCATTAACACCCCCCCTTCACTCCATTAATACCCCCCTTCACACCATTAACACCCCCCCCCCTTCACTCCATTAATACCCCCCCTTCACTCCATTAATACCCCCCTCCCTCGGCTTACTGACACTCACTACACACACACTTACTACCAACACTCACTACAGACAGACACACTCACAGTATTTAATCCTTACCTGGCACTGGAGTATTCTCTGGGAGGCCACACTCTTATGCCTGTTCCTGCAGCAAGGTCCACTGCTTGTGTGCAGGAGGCGGGGCTTCCATGCGGGGGCGGAGCTACAACGTGGGGGCGGAGGTACTATGCTGGGCCGGTAAGTGCTAAGAAAGGTGCTGGGAAGGGAGACTCAGTGCTCCCTACGTCTGGCACCAGCCCCCAGCACCTGCCTCCTGAATTCCCTCGGACTGACAGAAGCTGTTACAGTCCGAGGGAAAAATTATTTAAATAAAACATTAGGGCTTCCTGCCGGCCCCAGGTGCTGCGGCCCACCGGGAAAATTCCCGGTATCCCGGTGGGCCAGTCCGGCCCTGGTGTCCACTACAGTCCTGAAGGACTCATCTGATCTCTGCTGTAAGGACAGCACCCCAAAAAGCCCTTTTTAGGGCTAGAACATAGTTACATAGTTACATAGTTAGATAGCTGAAAAGAGACTTGCGTCCATCAAGTTCAGCCTTCCTCACATTTGTTTTTTGCTGTTGATCCAAAAGAAGGCAAAAAAAAAAAACCCAGTTTGAAGCACAATTTTGCAACAAGCTAGGACAAAAAATTCCTTCTTGACCCCAGAATGGCAGTCAGATTTATCCTTGGATCAAGCAGTTATTACCCTACATTGAAAGATTATATCCTTGAATATTCTGTCTTTGCAAGTATGCATCTAGTAGCTGTTTGAACATCTGTATGGACTCTGATAAAACCACTTCTTCAGGCAGAGAATTCCACATCCTGATTGTTCTTACAGTAAAAAAACCTTTCCTTTGCCTTAGACAAAATCTTTTTTCTTCCAGTCTAAACGCATGGCCTCGTGTCCTATGTAAAGTCCGGTTTGTGAATAGATTTCCACACAGTCTGCTTTTTTTTTTGTTTGTTTCTGTGTAATCTAATTGCAGTTGCCGCCTGCCAGCGTGTGTGTCAGGCTCACAGCGTATACTGTGCCCACTTGCCCAGTGCCACCACTCATATCTGGTGTCACCATGGGTGTACCTGGAGTATTTGGCACCCGGGGTGGATCCTTTATTTGGCACCACCTCCCCCCCCACTTTGAAATGTAAAAAACAACTGCAAGTTTTTTTTAATGTATTTGGCACTGAACACCGACACAGACACACACACAGACACACACACAGACAGACAAACAGACAGACAAACAGACAGACAGACAAACAGACAGACATACACACAGACAGACACACACACAGACAGACAGACATACAGACAGACATACAGACAGACATACAGACAGACATACAGACAGACATACAGACAGACACACATACAGACACACATACAGACACACATACAGACACACAGACATACAGATACACAGACATACAGATACACATGTATAAGTGTGTGTTTGCGTAGTGTATGCAGTGTGTTTGCGTAGTGGATGCAGTGTGTGTATAGTGTATGCAGTGTGTGTATGCATTGGGTGTGTATAGTGTATGCAGTGTGTGTGTATGCAGTGTGTGTGTATGGTGTATGCAGTGTGTGTGTATAGTGTATGCAGTGTATAGTGTGTGCAGTGTGTGTGTATGCAGTGTATAGTGTATGCCGTGTATAGTGTATGCAGTGTGTGTGTATAATGTATGCAGTGTATAGTGTATGCAGTGTGTGTGTATAGTGTATGCAGTGTATAGTGTGTGCAGTGTGTGTGTATGCAGTGGGTGTGTATAGTGTATGCAGTGTATAGTGCATGCAGTGTGTGTGTATAGTGTGTGCAGTGTATAGTGTATGCGGTGTGTGTGTATAGTGTATGCAGTGTATAGTGTGTGCAGTGTGTGTATGCTGTGTGTGTATGGTGTATGCGGTGTGTGTGTATAGTGTATGCAGTGTATAGTGTATGCAGTGTGTGTGTATAGTGTGTGCAGTGTGTGTGTACAGTGTATGCAGTGTGCAGTGTATAGTGTATGCAGTGTGTGTGTATAATGTGGGCAGTGTGTGTGTATAGTGTATGCAGTGTATAGTGTATGCAGTGTGTGTGTATAGTGTATGCAGTGTGTGTATAGTGTATGTGGTGTATAGTGTGTGCAGTGTATAGTGTGTGCAGTGTGTGTATGCAGTGTGTGTGTGTATAGTGTATGCAGTGTGTGCAGTGTATAGTGTGTGCAGTGTGTGTATAGTGTGTGCAGTGCACATGTTGTGTGGAATAAGTGCTGCCACTTACCTGCCCATCCTGTCCTCCTCGACTGGTGGTCCGTGGCAGTGAAGAGGGGCCCAGTACTTTGCATCCTTGTTTCCCATCCAGCAGCAGCAGGGTCCTCTGTTCTCGCGATCCGCGAGAGCGTTGCCGCGGGTTGCTATGGCAACCCGCGGCAACGCTCTCGCGAATCGCGAGAACAGTACCTACTGCTGCTTGATGGGAAATCACATTGATACACGAACTCGCGGCACACCAGTCCCTTTTCATAAGACACAGGGGTGGCGAAATGCCGCCCCTGTGAAAGTGCGCCCCGGGCACCCCCAGTGTCACACCAGTGCAACTCATATCTGGTGTAACAGTAGTGTACATTTAAAAAAAAAATACAGGGGGCTTGTTGTCACCTTTCGGGGACCCTTGGTGTTGTACGTGGCTGGGTGGAGGAAGAGACCTTCAATGACATCAGTGAGGACAAGGAACGGGACATGGCTAGCTTTGTATCCACCCTTGTGCAAATGGGGAGTTTGCGGTTGTGCAAATGGACTGTTTGCGGTTGTTTGCGGTGCGTTAAACGGGGAGTTTGGTCTGTCACTGTGAAGCGGGCGTAACCCTTACACTAGCTGATCGATACAACATCATACCTGATGTTTTAAAGCACGTTATTCCAAACAATTTAGGAATGTTAGGTGATTTATGCCCTTTATGGATTAAAACCAGACTCTGCATCAACTATGTAATTTTCCATGGGAGTTTAGCCATGGATCCCCCTCCTGGATGCCACAGTCCATGTGTTAGTCCCCTTGAAACAACTTTCCCATCACTATCGTGGCCAGAAAGAGTCCCTGTAGGTTTTAAAATTCACCTGCCTATTGAAGTCTATGGCGGTTCGCCCAGTTCGCCCGTTCGCGAACATTTGCGGAAGTTCGTGTTCGCTGTTCGCGAACGGAAATTTTTTTGTTCGCGACATCATTACTGCTGTAAAGAGTCATCTAATGTTTATACTTCCTTTATTGCAAATACTGTTTAGCTTATAATTTATTATCTCTTGCTCTTGTGATAGCCTGCTAGACCCTACAGGAGCCTACTATGTGTGATTAAAGTTCAATTAACAGAGCAGGAGATAAAAACATTCAAAGTAAGTTACATCTGATTGAAAATTAAACAATTTTTTCCCATGCAGGCTGTGTGACTAGGGCTGCATAAACAGAAACAAATGTGATTTAACTCCTAATTGGCAGAGAATTGAGCAGTGAGATTGCAGGGACATGATCTATACACTAAAACTGCTTAATTAAGCTAAAGTTCTTTGGGGGACTATAGTTTCCCTTTAAACAATGTGATCAAGATCAGTATAAAAGGGTATGAGGCTTATATCCCTGCAACTAATGTTGCACTGTATTCCTACCATGAATTCAATTCTTTCTTTTAGAGTAGGGATAGGAAACCTTCGGTACTCAATATATTTTTGACTACATATCCCGTAATGCACGTGCAGGCATAAAGTGCCCGTGCACTTTATAAAAAATTATCTTCCACACTATATGGTGAGTCAACACAACACAATAGGAAATTATATAATTAGAAGTGGAAGAGAAAACCAATATTATAAATAATAATAAATGTAAAGTCTCCATAATACACATCTTTAAGTGAATTAAAGGGACACCCCAGACCACTAAAGCACTGTAGCTTGCTAAAGTGCTTTATTTGTAAAGACTGTCCTCTTTTTTCATTTTCCAAAACTTTGGATTTCAATAGAAACTGTCACTTTTATAAATTAACATGGTGGTTGTCGATCAGAAAACTGGTTCTTTTACTTCCTGATTTATGTAGCTCAGTTGAGTTAAACACAAGAGGCAGCAATGGCTCAGACCACTGACCTTGCAAACACTTCTCATTGAGTGGCATTGGAAAGTCTGTGATTGGACAGAAAGTCTGGACGGCGTTAGAAGGGGAGGGCTTGCAAACGCTTCAGGCAAAAAAATCTGCAGTTTTTGCAAGCTGTTTTCAGATACACCCACAGTAAAAAAAAAAAAAATATATGCATAATTAAATGCATGTTTTAATTGGGGGTATATCTACTAAAGAGTGATTTTATTTATTTGCGGTTTGGGCAATGGAGTGTCCCTTTAAGAGAATGACGCAAATATAGCAATTAGAATGTCTACCAAACTTACAGAGAGAAATGTACAATCAAATAACATCCATTTTTTTCAAGTCCAATATATCTATTGGCCAATGTCAAGGAAAAGTAAATAAGGTCTGCAGCAGCTGAGGTCTTTAAATCTACAACTTGCAGTAGATGAGTAAACCGACTAGAATGGTTATATCTGTATGGGGAAATGAAAATCTGACAGCTGTTTTTTCACCCTTGGATAAAATACTGTCAGCTTCCACATCCATGCAGGATAACGTCCCACGTTATGTCCTACGTTATGAGGTGTGCATGCTGATCTCAGTAAGAGATTCTTCATACGCATGTGCACATGCTTCCTTAGGGCATAAAAAAGCCCATGAAGGGAAGGCATATCCCTTTGTAAGTTGATGTAAAAAAAAAAACATTTCAGTATATTTGTCTTTTTGTTTATTTAACATAAAATAAATTAGCACTTAAATATTCGTTGTAAATTTACTTGTGTAGTTATACAATTTAATACAAACTCACAATGTGATATGTGTAACTAGGTGATTAAATTACTGCTACTATTTAAAGAAAGCAATTACTGTATAAAGAAAAAACTTTATCTATGAGTTTCCAGATCTCCTGTTGCATCCACACAAGAAAGAAACCAAAATAATTTAGAATTAAATATTGTCACCTTTTTTATCCACAAAAAAAATGATAAATCTTATAAAAAGATTATATTTAAATATTGTCACCTTCAGAAAACAAAGCGCTATCACTCTGTAATGATTATCCTTTGACGCTCTATAACCCAGGTATGCCAAACACCCATGGATGTATTGGAGTACAATACCCAAAATTCACCATCTATTGCATTTAAAATATTTTGGGAGTTGTAGTACATCAATATATAGGGACTGGTGTTTTAAAAGCCAGCCATTTGGCTGGCTGTGAATCATGGGAGTCACTGTGCACTGTACCTAGAATGCCGAGAGTTGCCATCCTAGTCCCCAAATGATGCAGTCCCCTCTTGCCTATAGTTGCAGATGAATTAGAATCCGAAACAGCATGTCACCTTTTGTTGCAGTCTGTAGCATGTACGTCCTCCTCCTATATTGCTCCGTTCATTGCTGGTCGAGAGGCCTTGCTGTTGAGAATCATTTAACAATGAGAGGCCTTGTGAAAGGGCTTATCGACTCCACATACAGGCACAGCAATTGTATCCCTCCCTCTGCATCTCTTTTCCTTGCCTGTCTCCACCCAGAGACCCCCTCCTACAGATGCATGTCCTAAGTATTTCTGTATGACATGCGATCATACGCGTGGCATCCCCACTTCTTATTAATGACATTATTTAAACAAGACGTTATCCACTAAACAGTGAATTGTAATGAATTAAAAACTAAATTGCAGAATTTAAACTAATTGAGGCCTCAATTACAAACCAGCAGATAATATGTATCAGCAGTTTATCGGCTCTCGATAAGTCTGTTACCTGTTCGAAACTATTTAATTGTTCCTGTAACATTTTGTAATTGTCTCATTTATTGTTACATTCCTCCCCCCCCTCTTATAATATTGTAAGGCGCTGCGGAATAAGTTGACGCTGTATAAATACCAATAATAATAATAATAATTCCTGCTGGTAAAGGCTAACCGAAGACGGATAAATATTGCTTTAGATAATACTGATTTTTAAAAATGATCGAATATCAATATTATACTTAGCAGTAAAAATATCAGATTCTATTGATAGGAAAAATCTGCTGAAAGCTTCTTTATAACAATTGCCTGCTGGCAGCAATAGCAACCCTCGAGCATATCATTAAAAAATACCTGTGGGGGGGCGTGGCCGGCAGAGCACTGAACCAGACGTCTATCTGTGGAGCTCCGATCGGAATTAACAAAATACAGAGAAATAAGCCGTAAAAATAGTCTAAGTACCAGCACGAGACCCACGAACCTCCAGAGAAAGAAATGGGGCGCAAGAACAGACAAAGACTACGTCCCGAGCCCCCTCGGATGCCAGATATCAGGCTCTCCTTTAGCAGGCCTGAACCGCGGCTGCAGCCCAAGATGGCACCCGAGGCCCACACAGACCCAGAAGCCTCCGAAGACTCACAGGAGGGAGAGGATTCGATTCCATCCTCCGCCCAGGGGGAGACCCCCCACACCTCGGAGTCAGAAGAGGACTCATCCCCATCCACTAAAGGGGACATTAAGAGACTGTTAACAGACCTCAGGAAGGTCTGGAAGGCCGACCTGGCAGAGGCCCAAAACGAAATGGGGATCATACACCAAAAGGTGAGAGAGGTGGAAGAGAGAGAAACCGCCAGAGACAGCCACATACAAGGCAACAGCAGCCGAATAGAGGTTCTCACCGCTCAATTACGCCAGATGCAGCGAACAGTGACTCTGCTTGAAACAAGACACAGACAGAGGAACATCCGTATCAGGGGTATCCCAGAGTCTGTGAAGGGGGAGCAATTATTGGAGTTCACCAAGAAAGTGATCGAGGCTTTAGGAATCAAAAGCGGAGCAACCTCTCCCACCATAAAAGCAGCATTCAGGGTGAAAAAGTCTGCTGCAGCACCCAGCGGCGCCCCGAGGGATACAATTGCTCTCACAAGAGACATAGCGGTACGAGCTGCGATCATGGCCAGATCCAGGGAACTACAAACTATACAATATGAAAACAATGCACTGGCGATATACAGTGATCTCCCTTTTGCAGTGCTGGCTGAAAAGAAGAAGCTAGCACCCATAGCTAAGAGGCTAAGAGACAACTCAGTGAGATACAGGTGGGGAGCTGACGGGTCACTTTTGGCAATGTCGGGAGAGGGACAGGTCACCCTCACTTCCTCTGAGGAACCAGAACCTTTCCTCCGCAGCCTTAATATACTAGCTGACAGACGACAGCAAACGCCACACGAGCCCACACCACAGAAGAGAGCTGACCCTAAGGGGCAAGACAAACTGACCCCAACGACTCAGGGCTACACTGCAACACAGAGGAGACTGGAATCCGTAGTAATAAAGACCCTTCCACTACGAAAGCCACGGAGCTCGGGGAACACCACCTGAAATGACCCAGCGGGGATATACATCATGAGGACAGCAAATTAAGTCTTCACATCAGAGCCGAGAGACCGCAGACGAAACAAAAGACTAGAGACACTCTGTTCCGACCTTAGACATCACAAGTTAAACTAGCAAATTTAACTTAATTCACTACCATATATCCTTAATGTATATCAGTGTGTGAAATATTCGCGATAAGGACCCATACACAGCATTACGAAATGTTTATGTTTACATTTTACTTTATTTTATTGTACCATACCCATATATTGGTCACGTTGTAAGATTTATGTGCAAATGCAAATAAATTGCAAATTTAAAAAAAAAAAAAAAAAAAAAACCTGTGGAAGTCACCATGGTCACCACAGAAGTATAAGGGATGTTTAAAATCTCCTCCATTTTTCTTTAAAAGCAGCTACTTCCTGCTCGCTGTAATAAAAAGCCAGTGACTTGTAGTGTACACAAAAGACCTGGTATGTGGCAGGGCTCTAATTTACAGTATATGATAAAGCTGGGGGAAACATTATTTTAATTATAGTTCCTTCTCACCCTCTGGCCATGGGTGGGGGCATGCTTTATTATTAAAATTAGAGCCCCACGGTTGGGACTCTGTCTACCTGTTCTTTAATTTGAAGCCCCCACCCGATGCTCACAATTTGGGCTCACAGGGGGAAGCACCTATACCAGGCCCCCTGTACATTAGATGTTGTGGACTACATCTCCCATAATGCTCTTGCAGTCACACTGTTAGGAAAGCATCAAGGGATATGTAGTCCACAATATTTGGAGCGCTGAACACTGCCTACCCCTGCACTAGAGATATATTTAACCCTGCAATGTAAGGGTTAAAATGACAGGACCACTGCACCCAGACCCCTTCTTTGAGATGAAGCAGTTTGGGTGACTATAGGGTCCTTTTAAAATACATTATTTTTAAAATATCCCTTTGAAGAGCCACCTGACCGGTAAAACGGGTCTCGGTTCCATTAACTATTTTGGCTATGATAATATGTTTACACTATTGCTTACATTATGCACAGATATTAATTTGGTGGCCACTTTAGACATGGCAGCCTATTTCTATAAACTATAGATTTTATTTAGCTAGATATTGTAGCACTTATTTGTCTCTAAGATTAGGTGCTCTCGAAAGCACAATGTTTAGGTGTTATATATAAAAAGTTTTGGAGGTAAAGGGATTCTCCAGTGCCAGGAAAACAAACCCGTTACCCTGGCACTACAGAATCCTGAAGTGTCCCCCTCCCTCCGGTCCCCCTATCCCATATCGCTACAGGGGTCAAAACCCCTTCAGCTACTTACCTGAATTCATTGCTTTGCAATGGCCGCGGGCGCATCAGACCTCCCCATAGGAAAGCATTGAATAATGCTTTCCTATGGGGAAAATCTGACGCTGGAGGTTTCGTGAGGACATCCAGCCTCAGATAATGGACCAAAAGTCCATTACAAATCCGGAAGCAGCCCCAGTAGACAGCCACAGAGGACAGACTTAGAGCTGCACTGGCGTAGTGGTGGTCTTCACACGATCTGGCCATATGGTGGAACTGAATCCCCATGTTGTTGCTGAGATAGGTGATTTGTGTGCGTGCTGTCCCTTAATTTATATTTTTATACTGTGTGCATGTCATGAGAATGCTGTGCATATAGCAGTGTTTGACGGTGTGTGTATACTTTATATTAGTGGGGGTATGTGTGTGTCATTGTGTGCCTGCTATGTATAATACAAGGTAGCCATTCTTGCTCTAGTTCTCTCCCCACTCTCCATGTTCAGCATTGCAAACGGCATTTACAATGCAATACCAGCACCAGACAGACAGTTTACAACCCGATCGAAAAATACAGAGTCTTTCCAGACATAAATTCCTGGAAAAGAGGAAGACTAGAAGAGAAAGGGGGCTGGAGAGGGGGTAGGGGGGAGTAGAGAGAATTGGGGGGCCAAAGAGTAAGTGCCTTTTCTAATGATGAACAATTGGGACATAATAGGGTCTATAAAATTACAGTGTTCCACCTCTTTATATTAAATGGTTAGGTGAAGTGTGATGTTAGTGATGTCATAATAGCTGCATGCTGTGATGTCATAATAGCTGCATGCTGTGATGTCAGAATAGAAGCTGCTGTTGTCATTGCTGTAGCAGACTGTATCTGACCCCACTGAAAGTTAGATGCTTGTCATACCTGCATTGTAGACACAGCTGGATGTTCACATTTCCCAATGAATATACAGTTTTCAGATTTCCATTAATAACTAAAGGCAGTTTTTTCGCCAAACTGAATATTAGTTAATTATAAATTCTAACTTTTGGCATGTAGTTACAAGGGCTAAACAGGCAGTTTATCTTTGGCCTTTAGCTCATGGAAGAATAGTAATTTCTCCTGCAGAAAAATACAGGATGTGGCATGTTGCCAAGGAAACCCACGTACATTGTCAAACAATTCTGGAATGGTTTGGCAAATTACACTGGACGAGCCAGTACCAGGGCATTCCTAGCACCATAACCACTGAAGCAGTAATATTATACATATATTTAGAAATATAATGCTCGTAAGGACTAACATGTTTCAACATGTAATAATAATTCTTATATTCTCAATGACTGATATTTTAATTATAGAACTATGACCTTCAATAAAACAGCATATTGGATGTAGATGTTATCCACATTATCTATGCTGTATAAGATTTTTTCATTCTATGTCTGCATCATCTCATGTCTAACTTCACGTTTAATTTGTTGTCTCACACTTTCACTTTCTCTGTCCGTCATTCTCTCTCTCATCCCTCACGCTCTCTCTTTTCCTTCCTCTTCCCTCTCCACTGTCTCCACCTCTTATGGAATCTAAAATTATTTAATATATGAGCACCTGTCTCTCATGTTTCCTCGTCGTGAAGCCGTTCATTTATGGTGTTCTAGTGAAAAGAATATACATTCAGACAATCTGCCTGTGCAGATCTAATTCTGCTTCTCTATACTATGTTTGGCCATTAAAATGTTTGGCATACGGCATGATATTCCAGTATCGTCTATCTTCAGGTTTTGGACAGAGTGAGGAAGCTGCGGTAGCCCAATTTACTCTAGAAACTTATGTAATCTCTGGTTATAACACCCAACAAACAGTTTCCCTTATCTCTCCATCAGCTCAAAATGATATAACGTTCAGAAAAGGGACACTAGATGGCAGTGATATACCATATAATACTCACATTAAACTAGCAACTGTGATAAACTATGTGTTATGTACACTATTTCAAATATGGTAAATTTAAAGGAACACACCAAGCACCAAACCATTCCAGCCCATTCTGGTGGCTATGGTGCCATGCGTATCTTTTTCAACTTACCTGGGACCCCTGGAACCCAAACAATTTCCCAGCTTCTCCCTGAATTACGAATGGTTAATCCAAAGCTCTCATGGTCCTGCTTAACCCAACAGAGCTAACACGAGTCTCCTGGGGGGACTCATGGAAGTTGTCAAAAAAGGTTTAACAAATTACTCTGGGAGGGCACCATTACCACCCTTGGCCCTAACCACTGTCCACTCTTAATCTAAGTCTCAGGGTTTACTGTGTCTATACTAATACAAGAAGTCCACATTTACACCATTATCCATTTGTATGATCATAGGGAATCAAAGTAACCCTCTTGATTTGCCATGCAGTATACATGGTAAAGAACTGAGCTGTCTCTGTATGTCCTGGTATCAGGGACAGCCATCATGACTCCATGTTGCTACTCACAGTTGTACTCTGTCACAGTGATGGGATATGATGTCACAAATCTATGTCAGTCTGACTCATCCTGGTGAGGTGATTGACAAACAAGTAGAGTATGAACAGACGTCTTACGCTCCTGTTATACATCAGGGGGTGATTCAAGGTGAAAAGCACTTTAGTTGCACTAAGGTAAGCTGGAATTATGTTGGTGTTAAGTTGATCTTTTTATTATCAGACAAACACTGGGTAATTCATTTCACTCTTGCGTAAAGCCTTATGGAATGGAACTACATAATATCATTAACTATTAGGATTAGAAACATATTAGAAACTTTAAAAATAAAGTTTTAAGTAATTTAGTTTCAGTTTATTTTAATCAGGTACATAATGGGGATTGCAGTTCAATAAAGTTTATAGGTATTCAGAAAATTGAAAGTCCCTGAATAAAACAGAAATGAAGTGGATATTTAAATTGTAAATTCTCTCTCCAGATGGCCTACATATTGACTTTGATATGTACAATTATATTGAATGAGCTTCTAATATCCTTTTGTATATATTTTTATTCCTTTTGTATATGTATAGAAGGCGATATAGGTAGCATCCTATGTGTGCAATATATATTATTAGTCTATTTTTAGCTTAATTTAGTAATTGTGTTTTCTCTTCCTCCCTTCCCCTTTTCTCCCCATCAAATTTTCAGTTTGGAGTGTGTATTACATGTATTTTATATAAACTGAGCTTGTTTTGGCATAAATGTGTATTTTTATGGTGATAAATAAAGCAAAAGATGACAGCAGAGAACGTCTGCAATATGGCCGATGAGGTTTTTCCAGTGGAATCCGGTAGTGACGCGGAAAGCCTCAGAAAGTACTTAGATGGGCGCCGGAATGTAACATAAAGCAAAACCGTAAGTGATGCAGATAACAAAATGGTGAAATTTTGGTGCCAATATCTGTGTTTTAAAAGCGGCACTGTACTGTATAGTGTCACTGCATGTGAGGAAGGTACGGATTGTGTTGAAACGGTGTCTTGAGACACCTTCCTAACTTGAATGTATAAATGTGAATGGGATACTTTTAAGTTATTCTATCAGTATTATATCAGAGATACATGCTGTATTGCCCTTTAAGAGTTTTATGCTCTTTTTTACAGTGATTGTCCAAGACCATGTAAGGATATACCTTTATTGTGTGTATAATTATTACATATCACCAGTAGTGTGTGACCACCATATCGCTATCATGTCATAGCGTACTATTCACATTTTTTTGTACATTTACATAATATCATGCCTAAGGACCCTGCTCAGTTGTCTTCCCATCCTTTTACTCACAAGAAACAGTGACTGGTTAATTATTACCATGGAATTACTATATCACCTGTTTACCAAAGATTCATAAGTTATTACTGGAAAGCAGGACTGTTTTTAATGTCGGGCAAACGGGGCAGCTGCCCCTGGCCCAGTTACTCCTGGAGTGCCTAAAGAAAATGTCCGTGGGCACCCTGCCCATGACCAAATCCGGTGGCCTGCAGCACCTAATGTAATCAGGGGCCTCTTTCCCTTTAGGATTGCTCCTGGACCGGCGGCCTCTGTCATTTTGCTGTCATTTTGTTACTCCTGCTGGGAGTAAGTGAGGTCAGATCACTTCCTCCCAAGTAACAGCATGCCGCTGGGGAGGAGGCACACACAGGAGGAGGAGAGGGACTGAGGAAACCTGGTTTATTAGATTCCCATCAGCCTTGGTCATCCAGCTCCCACTGGACCCCAGGGAATCCACCTATCTGTATCAAAAAAGGTAAGGAGACAGGAGGGTGGCTAAAATATGTAAATTGATATATGTGTGTGTACCTGGGTCTGAATCAATGTGTGTAACTGGCTGTGTGTGTATGTGTTTATCTATCTGTGTGTCAGTGTTTGTATCTGGCTATGTGTGATTGTATCTGGCTGTGTGTGTATCTGGCTGTGTGTGTGCATCTGGCTATGTGTATGTCAGTGTGTGTATTTGATGGTATGTGCATATCTGATTGTATCTGGCTGTGTGTGTGTCAGTTTGTGTATATGGCTGTGGTTTGTGTATCTGGCTTGTGTGTATTTCTAGTTGTGTGTGAATCTGGCTGTGATTGTATATGGCTGTGTGTGCATCTAGTTTTGTGTGTGTCAGTGTGCGTATATAGCTGTGTGTGTATCTGGCTATGTGTGTATCTGGCTGTGTGTGTGTATCTGGCTATGTGTGTGTCAGTGTGTGTATCTGACTGCGTGTGTGGGTGTATTTGACGGTGTGTATCTGATTGTGTGTATCTGGCTATGTGCGTGTCAGTGTATGTATCTGGCTATGTATGTATCTGTCAGTATGTGTATCTTTCTGTGTGTGTGTGTGTGTGTATCTGGCTGTGTGTGTATGTAGTTTTGTGTGTGTCTGTGTATGGATCTGGATGTGTATGGATCTGGATGTGTGTGTATCTGCCTTTGTGCCGCGCGTGCATTCAGCCGGTCTCATAGGAAAGCATTATCAATGCTTTCCTATGGACGCTTGCGTGCTCTCACTGTGATTTTCACAGTGAGAATCACGCAAGCGCCTCTAGCGGCTGTCAGTGAGACAGCCACTAGAGGATTTGAGGGCTGGATTAACCCATTTATAAACTTTTTCTGAAACTGCTATGTTTATAAAAAAAAATGGGTTAACCCTAGCTGGACCTGGCACCCAGACCACTTCATTAAGCTGAAGTGGTCTGGGTGCCTATAGTGGTCCTTTAATACTGTGTATTGCCCCTTTTTAGCATCAATGACAGCGTGCAGTCTTTTGTAATAGTTTTCCATGAAGCCCCTAATTCTTGCAGGTGGTATAGCTGCCCATTCATCTTGGCAAAATGTCTCCAGGTCATGCAAATTCTTTGGTCGTCTTGCGTGAATCGCACGTTTAAGATCTCCCCAGAGTGGCTCAATGATGTTAAGGTCAGGAGACTGTGATGGCCACCCCAGAACCTTTACCTTTTTCTGCTGTAACCACTGGAGGGTCACATTGGCCTCGTGCTTATGGTCACTGTTATGCTGGAAAGTCCAAGAGCATCCCGTGTGCAGCCTTAATGCAGAAGAATGCAAATTGCCTGCTAGTATTTTCTCATAACATTATGCATTCATCTGGCCATCAATTTTCACAATATTCCCCATTCCTTTAGAGCTCACACACGCCCAAAACATCAGTGAGCAATCACCATGCTTCACAGTGGGAATGGTATTCTTTTTACTACAGGACTTGTTGACCCTTCTCCAAACATATGCTTACAGTTGTGACCATAAAGCTCTATTTTGGTATCGTCACTCCAAATTACATTGTGCCAGAAGCTGTGAGGCGTGTCAAAATGTTGTTGGACATATTGTAACCAGACTTTTTTATGGCAACAGTGCAGTAAAGGCTTATTTCTGGCAACTTGACCATGCAGCTCAAGTATTGTCTTATTGTGCTCCTTAAAACAACCACACCATCTTTTTCCAGAGCAGTCTGTATTTCTCCGGAGATTACCTGTGGGGTTTTCTTTGTATCCCAAATAATTATTTTGGCAGTTGTGGTGTAAATCTTTCTTGGTCTACCTGATCTTGGCTCGGTATCAGGAGATACACACATTTTTCGCTTCTTAATAAGCAATTGAACAGTACTGACTGGCATTTTCAAGGCTTTGGATATCCTTTTCCATCTTTATAAAGTTCCATTACCTTGTTATGCAGGTCTTTTGACAGTTCTTTACTGCTCCCTATGGTTCAATATCTAGCTTGCTCAGTGCATCCAAGTGAGAGCTAACAAACTCATTGACTATTTATACACAGACACTGATTGCAATATAAAAAGCCACAGGTGTGGGAAATTAACCTTTAATTACTATTTAAACCGGTGTGTGTGTCCTTGTGTGTCTGTAACAAGGCCAAACATTCAAGGCTATGTAAACTTTAGATCAGGGCCATTTCGGTGATTTAAAAAGGAGCCAAATAACTATGTGATAATAAATGGCTTCATATGATCACTATCCTTCAATAAAAGAATTTTTATTTTGCATGATCAGTGATATTTTCAAAATCAATGCCAAGATTTCACAATTTCTGACAGGGTATGCAAACATTTGAGCAGAACTGTACAAATACACCTCTACATGCACACACATACGCTATACAAAAATATGCTTACATTCAAATGCACAAAACACTGCTCACAAATACAACCCTAAAAGAATGGCCAACTGGTAAATCCCCAGCTGGCATAGCATTGTGGGAGTTGTACGACAGATGGGGATCCACTCTTGCGCTAGAGAGGAAGCCCCCAAAAATTATTTCACCAGGGCCCTCTCTACATTAGTTCCATCACTGGGTTTGGGTGGAGGTCATGATAGCATGCCGGTAAGATTAGGCGGCCACCTCGGGCACTTCTTAAGGGGGAGCACCCATAAGAAACTCCCCTCTATGTGGGACACATTATATATTACGTGCCCTAGGTGATAGCACCGGGCGCTAGGAAGCACTTACATATCTGCAGACTAGTGCCTGAAGCCTTCAACCTCTGCCCGTAAAGATCAGAGAGCCGCCCCCCCTACACACCTCTCATGCTAGCAACGCACGGGCGCATTGCATGATGGCTCCTGCCCCTTCCCCTGTACTCGGGGTCAAGTGGGCGGGAGGATAGTAGGGGTGGAGATAAAAGTATCAGTACAGTTAGGCCTGGACTAAGACCCACAGAGAGTCTATTTGAAATAAAGGCAAGTGCGGGACTTCATGGTGTGTGTGTTTGTGTCAGCCTGTTTTCTTATGGGCAAAATGCAAATATTGTATTTCTCAAACTGTGTACTTTGTCTTTAAGAGATATTGCAAACTGACAAGATTTTAGAAATGGAACATATTGGTTTTCATACATGTTTCTTTAAGCAATAACCTTTTACCTACTTTCAGTGCATAATAGGTTTACACCATTTTGTCCCAGACGAAATACAATAACAATAATGCATAAATAGGCTTCAAGGCTATGCTACGACTCTTTCAGTGCATATTATAATGTGGTAACCGTAAATAGATAAAGATGTTCAGACTCTAAGATGCCATCTTTTCCTAAGTCAGGGAATTTCCCATGATGTGTGCACCCGTACGTTTTAGTTTTGGCCTTGTATTTTTGCCAGGTTAAGGGAGGTCCCTAGAATGAACAAAAACAATAAAAGTGTTACTTTTTCCTATCTGAACTATGGTAACCCTAAAATGAAGACACATAAGGTATAAATAGGTGTACTTTTAAATATTAGAAAGGAGAGATATGGAGACAGATGCTGCACCAACTTATAATGACAGAGAGGCTGACATGATAACATGTTCAGGAGGGTATGTTAATCTATTATTGATATTTCCAAGCATATAGTTTAATCTTATAAACTCTGCTCTAAATTATTGTTATGGATTTTATATATCTATATTTATATTTTTATTTAATAAAATATCTAAAAGACAAAACTTTATTGCTGTCAAGACAATCCTTATTTTATATTGTATTCTCAGATATTTATATATTTTAAATAGAGGATTTCTTACTGAATATTTTAAATTATGGCTAAGATATCTGTATGGTTAGTCCTGCTATGTTCTATGCTTTAAGACGTTATAGTGGTAAATAAGGGAACTAGCTGTGGTTACCGTTTCAGTCAGTATGTGTGCTTGGGTCTGCTTGGGTTATTGTGTGTGTGTCTGGATCAGTATTTTGTGTTTGTCTGTTTGGGTTAGGGTGTGTGTGTCTGCTTGGATCTGAGTGTGTCTGGATCAGTGTGTGTGTCTGCTTGGGTCTGTCTGTGTGCGTCTGGATCAGTGTGCGTGTCTGCTTGGATCTGTGTGCCTGGATCAGTGTGTGTGTCTGCTTGGGTCTGTGTGTGTGTCTGTTTGGGACTGTGTGTTTTTGCTTGGGTTAGTGTGTTTGTGTGTGTCTGGATCAGTATTGTGTGTGTGTCTGCTTGGGTCAGTGTTTGTGTCTGCTTGGATCTGTGTGTGCCTGGATCAGTGTGTGTGTCTGCTTGGGTTAGTGTGTGTGTGTGGTGTCTGGATCAGTATTGTGTGTGTGTCATCTTGGGTCAGTGTTTGTGTCTGCTTGGATCTGTGTGTCTGCTTGGGTCTGTCTGTGTGTGTGTCTGGATCAGTGTGTGTGTCTGCTTGGGTCTGTGTGTGTGTATGTGTCTGGATCCGTGTGTGCGTGTGTGCTTGGATTAGTGTGTTTGTCTGATTGGATAGGTGTGTGCCTGGGTCTGTGTGTGTGTGTGTTTCAGTCTGCATGAGTCAGTGTATGTCTGCTTGAGTCAGTGTGTGTGCCTCGCTCTGCATGAGTCATTGAATTTGTGTGTGCATTGGTCACAGATTGTGATTGTGTGGACCATTGAGTGTGAGTGAGTATGTGTGTATATTTATGTAGTATCAGTGATTGCATTTGGGGAAAAAGGACCATTAAAAAAAAAAAAAAAAAAAATCACTAAATTTATACTTTTAAAGGAACACTATAGTGTTAGGAATATAAACCTGTATTCCGAATACTATAGTGTCTCTGTCCCTACATAGACTCAAGCCCCCCACCATAAAAAAGAATAAAAAGGGGGGGGGGACACTTACATCTATCAAGCACCGACTCCCTCTGCACTGCCTGCCTCCTTACCTCGCTCAATGTCACTGATGGGGCAACGCTGGTCCAATCCAATGTTCCTCATACAGAAACATTGGGGACTTGATGTGCTTAAGTGGCAATCGCTATGCACTTTCAACGCTTCATATAGCTAAGCATTGTAGTGGAGGTGTCTCTAGTGGCTGACTGTGAGACATCGACTAGAGGCTTGTTTAATCCTTCAAGGTAAGGTCAATTTTTATCTTGTGGTTAAGACAACTGTGGAGCGAATGGGGGCGGCAAAATCATTTTTTGCCTAGGGCGGCAAAAATCCTTGCACCGGCCCTGGTTGGAGGTTGGCAGTGGGGTGTGGAAGGCCAGGGTCCAGGGGGCCAAAGAAAGTACTTTCCCAGGGTTGAATCAATATTATAGACCGTCCTGCTGGAAACCAGTGTAAACCTATCATCCAATCCCTGACCCTATGTAAAAGGGTTGAATCCAGATCATTGCATCAATCTTATATTTTTATGTTTTTTTTTTATTAAGTGCCAACACATACCATAGTGCTGTGATAAATTGGCAGAAACATTTGCAAACCACATTACTGCATATAAGTATAATAGAGGTTGAGAATCTTTCATTTAAACAAATAATATAGCACTCTATGACTTTTAGAGTAAGGATTTGTTCCCTTGGAAATTAGTTTGGAAATTTCAAATACATGATAAATGTCAAAATACAGAATATCTATTTTGTGTCTGTTTAAAAGCTTCCTTATTTGTAGAATATTTCTGGGATATTTTGAGCAGTAAGCGTGCAAGAATGCATCTGTATTGTAATAATGTTTTAACAATGTCTTATAAAATAGCGTGCCGTTGCTTCCTTATTCTGATACAAGTGACAAGTTGGCAACATGTTCACAGTTGTAGAAGGGTGATTTTTTAACTGCATTAAAAAGACTATTGGATGCCAATGGAGGAGCTTTAAGTGAATGGTTTACAATTGCATACCTCCCAACTTACATTTTAGTTTCATAAATTATTAGTAAATCACCTAAAATTTCTCAGGATAGTGCCGTCCCTGTTCACACCGCCATTAACACCCCTATAATTAAAGTTTCCCTCTTTGGTGATTAGAAATTTTGGAAGGTATGCTATTAGCTTTTTCAACTTTTTTTTCCTATCTCTTTGTTTATCCTTTTATCTGTGTGCACACTATTTCATTTATTAATGCAGAAGGTAATAAAATAAGAAATAAAGTCAGATTTCTTTATATAATCTAAAATTTATAAAGCTTGTATAAATGCTGGTAAAGTTATATCTGCAAAATGATTCATTCATTAATTTTATCTATATCAAATATTATATCTCAGTGACAATGAAATTTGTACATTGTTGCATATTTTAGCTTGTTTTGACTTTGTTCTAAAATGTTGATTTACTCTAGAATTCTTCTTTCACATGAGTTTGATTCATCTAATCGAATTAGTAAATGTATCTGGACTATTCTCGCCTGGACTACTGCAATACCCTTCTCAGTGGTCTTACGTGTTCCCAGATTGCACCGCTGCAATCTATAATGAATGCGGCAGCATGGCTCCGCTCGCACCTCCCACGCCTCCCCGCTCTGTCAGTCCCTGCATTGGCTTCCAGTTAGATATAGGGCTCAATTTAAAATTCTGGTGCTTGCTTACAAGTCCCTACATAATGCTGCTCCACCTACCTATCCTTCCTAATACACTCCCTAAGTATGTCCCGTTGAGGCCCGTACGCTCTGCCAAAGACCTACGTATATCCTTTGTCCATATGCCCACCTCTAATGCTCGCCTCCAAGATTTCTCTAGGGCTGCACCTCTCCTGTGGAACTCCCTTCCCTTCTCTGTAAGACTTTCACCCAGTCTCAACTCATTCAAAAAATCATTAAAAAATCACTTCTTCAAGAAAGCATATCAATTAAACTGTTAGCAGGTTTTTATCCCCGATCCCCCATACTCCTCTCCTGCAACTGTCAAAAATTACTTACTAAGCCCTCAATTAATACTTTTCTAACAACCTACTTCGTACCCCTACTTTTACCCTTTGTGTTACTATATCCCACTCCCTCTAGAATGTAAGCTCATTGAGCAGGGCCCTCCATTTCTCTGTTCCTGTACGTCCAATTGTCTGGTTACAATTACGTGCCTGTTAGTCCACCTATTGTACAGCGCAACGGAATATGATGGCGCTATATAAATAATAAAATAATAATACAATAATAATAATCTTTCTAGTTGTAATTCACAATAATGTACAGCAGAGGTCCCTATAAGCACACAAATGTCAAAAGACAAATAAAAAAAAAAATTCTGTCCTCTCTTGTGGAATGTAATTTAAATTGCAACACAGTTTTGCTTTAGACATGAGAAAGAAAGCAAAACTCTTGAAAGCTTTTAAAAATGATGTTAGTCCAATAAAAAAGTATAATTGCATACTCCAATACTTTGGTATTTTGGCACATTTTCATGCTGCTTTCTTCATAAAGTCAAATTTTCTTTACAAATAAAATTATATATATATTTGTGGTCAGGGCAATAGTGCCGTAATAGTAAGATAACATATAATTTGTACACAATAAACATAGTTAATAACACCAGTCGGTTGTGGTGTGCCGGAACCGACAATGCAGTAGGCGTGTAATAAAGAGGGCCCACCTTAGAGGGTGATGTGAAAAAAGGGAGTGGTGGGAGGGGCAACCAGCCAGACCAACAACGGTAAAGTGGGAGAGGATTGGAGCCCCTTATAAAGGGGACCCAAGCACCTCCCACAACTACAGGCCCAGCCTTAAATTTATGGTCAGGGCAATATTGCCGTGATGGTAAGATAACATATAATTCATACACAATAAACATAGTTAATTACACCAGTCGGTTGTGGTGTGCCGGAACCGACAATGCAGTAGGCCTGTGATAAAGAGGACAAAAAAAATAGACTAATTTATATTACAATACATCAAATTATTTAGAGAAATCACGGAACACCTGCCGTAACTCTTTAACCGGTTCTGGTATGTATAGAGTGTAACTGTATGATTTCCAACGTCCCATAGACTTGATTATATGAGCTGGGATGTGGTTGGAGGAAGCAAATGATGCTGCCCCTATGCGAAAAGAGTGTCCTGAGTAATGATTTGCATCTAAGCCAAGTCTAGTCAATAGCTTACGGACATCGAGCATAAACTTAGCAGTAGTGAGAATGGAACCATGTAGTTCTAGTAGTGGTTGGCGTGGTTGTTTGTGAAAAGTGTTGAAATATGTATCAAATACCTTAACGGGGCACCATTTGTTATAGGTATGGAAAACGGTATGTCAACCGTGCATCCCATCTGGCTAGTTTTAAAATGGTGAAGTGAAAGGATGTAGTGATCTACAGATTTGTGGATATCCACTATTTTAAGGTAGTCTGTGGCCGTTACATTAATGGTGGTGAATTCTCCAGGCCGTAAGAATCCATCAAATGCTAGATATATTTTATTAAGGTGTTGTAATAGTATGTGATGTTGAATGCCCCGTAAGATAAAGTTTGATTGTGTTAAAAGATCATTTTAATTTAAGGTGGCAAAAGGAAGTGAACTTCAGTATAATCTCCATAGCAAACATGTTCCGAACTCAAAAATCCACTATTTGGTGAAAAGGTGAAAAGCCCTATCATAGGATTTTCTAGATAACCAAGAGTGCAACGTGGGAAAGATTATGTTCATGTGTCAATAAGCCATTTAATCCAGGAGCATGTCTTGGAATGGAGCGGGAGGAGTAGCCAGAAGGGAAGTGGTCGGCAGAGTCTTGTCGAAAGCCTGCAAGCGAAAACGAGACAAGTGATCAGCTGATACATTTGTGACCCCCCAGGACGTGAATACAGGTGATGAAAAATTGGCAAGTGGCTGCCACCTACGTGAGTCTCAAAAACCTCATAATAACCAAAGAAGAAGACCGGCCTTTATTTACAATGTGGCAGGTGGCTAGGTTATCAGAAAAACGAGTACGAGCAATACGAGCGTATGCGAAAAAAACGAACAAGGTTTCCTGTTCATGCGGTTTAAAGAACCGAAAGCTCCTACCAGACAGAACTGAATAATGTGTACGTGTGCTTCTATGCGAAAACTGCCAAACACATGCAAAACCATACGAATTGGTAAGAATTTAAATAGACCAAACCGTGATGACGCCGAATGAATGCGACCGAGGACTAACTTACGGTTGGAACGCGCACTTCCAGGTTAGTCTCTGAGGAAGCTGGGGGAGGAAGCGAGCTGGAAGCATTTGGTGAGCAGTCAGGTAAGTAGAACCAGATGGGCTGAAGTCAAGAACCAGGACCACGAGGACACGGGCAAGAAACAGCAAGATGGCGACTTGTAAGTGACTGGAAGCAGTCACACTCAACTTGCCAGACCAACAACTGTAAAGTTTGAGAGGACTGGAGGTTCTTATAAAGGGGACCCAAGCCCATCCCACAACTACAGGCACAGATATATATATTTATATTTGGGGGGGTGTTTGTTTTTTTAAAGAAAATTTGTCTTTACGAAGAAAGCAGCATGAAATTTTCCTAGTACAAAAGATACATACAACTCAACATCGTTCTAATGAAATCCTGGACACCAGCTGAATGGATTGAAATATTTATAATCTGACCATTTTCTATGGCTTTGATTTTGCTATTTTTTATCCTGCAATAATCCTGACCCAACTTGTTATGCTTTTTTACAGTGTTTTAATATTTTTTTAAATTTATTTTAACCCCTTCAGGGCGGAGTCAATAGTGCACGTTCTGATCAAAACAAAACGTAAACAAAAACTGGAATTTGCGCTATATGTCTGTTCACCCGTAGTTCCCCTCTTTCATATTATATGCACCCACACTTATTATATATCATTTTGTTCAGGAGAAACAGGGCTTTAATTTATCATTAACTATTCATATATGGAACATAATTCATTATGAATAAAATTTAAAAAAAATGTGAGAAAATAAGATTTTTTTTTAAATTTGTATTTCCGTCTGACATTTTAGCTGTGAATGTCATAATACTGTTAGGATTTACTGCACAAAAATGCACATATTTGTAATCAGCGATGTCTCACGATTACAACAGTATCCCCCATTAACAGGTTTTATGGTGTTTTGGAAAGTTACAGGGTCAAATATAGAACGTTCCATTTTCAAATAGAAATTTGCCAGATTGGTAATGTTACCTTTGAGACGGTGTGGAAGCCCAGCAATGAGAATTACCCCCATAATAGCATACCATATGAAAAAGTAGACAACCAAAAGTATTGAAAGTGGGGTATGTTTAGTCTTTTTTAGTAGCCACTTAGTCACAAACACTGGCCAAAGTTAGCGCTCATATTTGTTTGTGTGTTAAAAAAGCAAAAAACTAATATTTGGCCAGTGTTTGTGACTAAGTGGCTACTAAGAAAGACTGGACATACCCCACTTGCAATACCTTGGGTTGTCTACTTTTGCAAATGGTATGCCATCATGGGGGTAATTCTCATTCCTGGGCTACCATACGCTCTCAAAGGCAACATAACCAATCTGGCAAATTTCAATGTCAAAAAAAATGAAATGCAAGCCTTATATGTGACTCTCTAACTTTCCAAAACACCATGAAACCTGTACATGGGGGGTACTGTTATTCTCGGGAGACTTCACTAAGCACAAATATTAGAGTTTTAAAACAGTAAAACATATTACAACAATAATATAGTCCATAAAAGTGCCGTTTGTTTGTAAAAAATGCAAAAAACGTCACTTTTATTTAAAATATCATCGTTGTAATACAATTTACCAATTTGAAACACTAATATTTGAGTTCAGCGAAGTCTCCCGAGTAAAACAGTACCCCCCATGTACAGGTTTTATGTTGTCTTGGAGAGTTACAGGGTCAAATATAGTGCTTGTGAATTAAATCCTCTGCACTTTCTCCCTGTGTTGTCAGGTATGTCAATCAAATTTTAATTAATCAAATCACCTAATTATGTTAAAAGATTACTTAAATATACACGTATAATTTTAATATATATGCATTTATAGGTATTTAAATTCTACGTGTATACTGATGTAATCTTTTATGTACCGTATATACTCGAGTATAAGCCGAGTTTTTCAGCCCATTTTTTGGGCTGAAAAACCCCAACTCGGCTTATACTCGAGTCACTGTCTGTATTATGGCAATTTGCATTGCCATAATACAGACCGGGGGAGAGGGGGGCTGGCAGAGCTGTACTTACCTGTTCTGCAGCTCCTGTCAGCTCTCTCCTCCTCTGCGCCGTCCGTTCAGCACCTCGGTCAGCTCCCAGTGTAAGTCTCGCGAGAGCCGCGGCTCTCGCGAGACTTACAGTGTGAGCTGATAGAAGGAGCTGCACGGACGGCGCAGAGGAGGAGAGAGCTGACAGGAGCTGCAGAACAGGTAAGTTACAGCTCTGCCAGCCCCCCTCTCCCCCCCACTGAACTGCCACTGGACCACCAGGGAAGGAGCCCCCCTCCCTGCCATATATCAAGCAGGGAGGGGGGACGAAAAAAAAAATATATATAAATAAAATAAAAAATAATAAAAAAAAAAAATTAATAAAAAAAAAAGGGGTATAAGGACCACTATGGGAGGGAGGGGGGGGGGGGATAAGGACCACTATGGGAGGGAGGGGGGGGGGATAAGGACCACTATTGGAGGGAGGGGGGTATAAGGACCACTATGGGAGGGAGGGGGGGTATAAGGACCACTATGGGAGGGGGTGGGATAAGGACCACTATGGGAGGGAGGGGGGTATAAGGACCACTATGGGAGGGAGGGGGGGGGTATAAGGACCACTATGGGAGGGAGGGGGGGGGTATATGGACCACTATGGGAGGGATGGGGGGGGATAAGGAACACTATGGGAGGGAGAAGGGGGATAAGGACCACTATGAGAGGGAGGGGGTGGGATAAGGACCACTATGGGAGGGGAGGGGGAAGTAAGGACCACTAGGGGAGGGGAGGGTAAGGACCACTCGGGGAGGGGAGGGTAAGGACCACTGGGGGGGGGGGTGAAGGAACACGGGGGTGGGGAGGTAAGGACCACTGAGGGAGGAGGAGGGGAAGTCAGGACATATGGGGGGGGAGGGGGCGGCAAAAAATGTTTTGCCTACGGCGGCAAATATCCTTGCACCGGCCCTGCACACACTGCATTCACACACTGCATTCATGCACACACACACTGCATTCATGCACACACACACTGCACTCATACACACACGCTGCACTCATACACACACGCTGCACTCATACACACACGCTGCACTCATACACACACACATACGCACACACTGCATTCATTATACACACACTGTAAATAAATATTCAATTAATATATTTTTTTTAGGATCTAATTTTATTTAGAAATTTACCAGTAGCTGCTGCATTTCCCACCCTAGTCTTATACTCAAGTCAATAAGTTTTCCCAGTTTTTTTGGATAAAATTAGGGGCCTCGGCTTATATTCGGGTCGGCTTATACTCGAGTATATACGGTAATTATATGTATTTCTCTCTCTATATATATATATATATTTGCGGTTATTTGCATTTTATATATAGATAGATATATATAGAATGTCATTCTAAGTGTATTTTGTTACCAATATATATATATATTAATAACAAAATACAGTTAGAATGAAATTACATATGTATATATAATTTATATTAAATTTTGTTTCAATATTTTATTTATTAATTTTATTATTTTATTTATTTATTATTGTAATTATACGTATTTATATATATAATATATGTGTATATATCTATTATATATATAATATATGTATATTATATATGTACCGTCATTCTAAGTGTATTTTAATACTAATATATGTACTTTATATTTATTTTTTTATATTTATTTTATTTTTAAACATGTTTAATATTTTTTTTTGTTACACTACCTACCAGCAGGGGGACTGTCTAATATTTTAGACAGTCCCCCTGCTGGCAGATCCACAGCCAGCTATAGGGGGCCATGTGATCGCTCTGAGAGCGATCACATGGCCCCCGGGGGCCTGATTTGCCGTGGGGGGGCTGCCTGGTCTGTGAGGCAGTCCTCCCGAAGCGGAGTGCCGGGAAGGTAAGTATCCCGGGTGTTCCAGGGTTCAAAGCCGTTACGGCGTTCTATGCCGTCGCAACGACTTTAAAGCCCACTTAAAGCGTGACGGCATAGAACGTCGTAACGGCGTTAAGGGGTTAAAAATATAATGTGCAGTATTGCTAGGTGTGAGATTGCTCACCATGTAGTTGAAAATATGATCTCTCCTTCAAAATAACAGAAATATCATATGTAATATATACCATAAGTAGAGTGTTTTACTCCTTTTCCAGAATTCCAATATGGCACTCTATTAACCATATACACATTTTAGCCTCTTGGAGTTTTTATATACGGTAACTTTAAAGATATAGTAGTACTGGTGGCCTACATGCGTCTGCCTGAGTTTGGTAGGAGTTAGAAGTCTAGTCTGCAGCTGCTGCTCTTTATTCAGTCCCTCTCCATTTATGATTATTCTAGGAGAGGAGCTGGGCCTGCTCAGCCCTGCTATAGGAAAGTTTAACTCCCACTAATCTTTTTAATGCATGTACACGCAGGTACCTGTGCTGCCCTGTGATTAGAGAGCCTGCACTGTCTGTTATACCATACTTTACAAGTTTTATTGCATATTGTGAAATCTCTCATGATTTGGCATAGATACCAATCTGCTTGGGTTTTGAATTTAGTCAGTTGTCACTAGCAGGGTTATTAACAAAAGTAAATTCAAAATGAATTCCAAATTTAAAGGGACACTCCAGGCACCCAGACCACTTCTGCTCATTGGAGTGGCCTGGGTGCCAACTCCCACTAATCTTAACCCTGCAAGTGTAATTATTGCAGTTTTTCATAAACTGTAATAATTACCTTGCAGGGTTAACTCCACCTCTAGTGGCTGTCTACTAGACAGCCACTAGAGGTCACTTCCTGGTCCATAGCACAGGAAACCTGTGCTAGAGCGTCGCTGGACATCCTCACGCTGTGTGAGGACCTCCAGCGTCGCTTAAATCCCCATAGGAAAGCATTGAAATGATTTTTCAATGCTTTCCTATGGGGAGACATAATGCGCATGCGCGGCATTGCCGCACATGCGCATTAGGTCTCCTCGGCCGGTGGGCGGGATCAGTCTCGCCCACCGGCCGACGCAATGGACAGGAGGAGCGTCACGGAGGAGGAGACAGCGACGAGGGACATCGCCGCTGCCTCAGGTAAGTGACTGAAGGGGTTTTCACCCCTTCAGTAAGCGGGGATTGGGGGGTGGGAGGGAGAGGGACCCTCCAGTGCCAGGAAAACGGATCGTTTTCCTGGCACTGGAGTTTCCCTTTAAGGCAAAAATAGCTAAACTGAAAGTATAGTCAATTTAGAGACTTTTTTCTAATCTGTCTATTTTGACCTTAAATTTGGAATTCCCTTTGCATTCATCTTGAATACTTACTTTAGTGAGTAACCCTGTACGGATATTTAGAACGTTTGTGTATGGATGTGAATTAACCCAGGCTTCTCTAAAATAACCAGGCTTCCAAATAAGATTCCTGAGCAGCTTTAAAATTGTATCTGAGCAGCTTTAAAGGACCACTCTAGTGCCAGGAAAGCATACTCGTTTTCCTGGCACTAGAGTGCCCTGAGGGTGCCCCCACCCTCAGGGACCCCCTCCCGCCCGGCTCTGGAAAGGGGAAAAGGGGTAAAACTTACCTTTTTCCAGCGCTGGGCGGGGAGCTCTCCTCCTCCTCTCCGCCTCCGTTCCTCCCCGTCGGCTGAATGCGCACGCGCGGCAAGAGCTGCGCGCGCATTCAGCCGTTCACATAGGAAAGCATTCATAATGCTTTCCTATGGACGCTTGCGTGCTCTCACTGTGATTTTCACAGTGAGAATCACGCAAGCGCCTCTAGCGGCTGTCAGTGAGACAGCCACTAGAGGAAATAGGGGAAGGCTTAACTAATTGATAAACATAGCAGTTTCTCTGAAACTGCTATGTTTATAAAAAAATTAGTTAACCCTAGCTGGACCTGGCACCCAGACCACTTCATTAAGCTGAAGTGGTCTGGGTGCCTAGAGTGGTCCTTTAAAATTGTATCTGAACAGCTTTAAAATTGTATCTGAGCAGCTTTAAAATTGTATGTAATTGTATTGGTCTCCCTGCTATTTTTCTAGTGTTCTGCATTTGAAAGTGTATTATGAACCATGATGTTTTTTATTCTCATAATTAACTTTTTTTATGATTTTTTTTAATGAAATATGAGGCTTGCCAAACCAGGCACCCAACCCACGGTTCCAGAACACTTGTTCTGGACACAAAGTTCATGATATATGGATTTCACAATTCTGCTCCATTGAGTATTCTGAGAAAACCTGGACTGCTAGTGCTTTACGGCTAGATCAAAAACTTTGCTGGGAAATATTAAATTAGAGTAGAGTTTAACAATTTGTTCACCCTCCTCCAGACATTTATAGCTTGTTTTCAGTATGATAGAAGGGTTATCAAGTGTCATGCGGCATATTGCAATGTGTGTGCACCCAATCCAGGGTTCCAGAACACAAGAAAGTTCATAAAATATATGGATTTCCCACTTCTGCTCGATTGGGTATACTCACAAAACCTGGGTTGCTAGTGCTTTAGGGCTAGATCAAGAACTTTAACAATTAGTTCACCCTCCTCCAGACATTTAAAGGTTATCTTCAGTATGATAGAATGGATGTGATCAAGTGTCATGCGGCATATTGCAATGTGTGTGTACAAGATGTGGGTAGTCAAATCTGGAAGGATCTATCTTTTATCTAGACTTGTAAACATTGTTTTAGGTCTGAGCTTCTATTACGATAACTAGAATAAGCATATGGTAAATCAGTCATATAGGTCTGTGGTGACCAGACACAACAACATTTGACAATGCCAGTAAATAATTGTAATATTTGGCTGTGAGTCAGTTGATAAGGCCCTGGGGAGATAGCACAGCTAAGCGGACAAGGGCACATGTAGGAGTGTGGGGATAGATGCATAGCATTGGTTGGGAAAGAGTCTGTGGGTGGGATTATGTTTTGTGTAAGACAGTGTGGGGGGAGGTCTTACCTCAGTGCCACTTGGGATTCGGGCCAGCAAACAGCTTCCTGTCCTCCTGCTCCTGTTTGCCTGGGCCTTCCTCAGGGCTGCTGCAGCGTGGATGGTGGCCGGCACCTGTGGGAGAGAGTTGCACACATTAATGAGGTATGGCTACCGGTGTGGGCCCCCCCCCCCCCCCCGCGGCCTACCTCCCCCTGGAGCACCCTCTGTGGTCTCCCCTGCTGCCTCCCCCTGGAGCACCCCCTGTGGTCTCCCCTGCTGCCTCCCCCTGGAGCACCCCCTGTGGTCTCCCCTGCTTCCTCCCCCTGGAGCACCCCCTGTGGTCTCCCCTGCTGCCTCCCATGCGGTCCCTGCCCCTGGGGGCTGCACCAGCAATGGCAGGCATTCCCACCCGCCTGCCAGGCTCTCCCCTGATCCCACTCCTCAGGCCCGGTTGATGAGGTGGAGGCCGGGCCCGAGGCCTCAACAGGACCGCGTGTCTTGGGGCTCCAGACACGCGGCCTACCAACAGGGGCCTGGATTTGCGGCCTGCTGCGGCCGCGCGCGTGGCACGGCCTTCTACCACGAGGCCTGCCACTGCCGCGCGGCCTGCCGCATCCATTGCCACCCGGCCTGGTACTCAGTGGTGTATCTTGGTTTTGTGCTGCCCTAGGCAGGACAAAACTCAGACACCCCCCCCCCCCTGCGCACACGCGCCCCACCCCCACCCAACCCTTCCCCCCTGCCCCGCCTTCTAAATACACACACATTCACTGACAGATACGCATACACTAGCTAACAGACACACACAGTCGGACACACACAGTCGGACACACACACACACACACTAACAAACACACACAGTCGGACACACACACCAACAGACACACACAGTGAGACACACACACCAACAAACACACACAGTCGGACACACACACTAACAAACACACACAGTCGGGGACACACACACACACACTAACAAACACACACAGTCAGACACACACACTAACAAACACACACAGTCTGACACACACACACTAACAGACACACACAGTGAGACACACACTAACAAACACACACAGTCTGACACACACACTAACAGACACACACAGTGAGACACACACACTAACAAACACACACAGTCGGACACACACACACTAACAGACACACACACTAACAGACACACACTGTCGGACACACAGTCAGACACACACAGTCAGACACACACACTAACAGACACACACACACTAACACACACACTAACAGACACACACACACACACACTAACAGACACACACACTATCAGACACACACACTATCAGACACACACAGTCAGAGACACACACGCTCACATTAACACATTTTTTTTACTGGGGGGGGGGCCCAGCCTCCTTACCTTTGGGAATGCTGGGGGTGGGGGGGTTCTCCAATTCCCTGGTGGTCAAGTGGCTGCAGGACGGCACTGGCGGGCAGGCTGGGCGGCCGGCGAGGGAGCTCTTCCCCTGAGCTCTCTGCTCAGCTCCCTCGCGCGCCGCCCGCAGAGTGAGGCTGGGAGGCGGAGCCGGAATATGACGTCATATTCCGGCTCCCAGTCTCACTCTGCGGGCGGCGCGCGAGGGAGCTGAGCAGAGAGCTCAGGGGAAGAGCTCCCTCGCCGGCCGCCCAGCAACCAGCAACCAGCCCAGCATGTCAGTTAGCCGCAAGGCTAACAAGACATTTGCCTTGGGCATTTGGGGGCGGCGTTTTTTGCCGCCCCCTGGAAAATGCCGCCCAAGGCAAATGCCTTGTTTGCCTCGCGGCTAATACGCCCCTGCTGGTACTCCCAGGCCGGGGATGCGGCCTCCTACCGCCGCGCGGCCTGCTGCGTGTGCGGCAGCGCGGCCTCCTACTACTAAGCCGGGGATGCGGCCTCCTACTGCCGCGCGGCCCTATGGTGCGGCTGCCGCGCGGCCTGCAAGTGCTGTTCTTCATCCAGCACCATCCGCCCCGGCCGCCAGTGCTGGATTGCGGGCCAGGGGCGGTGGGCGGTGGATGCAGCGATCCGGGCGGCGGGTGGCCGCCCGGCAACGATCCAGGTCCCCCCCCGCGGCTGGCGGGGGGGTTGGGGCGGTGAGTAGGCCCCCGCGGGCCTCGCGGGGTACCTTGGTACCGCCGTTGGGGTCAGTGGGGGGTCCCCCTGCCCGTCGGGAGCCTCCTCTGCCAGTGAGGAAGGCTCCCAGGGCTCTGTCTCCCCTGCCCACTCTGCTTCTCCCAGGGGGCCTAGCTTACCCGGTCCTGGGCCCCCTGGTCCCCCATCCTCCTTCTCATTTTTAGTCTCCAGCCCCCTTCCCCCCCTCTGGTGCCGCTTCCCCCTCCTGTTCTTTCTTTCTCCCCCTCTGTGCTTCGCTTCCTCCCCCTTTCTGGTCCCCATCCCTCCCTGTCTGCCCCCCCCTCCTTTATCCCATCCCCCCTCTGTCTTGTCTGGGCCCCCTCCCCCCCTGTAGGTCACTTACCTCGGCCATCTCCTCTGGGGCGTGGGCTCTCCTCTTCTCCACTGCTCTCTTCTCAGGACTCTGCTGCAGCTCCTGGACCCGTCCAGCAGGTGGCGCCTGGATCCCAGCTGATGTCTTCTGTGGATGCTGTTACTGATGTTTCTTTGCCTCAGCCTTCTGTGAGCGCAGTGCCGGGCTTGGATCGCCAAGCTGCAAACGGTGAGTACTTTTCCCCCCTTCTTTGTTAGCGCTTTGCGTGCTTACGTTGTTCCTTCCTCATTCAGGCTAGTCCTCTTAGCACCGAAAATATATTCAATAAAAAAAAAAAAAATAAACAGAAGAATAGAAAAAATTCAGAACGTTAATATATAGTGTAACTTACCACTTGGCTGAATTATAAAAAAAACAACAAAAAAAAAACAGTAAATACTATGTCGCGTACATGGTGATGTCTACTCAAAGCGAACAAAAACAAAATTGCATTACAAAAAAAAAAAAATTAAATACACTAGAGGGAAGATAATGAACCAAGATTATTTGGGAGATGGACGGCGCTTCCCCCCCTCCCCCCTTTTTCATTTTCCATATGTATCATATGTTTAAGTACGCTTTGCTGCAGCGTCTGGCGCAGCCGTTAGTGCCGGCGGTGCCTCCCAGGTTCACGTGACTCTGGGTATTGCTGAGCTAATATGGCCCGCTTGGCTTGCGCGCAATAATAGGGAGCAGATGGGGGAAGGTTTTTTTTTATTGCAGGTCTGTTCCCTCCTGCCACCGGGGGTCCCTTGACTAAGAGGGAAGTTAGGGGGCTCCGGGAGGGTCATGGGGTGCATGCTGTGGTCGGGTACATCCCACGGCGCAT
Organism: Pelobates fuscus; assembly: GCF_036172605.1. Lineage (NCBI taxonomy): Eukaryota > Metazoa > Chordata > Amphibia > Anura > Pelobatidae > Pelobates > Pelobates fuscus. The sequence goes on along the minus strand of NC_086323.1, from coordinate 55,406,607 downwards.
ATTCGGGTGCACCGGGTGTCCCGGTTGGCATGGTCAGGGAGAGGGCTCCCCGAAGCTGTGATGCGTGGTTCTGCGAATAAGGATGCTCTCGAGCCGCATATCGCCCCTGGGGAGGAGCTGGTTTGGTGGAGGTACGTTTTGCACTGTCGTCCACGGTTGGCAGTGCGACCCTTCTTGGCCTGGGACCGAATGGGCTTCAGCCTCTGGTTTTCCTTGGGGATCGCCTGGCGCCTCAGCACGGTGCGTTTTGATCTCCGCTATCTGTCGGGGTGGGTGACGTGGGCTCTTGGCGCAGGGCCCTCAGTCCATGTGTGGCTCCATCGGGTGGGGCCAGTTTACCGAGAACATTTGATAGGCTTACTTCCCGATCGTCTAGTGTGCCCCTGAAGTCCGCTCGGCGGGTCCGCCCCTTTGGGATATGGTGCCCATGGGGTAGCGGGGTCGATATCGCCAGATTCTTTGTTTACTCGGTTGTCGCTTCCCTCTAGGGGACTGGGTTGAGATGGTGGGGGCTGCGGGCCCCTGGGGCCCTGCTGATGAAGGCGGCTGTAGGATCGGTTTTCCGGCTGGCTGCCGGTACGCCCGTCGGGTTATTGTTTCCAGGCATTGTTTTTTGTCGGTCTGGATTAGGTGGCTCTGTGCTTCCACGTGAGTGCTCCCGACGTCGCTACTATGTGGGGCCGTCAGTGTCGCGTGTCTGCGCTCTGCTGGCGCAGTGTTTTCTTGGAGAAGTGTTTTGGGGTTTCGGAGTTCCGTGGCCCAGGCCTTATCCGTGGGTCGGGTTACGTGCTGTAGTCTCCTGGATAGTGGGATCAATTCCTGCAAGGGTGACGTCTGTTGCCCCTGACTGCGGTTTGGGACATCAGGCAGGGACATCAGGCAGGAAACGCCCTGTTTCCTCCTGGGTGAGGATGGTGGGGAATTCAGGGGGACACCGGCAGGCTGGGCGTGCCTGCGCCAATGGTTCAGAGGGCTCGATTGGTGGGAGTCAGGGTTCCTTGGGTTTGCCTTGCTGGTCTCTTTCTGGATTTATCTCCATGGTTATGGTCCCCCCCTCCCACTCCGGTGGGGAGGGTGGGATTTTCGTGTGTGAATTTGGGCCAGGAGGCGGGGGGCGAGTGGTTGGATCTTCCACCTTTGGAAGCGCAGGTTCGGTGGTCTGGCATTTGATATGTGAGGGGGGTGTGGCTCCTCCTCATACGGGGTCAGCTGTCCCGCCTCATGGGGTACCAGGGTTTTGTCATCCCTGGGTGGCATGACATGGGTCGGTAACAGTTTCGGACTTGGGTGCTCTTCAATCAGTACATGTTACGCATTATGTTTCTTCCCCAAGGTTCTCGGGGCCTAGGCTGCGCCTATCACCCTTCCTGTTGGCAGTGCGCTCCGCAAGTGAGTGCCCTGGTGCGCTGCTGTCGTTCATCGAACTAGATGTGTTTCTAGGTTTGTTGTGGCCATAAATATACTAAAAAAAAAAAAAAAATACAATTTACAGTTCGCCTTTTGGGTTTGGCCGAATGTGGCCTAGTTATCTCGAGGGAAGGGTGTGCTTGCTGGAGGTCGGACTTGACCTCTGTTACTCTAGTGCTGCGAGAAGTGGTGGAACAGGCCATGGCTGGTTGTGGTGGGGTCCCCCGCTGATTTTAGGCGTAAAACAGCGGGGTTGTGGCGGGGGTATGTCCTTGCCAATTGAGTTTGAGGTTACGTTTAAGTAGATGGAATGAGATGAACAAGTTTTTTAAGGTCTCAAACCTCCCCTGCTCTAAAGGTTAAACTTTAGGTTGCCTGAGGTCTCGTGCCCATCGAGCGTGGATAAGGTCAGCTGATGGCAGGCATTGGAAAGATATGATTTTTATGACGAGGGGGGAAGGTGAGAGGGAGTGGTGATTAGGAACCACTCCAGGTTTTATTGGCAAGGACGGTTGGGTCACTGTATAACACTATGGGTGGAGTTATATATGTATATATGTTAATTTATGCTTATTTATGTCTAATGTTTTGGTTACAGAAAAGAAGAGATTTAATAAATAAAGTTATGGATGTGTTATGCAGTAACTTAGTTTGTCATAATAAATGCTGTGGCCTGTTTCATCCATACTAAGTGGTCTGTCGTTACTGGGGGGTTTAATGGGGTTAGATTTTGTTCTAGGCTGCATCGCGATTCCCCACTACGTACATACATGGTTTCTCTTTGCCCTCCTGTGACAATGACATGAAAGGGTAAATGGAACTCTCTGCGTCACCATGAATCTCTTATCACTATAATCAGCTATTTTATTATTGTCTTCCCAGAATGATGGGAATATCTGTTAGTTTGCCTTCTTTATGTTAGTTAATACTTACATAACTGATTGCATTTCTATGTATGCTTTTGTGCCTTGTGTGGATGGCCCCAGCTGGCAGAGCACATGGGCTGGCGATCTGGAGGTCTGAGCATGCTGGCATCGATTCCCAAAATGCCAAGGTTAGGGTAATGAGTGTATGAACATCCTGCCAGAAAATCTATCCATGTGAAATCATTATAAACCTGATTTATGTGAATTTAGAAACACGTGTATCCATTTCTGCACATGTCTGTGTATAACTGTGGGGTCCGTTCATTAAAAAAATCAGTTGTGATGAGTCGACACACAGCAACATTTAGTCAAAACAACTGATTCGGAAAAAAATCTCCATAAACATCTTTAAGCTCACAATGCTTGAGCTGATCCCTGCTACATGGGAAATTCAAGGCCCAAGAGAGAAAAGTGAATCTGTTATTAAAATCTATGTTATTTATTATGACATACTAGCAATATTGCAGCTTTAGGATTATAAAATACTAATGCAAGGAATATTCTACACATGCGAAATATATGTGTATACACACACAGACATGCATGTGTACACAATTCAAATAAAAGACATATCCAATCAATAAGAATTACCCGTATATACTCGAGTATAAGCCGACCCGAATATAAGCCGAGGCCCCTAATTTTACCCCAAAAAACTGGGAAACTCGAGTATAAGACTAGGGTGGGAAATGCAGCAGCCACTGGTAAATTTCTAAATAAAATTAGATCCTAAAACAATTATATTAAAGGGACACTATAGTCACCTGAACAACTACAGCTTAATGTAGTTGTTCAGGCCCTGGGGAGATAGCGCAGCTAAGCGGACAAGGGCACATGTAGGAGTGTGGGGATAGATGCATGGGATTGGTTGGGAAGAGTCTGTGGGTGTGATTATGTTCTGTGTAAGACAGTGTGGGGGAGGTCTTACCTCAGTGCCACTTGGGATTCGGGCCAGCAAACAGCTTCCTGTCCTCCTGCTCCTGTTTGCCTGGGCCTGCAGATTTACACAGCTTGATGGTTGAGGCTTTCTGGCTTCCCTCAGGGCTGCTGCAGCATGGATGGTGGCCGGCACCTGTGGAGAGATTGGGGCACGTTATTAGAGGTATGGCTACCGGTGTGGGCCCCCCCCCGCGGCCTACCTCCCCCTGGTGCACCCCCTGCGGTCCCTGCCCCTGGGGGCCGCACCAGCCCTGGCAGGCGTTCCCACCCGCCTGCCAGGCTCTCCCATGTTCCCCCTCTTCGGGCCCGGTTGATGAGGTGGAGCCCGGGCCCAAAGCCTCAATAGGCCGCGTGTCTGGGGGCTCCAGTCACGCGGCCTACCAACAGGGGCCTGGATTTGTGGCCTGCTGCGGCCGCGCGCGTGGCACGGCCTTCTGCCACGAGGCCTGCCACCGCCGCGCGGCCAGCCGCCTCCGTTGCCGCCCGGCCTGGTACTCCCAGGCCGGGGATGCGGCCTCCTACTACTAGGCCGGGAGTGCGGCCTCCTACTGCCGCGCGGCGCCCTGGTGCGGCTGCCGCGCGGCCTGCATGTGCTGTTCTGTATCCAGCACCATCCGCCCCGGCCGCCAGTGCTGGGTTGCGGGCCGGGGGCGGTGGGCGGCGGATGCAGCGATCCGGGCGGCGGGTGGCCGCCCGGCGACGATCCTGGTCCCCCCCCGCGGCCGGCGAGGGGTTGGGGCGGTGAGTAGGCCCCCGCGGGCTGCGCGGGGTACCCTGGTACCGCCGTTGGGGTCAGTGGGGGGTCCCCCTGCCCGTCGGGAGCCTCCTCTGCCAGTGAGGAAGGCTCCTAGGGCTCTGTCTCCCCTTCCCACTCTGCTTCTCCCAGGGGGCCCTGCTTACCCGGTCCTGGGCCCCCTGGTCCCCCTTCCTCCTTCTCAGTTGTTTTTCAAGCCCCCCCCTTTGGTGCCCCTTCCCCCTCTCTAGTGCCCCTTCCCCCCCTTTGTTGCCCCTTCCCCCCCTCTGTTGCCCCTTCCCCCTCTCTGTTGCCCCTTCCCCCTCTCTGTTGCCCCTTCCCCCTCTCTGTTGCCCCTTACCCCCTCTCTGTTGCCCCTTACCCCCTCTCTGGTGCCCCCTTTCCCCCTCTCTGGTGCCCCTTACCCCTCTCTGGTGCCCCTTACCCCTCTCTGGTGCCCCTGCCCTCCCTCTGTTGCCCCTTTCCCTCCTGTTTCTTATTTTCTCCCCCTCTGTGCTTCGCTTCCTCCCCCTGCTGGTCCCTATCCCTCCCTGTCTGCCCCCTCTCCTTTATCCCATCCCCCCTCTGTCTTGTCTGAGCCCCCTGTCTCCCTGTTGGTCACTTACCTCGGCCATCTCCTCTGGGGCGTGGGCTCTCCTCTTCTCCACTGCTCTCTTCTCCGGACTCTGCTGCAGCTCCTGGACCCGTCCAGCAGGTGGCGCCTGGATCCCAGCTGATGTCTTCTGTGGTTGCTGTTACTGATGTTTCTTTGCCTCAGCCTTCTGTGAGCGCAGTGCCGGGCTTGGATCGCCAGGCTGTGAACGGTGAGTACTTTTCCCCCTTCTTTGTTAGCGCTTTGCGTGCATACGTTGTTCCTTCCCTTATTCAGTCTAGTCCTCTTGCACACACAAAAAAAAAAAAAAAAAAAAAGACTACGCTGTAAATTGCCAAATGGAATAAATTACAAAAAACAAAACAAAAAAAAAAAGTGCATACTATGACATATACAAGAAGATTGAACGTTAACATAAAATAAAAAAATAAATTAAAAAAAAAAAAAAAAACAATAAAGAGAAAAAGAAAAACAACAATAAAAAACACAACACAAAAAATAAAATAAAAAAGACGAAAACGGAAGAAGACAACTGAAATGGATTACAAGTACTTAAGTGCATGGACGCCGCTTCCCCCTCCCCCTTAATTTTCAGTATGCATCGTATGTTTAAGTGCGCTTTCCTGCGGCGTCCTGGGTTCGCATGACTCTGGGTGTTGCTGAGCTTATATGGCCCGCTTGGCTTGCGCGCAATGCTAGGGAGCAGATGGGGGGAGGGGCTTTTATCGCAGGGACGTTCCCTCCTGCCACGGGGGGTCCCTTGACTAAGAGGGACTTTAGGGGCTCCGGGTGGGTCGTGCTCTAGTTGGTTACGCCCCATGGCACATGTTTGAGTGCACCCTGTTTCTGGATATCATGGTCGGGGAGAAGGGCTCCCCGGGGATGCACTGCGTGGTTCTGCGGTCAGGACACTTTCGGGACGCGTATCGTCCCTGGGAGGAGCTGGGTTGGTGGGGATACGTTTTGCACTTTAGTTGGCGGGCAACCCTTCTTGGCCTGGGGCCGGGTGGGCTTCGGCCTCTGGTTTACTTAGGTCTCGCCTGGTGCCTCAGCACGGTGCTGTCAGGATCGGGACAGGGATCCAACACGCAGAGTACAAACAGTAGCCAGATACGTATACCGGACCTTAGAATGGCCGGACTAACGTAAGTAGTACCGTATAGAATGGTCAAAGACAAGCCGAGGTCGAGGGTAACAGAAGACAGGTAAGCGAGAGACAAGCCGAATCAAGGGTAACAGAGATAAGCAGAGTAAGGTAAACAAGCCGGGTCAAAACCAAAAGGGATAATAGAATACACAAGCACTGAGTGACTAGAACAAGCTAGAACCACGACAGGGCAATGAGCTAATGAAGGAAGCTCTGTTAAATACCCTGTTCAGAGCAGTAACCACACCTCCGAGACGTCCTGATTGGTCCTGCAGCAATTGACTGACAGGTCGATCCGGGGGAGTGTCCTGATGATGACTTCCTGCCTAGATGGTGTAAAAGGCAGTCACTCCCTCGCGGCCGGCCTTGCATGACCGGATAGACCGCGGGGAAGGGAGTCATCAGACCGTCTGGATGGTGGAACAGCTAAGTCTCTACCTCTTTTGGAGGTAGAGACCACAGGTACCCTGACAGTACCCCCCCTCTCAGATACGCCCACCGGGCGGAATGAACCGGGACGAGATGGGAAGCGAGAGTGATACGCCCTGCGGAGACGGGGAGCATGAACATCCTCCTGAGGTACCCAACTCCTCTCCTCAGGACCATATCCCTTCCAATCAACCAGATATTGTACTCTCCCCCGGGAGATTCGAGAATCAATAATAGAGTTGACCTCATACTCCTCCTGACCCTCCACCTGAACGGAGCGAGGAGGGTCTATTGTGGAGGAAAATCTGTTACATATGAGTGGTTTCAGCAATGAAACGTGAAACGAGTTCGGAATGCGTAAGGTATTAGGAAGAGCTAAACGATACGCAACCGGATTGATACGGGTCAGCACCCTGTAGGGTCCAATATACCGAGGAGCGAACTTCATGGAGGGCACTTTTAAATGGATGTTCCTCGTGCTCAGCCATACCCTATCACCTGGAACAAAGACCGGAGCCGCCCTTCTACGTTTATCAGCGTGTTTCTTGACCAACATAGAGTTGTGCACAAGGATTTGTCGAGTTTGATCCCACAACTTCCTCAAATTGGCAACATGAACATCAACCGACGGCACCCCCTGGGAAGGAGAATCCGAAGGAAGAATAGACGGATGAAAACCATAATTCATGAAGAAGGGGCTTGAATGAGTAGAATCGCAAACGAGATTGTTGTGTGCAAACTCCGCCCAAGGAATCAAACCGACCCAATCATCCTGGTGTTCAGAAACAAAGCATCGTAAATATTGTTCAATTTTCTGGTTGGTACGTTCAGCAGCTCCGTTAGACTGAGGATGATAGGCAGAAGAAAAGTTTAATTTAATACCAAGTTGAGAGCAGAAGGACCTCCAAAAGCGGGAAACAAATTGGGAGCCTCTGTCCGATACAATTTGAGAGGGTATCCCATGTAGGCGAAAAATCTCCTTGGCGAATATCTCTGCCAATTCGGGAGAAGACGGAAGTTTAGGCAGGGGAATGAAGTGTGCCATCCTAGTAAACCTGTCAACCACGGTGAGGATAACAGTCTGTCTTTTAGAGATAGGTAGATCGACAATAAAGTCCATGGCCAAACAGGACCATGGTTTCTCTGGAACCTCCAAGGGTTGCAGGAGTCCACATGGAAGCGTATGGGGTTGTTTGGTTTTAGTACAAACTTCACATGCAGCGATGAACTCCTCAACATCCCTCCGTAAAGTAGACCACCAGAAGTCCTTAGAGACCAAGGCGTAAGTTTTGCGAATACCAGGATGTCCCGCCATCTTGCTATTATGTAAACACTGTAAAAGTTCCAGTTGAAAAGCAGGAGGAACGAAATGACGACCCGCAGGGGTCTGTTTAGGTGCGAGATGTTGCAACTTAATGATCTCGGCCAGTAATGGAGAATGAATCCTGAGATTCATATTAGCAATGATATTGCACTTCGGAACTATAGAAGAAAGAACTGGTTCAGGTACAGTAGAAGGTTCATATTGGCGAGATAATGCATCGGCTTTAGAGTTTTTAGAACCAGGTCTGTAAGTCAGTACATAATTGAAGTGAGTCAGGAATAAGGACCAACGAGCTTGTCTAGAGGATAAGCGCTTAGCCTCCCCAATATATGACAAGTTTTTGTGGTCTGTCAAAATCGTAATAGGGTGTAGGGTCCCCTCCAACAAATGTCTCCACTCCTTTAAGGCTTTAATGACTGCTAACAGTTCCCTGTCTCCGATGTCATATCTGCTCTCAGCCCCAGAAAGTTTCCTGGAAAAAAAACCACACGGGTGTAATGGTTTATCTACCGCTAATCTTTGTGACAGAACCGCACCTACTCCTGTCTCAGAGGCATCGACCTCGAGTAGAAACGGCAAAGTCGTATCAGGATGGACTAATATTGGAGCAGAAGCAAAAAGTTCTTTGAGCCTCTTGAAAGCAGCGAGAGCTTCAGGAGACCACGTCTTAGTTTCTGCCCCCTGTTTGGTCATATTGGTAATAGGCGCAATAATAGACGAGTAACCCTTAATGAAGCGCCTATAATAATTGGAGAAACCAATAAACCTCTGAATAGCCTTGAGTCCCTTAGGTAATGGCCAATCTAAAATAGACTGGAGTTTGTCAGGGTCCATCTTAAAACCTTCCCCAGAAATCACGTAACCAAGAAAATCTATCTGAGACTGATCAAAGCTGCATTTTTCCAATTTACAGTATAGACCATGTTGCAGAAGTTTCTGTAATACCGCTCTGACCTGTCTATGGTGAGTTTCAATCTCCCTAGAGTGTATCAGTATGTCGTCTAGGTAGACAATGACACAATCATGTTGAAACTCCCTAAGTACCTCATTAATCAGATCCTGAAATACTGCAGGAGCATTGCAAAGTCCAAACGGCATAACTGTGTATTCATAGTGACCGTACCGAGTATTGAACGCCGTCATCCACTCGTGTCCCTGCTGGACTCTCACCAAATTATATGCCCCTCTGAGATCTAACTTGGTGAAGATTTTGGAGCCCTTAAGACGATCAAATAACTCGGTAATAAGTGGAATAGGATAGGCATTTCTGACAGTTATTTTATTCAAGCCTCGGTAATCGATACAAGGTCTCAGCGTGCCATCCTTTTTCTTAACGAAAAAGAACCCAGCCCCGGCCGGGGAAGAAGACCTCCTAATGAATCCCTTTTCTAAGTTCTCCCGAATATACTCCTCTAGAACCAAGTTTTCCTGAACAGACAAAGGATATACATGGCCCCTCGGAGGCATAGTCCCAGGTAGGAGCTTAATTTTACAATCAAATGGCCTGTGTGGCGGCAAAGAATCGGCATTCTTCTTGTCAAATACTGCCTTTAAGTCTAGGTAAAGGTCTGGTATCTGTCTTTCTGTGGACTGAATAGGAGTCTCAGGTATGTTAACATTAGCTAATGGAGAAACCTTGCATAAACACCTATCCTGGCAACCCTGGCCCCACGAGAGTATCTCCCCTAACTCCCAATCGATAATAGGGTTATGTTTCTTCAACCATGGGTACCCCAGAACTATGGGAACGGAAGGGGATGAAATGAGCAAAAGAGATAAATTCTCCACGTGTAGGATACCAACATTTAAACTAATGGGTATGGTTTCACGAAAGATAACAGGGTCTAGTAGTGGTCTACCATCTATGGCCTCAACGGCCAAGGGTGTCTCCCTTAGCTGGGATGGGAAATTGTTCTTAATAGCAAAGGCTTGGTCGATAAAATTCTCAGCAGCACCGGAATCTATCAATGCCATAGCCCTTACTACTTCCTTCTCCCAAGTTAAGGAAACTGGTAGCAGAAGCATGTGATCTTTATAATTAGGAGTAGAGGACAAAATAGAAACACCCAAGGCTTGTCCTCTAGAGAGACTTAGGTGCGAGCGTTTCCCGGACGGTTAGGACAGTTCGAGAGTAAATGACCCTTGGCTCCACAATACATACACAAACCCTCTCTTCTCCTGTACTGTCTTTCCTCCTCAGAGAGGCGGGTATAACTTATCTGCATAGGTTCAGGAAGCAAAGATACCGTGGAGTCAGGACTTGGAAAAGCGGGGGCTAACCTAAAAGAAGGTCTCCGGTTCCTCTCTCGAGTGTTCTGTCTCTCTCTTAAACGTTCATCTATACGAGAGATGAACGAAATTAAATCTTCTAAATTCTCAGGGAGTTCTCTGGTAGCAACCTCATCGAGGATTACTTCAGATAGGCCATTCAAAAATACATCCATATACGCCTGCTCATTCCACTTGACTTCTGACGCCAGAGACCTGAACTCTAGTGCATAATCCACCAGTGTTCGGTTCTCCTGTCTCAGGCGCAACAGTAATCTGGCTGCATTAACCTTTCTACCTGGAGGATCAAATGTTCTTCTAAAAGCAGCTACAAATGCGTTATAGTTATACACTAATGGGTTATCGTTCTCCCATAGTGGGTTGGCCCATCTCAGAGCTTTCTCAATAAGTAGGGTGATAATAAATCCTACCTTTGCCCTATCTGTAGGATAAGAGCGGGGTTGCAATTCAAAGTGGATACTAATTTGATTTAAAAAACCACGACACTTCTCAGGAGCCCCACCATAGCGTACTGGGGGGGTAATGCGAGAAGAAGCACCCACTGTGGCTACCTCTAGACCTAAACTGACAGGAGAAACAGGGGTATTACGTATCTCCTCTGGTGGGTTATTGGCATGAGATAATAGAGCCTGTAGCGCAAGCGCCATCTGATCCATTCTGTGATCCATGGCTTCAAACCTAGGATCAGGAGAAGCCAGCTGACTGTTTGTACTTGCAGGATCCATTGGCCCTGTCGTAATGTCAGGATCGGGACAGGGATCCAACACGCAGAGTACAAACAGTAGCCAGATACGTATACCGGACCTTAGAATGGCCGGACTAACGTAAGTAGTACCGTATAGAATGGTCAAAGACAAGCCGAGGTCGAGGGTAACAGAAGACAGGTAAGCGAGAGACAAGCCGAATCAAGGGTAACAGAGATAAGCAGAGTAAGGTAAACAAGCCGGGTCAAAACCAAAAGGGATAATAGAATACACAAGCACTGAGTGACTAGAACAAGCTAGAACCACGACAGGGCAATGAGCTAATGAAGGAAGCTCTGTTAAATACCCTGTTCAGAGCAGTAACCACACCTCCGAGACGTCCTGATTGGTCCTGCAGCAATTGACTGACAGGTCGATCCGGGGGAGTGTCCTGATGATGACTTCCTGCCTAGATGGTGTAAAAGGCAGTCACTCCCTCGCGGCCGGCCTTGCATGACCGGATAGACCGCGGGGAAGGGAGTCATCAGACCGTCTGGATGGTGGAACAGCTAAGTCTCTACCTCTTTTGGAGGTAGAGACCACAGGTACCCTGACAGTACCCCCCCTCTCAGATACGCCCACCGGGCGGAATGAACCGGGACGAGATGGGAAGCGAGAGTGATACGCCCTGCGGAGACGGGGAGCATGAACATCCTCCTGAGGTACCCAACTCCTCTCCTCAGGACCATATCCCTTCCAATCAACCAGATATTGTACTCTCCCCCGGGAGATTCGAGAATCAATAATAGAGTTGACCTCATACTCCTCCTGACCCTCCACCTGAACGGAGCGAGGAGGGTCTATTGTGGAGGAAAATCTGTTACATATGAGTGGTTTCAGCAATGAAACGTGAAACGAGTTCGGAATGCGTAAGGTATTAGGAAGAGCTAAACGATACGCAACCGGATTGATACGGGTCAGCACCCTGTAGGGTCCAATATACCGAGGAGCGAACTTCGCTAGACCGCGGGGAAGGGAGTCATCAGACCGTCTGGATGGTGGAACAGCTAAGTCTCTACCTCTTTTGGAGGTAGAGACCACAGGTACCCTGACAGGTGCATTGTTTTCGTCCTCTATGCGATCTGTCGGGATGGGGACGTGGGTGCTCTCGGTGCTGGACCCTCAGTCCATGTGAAAGCTCCTTCGGGTGGTGTGGGTCCTGTTTCCCAAGAATGCTCGATCAGCTTACTTCCCAATCGTTACAGGGGCCCCTGGAGTTCGCTCTGCGGGCCCCCCCCCCCCCCCTTTGGGAGGTGGTACCCATGGTGGAGCGGGGTTGATATCGCCTGGTTCCTTATTTACTCATCTGTCGTTTCCTTCCGGGGGCTGGGTTTGAGTTGGTGGCTCGGCGCAGCGGTCTGTGTGGGTGGGGCTGCGGGGCCCTGGGGCCTTGCTGACGCAGGCGGCGGTGGAATCGTTCTTCCGGCTGCGGCCGGTACGTCCGTCGAGTTGTGTTTTCTGGGCTGTGTTTCTGACGGTCAAGATTAGGTGGCTATGTGCCTCCACGTAAGTTGCTCCCGATGTCGCTTATGTGTGGGGCCGTCAGTGTCGCATGTACGCACTCTGCTGTTGCAGTGTTTTGTTTTTTTTCTTGGGATAGTGTTTTGGAGTTTCGGAGTTCCGTGGCCAAGGCCTTATCCGTGGGTCGGGATGTGTGCTCTTGTCTCCTGGATAGTGGGATCAATTCCTGTAAGGGGAACGCCGGAGGGGCGTTGTGGGTTTCGGCTGCGCAACCCGTGGGCTCTCGTGGGTTACGCTGGGCTTTGCCTGTTGGGGTTGCCTTTGGGACTGTATGGGGTTCCTGCTGGGCCTCCTCTAATGTTGGCTTGTGCAATCTGGCCCCCTGTGTCTTTTCCGCTGGCTTCCAACTGTTTCGCCGCCGCAGGAGGTTTTGGGTTTTGGGCCATTTGGGCTCTCGGGGGTGTGCTGCCTCTTGCCCACTACGCTGGCTCTGGCGGACTCTGGTGTTCTTGGAGGTCCTCTTTCTGGTGGCATGGTAGGCATGTGGTGCCCAGCTCACGAACAGGTGGGTGGGTTTTCCTTGGGGACCATCGTGGGGCGATGCTGGCTGTCTTTCACATGTTACAGTAACCTATACCCCGGAGGTACTCTGGTACTCTGGTATACCCCGGAGGTACTCTGGTACTCTGGCTCGGTGCTGTTTGAGTCTGGGGCGGCTAGTCAGGGTTTGTCCGGTTGTTACCGGTGATGGCCGATGCTCTGTTTTGTTCACTATAGAGCGTACTTCGGGTGGAGGTGTCACGGGGTCGATTTGTAAGGCAGTGGAGGTGTGGTCGCTTGGTCCAACGGTCTGCTGAAGCTGGTCTGTAGGCTATCTATGGGGCGGCGTGGGGCCCGCTCCAGTAAGGTTGGAGTGTTCGGGACGGATGGGTACGTTTCCTTTTGGGTTCCGGGATTGGACTGTTCATCTACATGTTTGGTTCCGTCTATTGCGGGCGTTGGGGGCGATTTCTGCGATTAGCGGGGCTCGGCTTCCCGTTCATGTTACGGTCGTCGGGAAGTGGGAGGGTGTTTTGGTGGAGTTGACTAAGTGTTGGAATGGACTTCCTTCAGGTTTCGCAGCTCGATGGCTGTTGTCGTTGGGAAGGGTAGGTTGGTTGAGATTGGCTGTTTCATCGATAGAATCTGTGCAATTCGTGGATGTTGCGGGGTTGACTTTCCGCATCCTCCTGGGGTAGGTGGGATGCGCGGGGTAATGGTTGGGCTCCTACCAAGCTGTAATGGGTTTCCAGGTTGGTCTGTAATATACCGTTCCGATCGGGGGGCGGTGCAGGGTTCCGTCATTTGCCTGTTTTCGTTGGGAGTACTGTTCCGCCCCTGGGATTGTTCGGCCTCCTCCCCGGTTTGGTTCTCGGAGATGTTTTTTTTTTTTCACCCCCGCGTCCATTTGGTTGGGTTGTTCCTCTTGGGGGCTCGACTTCCTGGATAAGGATGATGGGGAATTCAAGGGGCATTTATTTTGGTTGGGGGCGGCTACGGACACCGCCAGGCTGGGCGTGCCTGCGCCGATGGTTCAGAGGGCTCGGGTAGTGGGTCCTTGGGTCGCCTTGTTGGTCTCTGCTTGGTTTTATCTCCGCGGTACGGTCCCCCCTCCACCCCGGACTGGGGAGGGTGGGATGTTCGTGTCTAATTTGGGCCAGGAGGCGAGGGCGGGTTGTTGGATCTTCCACCTTTGGGAGCAGAGGTTCGGTGGTCTGGCACCGGATACGTGAGGGGGGTGTGGCTCCTCCTCATACGAGGTCAGCTGTTCCACCTCATAGGGTACCAGGGGTTTTGTCATCCCTGGGTGGCATGACATGGGTCAGTAATGGTTTCGGACTTGGGTGCTCTTCAATATGGACATGTTCCGCATTATGTTTCTTCCCCAAGGTTCTCGGGGGCTATCCCCCTTTTCTTTTGGCAGTGCGCCCCGCAGGTGAGTGCCCTGGTGCGCTGCGGTCGGTCATTGACCGGATGTGTTTCTGGGTTTGTCGTGGCCATGAATATAATAATAAAAAATAAATAAATAAATAAAATTAAAATGAAGAAAATCTTTTTTTTTAGATTTCCAGTTCGCCTTTTGGGTTTGGCCGGAGGTGGCCTAGTTATCTCGAGGGAAGGGTGCGCTTGCTGGAGGTCGGACTTGACCTCTGTTACTCTAGCGCTGCGTGAAGTGGTGGAACAGGCCATGGCTGGTTGTGGTGGGGTCCCCCGCTGATTTTAGGCGTAAAACAGCGGGGTTGTGGCGGGGGTATGTCCTTGCCAATTGAGTTTGAGGTTACGTTTAAGTAGATGGAATGAGATGAACAAGTTTTTTAAGGTCTCAAACCTCCCCTGCTCTAAAGGTTTAACTTTAGGTTGCCTGAGGTCTCGTGCCCATCGAGCGTGGATAAGGTCGGCTGATGGCAGGCATTGGAAGGATTTTTTATGACGAGGGGGGAGGTGAGAGGGAGTGGTGATTAGGAACCACTCCATGTTTTTATTGGCAAGGACGGTTGGGTCACTGTATAACACTATGGGTGGAGTTATATATGTATATATGTTAATTTATGCTTATTTATGTCTAATGTTTTGGTTACAGAAAAGAAGAGATTTAATAAATAAAGTTATGGATGTGTTATGCAGTAATTTAGTTGTGATAATAAATGCTGTGGCCTGTTTCATCCATACTAAGTGGTCTGTCGTTATTGGGGGGTTTAATGGGGTTAGATTTTGTTCTAGGCTGCATCGCGATTCCCCACTACGTACATACAAGGCCCTGGGGAGATAGCGCAGCTAAGCGGACAAGGGCACATGTAGGAGTGTGGGGATAGATGCATGGGATTGGTTGGGAAGAGTCTGTGGGTGTGATTATGTTCTGTGTAAGACAGTGTGGGGGAGGTCTTACCTCAGTGCCACTTGGGATTCGGGCCAGCAAACAGCTTCCCTCCCGCCCACCCTATACTATATTTTGTCGCAGCTAGCCGGGGGTATGTCCTTGCCAATTGAGTTTGAGGTTACGTTTAAGTAGATGGAATGAGATGAACAAGTTTTTTAAGGTCTCAAACCTCCCCTGCTCTAAAGGTTTAACTTTAGGTTGCCTGAGGTCTCGTGCCCATCGAGCGTGGATAAGGTCGGCTGATGGCAGGCATTGGAAGGATTTTTTATGACGAGGGGGGAGGTGAGAGGGAGTGGTGATTAGGAACCACTCCATGTTTTTATTGGCAAGGACGGTTGGGTCACTGTATAACACTATGGGTGGAGTTATATATGTATATATGTTAATTTATGCTTATTTATGTCTAATGTTTTGGTTACAGAAAAGAAGAGATTTAATAAATAAAGTTATGGATGTGTTATGCAGTAATTTAGTTGTGATAATAAATGCTGTGGCCTGTTTCATCCATACTAAGTGGTCTGTCGTTATTGGGGGGTTTAATGGGGTTAGATTTTGTTCTAGGCTGCATCCCGATTCCCCACTACGTACATACAAGGTATTATCTATAGCTCCCTGCAGGCAATCTAATGTAAACACTGTATTTTCAGAGAAAATACAGTGTTTACATAGATTGATAGGAATACCTCCAGTGGCCGTCACTCAGACGGCCACTAGAGGGACTTCCTATCACGCAGGGCCCTAAAAAGGCCCTGTACACGTCAGACGTATTAAAATACGTCTGACGTGTTCAGGAGAGAGAAGGCACTGTGTGCGCGCCTTCTCTCTCCAGCCTGTCAGCGGAGGAGGGGGGCAGGCAAAGACCGCAAGCTGAGCTGTCACTCAGCTCAGCTCGCGGGCGCGCACACCGCGCGCATGCGCGGTAGTGCGCTCAGCACTTCAGAGGGCGGCATGCGCACAAGGGAGCAATGACGCTTCCAAATGGAAGCGTCTGATTGCTCCCTGCTCGCGCCCGCCTATTTCGTCATTTTGACGAAATAGGGGGCGCGGCTTCACGAGGCTCCCGGCGCTTGAACGAGGTGAGTAAAATCACCTCCCTGGAGAGTCCCTTTAATTGAATATTTATTTACAGTGTGTGTATATAATGAATGCAGTGTGTGTTTGAGTGCAGTGTGTGTGTATGAGTGCGGTGTGTGTATGAGTGCAGTGTGTGTATGAATGCAGTGTGTGTGTGTGTGAGTGCAGTGTGTGTGTGTGATTGCAGTGTGTGTATGAATGCAGTGTGTGTGTATGAATGCAGTGTGTGTGTGTGTATGAATGCAGTGTGTGTATGAAAGCAGTGTGTGTGTGTGTGTATGAATGCAGTGTGTGTATGTGCAGTGTGTGTATGAATGCAGTGTGTGTATGAGTGCAGTGTGTGTATGAGTGCAGTGTGTGTGTGTGTGTGATGCAGAGTGTGATGCAGAGCCTTGGTGGGGGGTGGGCATTTTTATTATTATTTTTTAAATTATTATTTTAATATTATTATTTTTTTATAATTAGTAATATTTGTTATTATTTTTTTATTATTATTTTATTATTACATTTTATTTATTTATTACATTTTTATTTAATTTTTTTCGTCCCCCCTCCCTGCTTGATACATGGCAGGGAGGAGGGCTCTCACTCCCTGGTGGTCCAGTGGCATTGGCAGTTCAGTGGAGGGGGGCTGGCAGGAAGCACTTACCTCTCCTGCAGCTCCTGTCAGCTCCCTCCTCCTCCGCGCCGGTCCGATCAGCTCCCTCTGCAAGTCCCAGGGTAAGTCTCGCGGCCGCGCTCTGACCTCGCGGCTCTCGCGAGACTTACACTGGGACTTACAGAGGGAGCTGACCGGACCGGCGCAGAGGAGAAGGGAGCTGACAGGAGCTGCAGGAGAAGTAAGTAAACGCTCTCTGCCAGCCCCCCCCTCCTACACAGCCCCATTGTCTGTATTATGGCAATGTAAGTTGCCATAATACAGACAATTGACTCGAGTATAAGTTGAGTTGGGGTTTTTCAGCACAAAAAATGTGCTGAAAAACTCGACTTATACTCGAGTATAAACCAAAGAAAAGAAAATGTTACTTGCGCTTTTTCCTTAATCCCTATGTATATTTAGACAAATGGAGGTCATTTAGTTGCTCCAATGGCCATTGGAGGGATGCCCGCCTGCCAACGTCAAGGCAGACCCCCCCTAAGCGGGTCCTAACACTGACCCTTCAGCCTGCTTCCTTGAGCTTCTGGCAAAGATATCTCTAATGAGACAGAAAGGGGCATTTTTTATATACACCCCTTTACTTATTAACCCTTAATAGGGAACACATGGGATGGGTAGCAGCATTGTAACCAGGCTGTGTGATACAAAGTAAATACAAATACAAAAAGAGAAGTCCTGCGCTTAAGCTGCAAGGACTACAACACACATCAGCCCCAATATATAGTAAAAACCAAAGAAAAGAAAATGTTACTTGCGCTTTTTCCTTAATCCCTATGTATATTTAGACAAATGGAGGTCATTTAGTTGCTCCAATGGCCATTGGAGGGATGCCCGCCTGCCAACGTCAAGGCAGACCCCCCCCCTAAGCGGGTCCTAACACTGACCCTTCAGCCTGCTTCCTTGAGCTTCTGGCAAAGATATATATTCTGTCTCATTAGAGATATCTTTGCCAGAAGCTCAAGGAAGCAGGCTGAAGGGTCAGTGTTAGGACCCGCTTAGGGGGGGTCTGCCTTGACGTTGGCAGGCGGGCATCCCTCCAATGGCCATTGGAGCAACTAAATGACCTCCATTTGTCTAAATATACATAGGGATTAAGGAAAAAGCGCAAGTAACATTTTCTTTTCTTTGGTTTTTACTATATATTGGGGCTGATGTGTGTTGTAGTCCTTGCAGCTTAAGCGCAGGACTTCTCTTTTTGTATTTGTATTATACTCGAGTATATACGGTAGTTTAAAAAAGACCCACTTGCTAAGCCATTGTCATAATAAATTGATATTTATTAATATAAAAAAAGAAATGCCAAGTTCCTAATTGTACATTCTGTTTAATCTAGAATATATGGTCTTTTGCTCTCTTAATACCCTTCTAGAGCTTGCAGGAGTCTCCTGTGTGTGATTAAAGTCCAATTTACAGAGCAGGAGATAGTCTAAAGTAAGTTAACATCTGATTGAAAATTAAACATTTTTTTCATGCAGGCTGTGTTGTGTGAGTCACAGCCAGGGGACGTGTGGCTAGGGCTGCAAACAGAAACAGAAGTGATGTAACTCCTAAATGTCAGAGAATTGAGCAGTTATACTGCAGGAACATGATCTATACACAAAAACAGCTTAATTAAGCTAAAGTTGTTTTAATGCCTATAATATCCCTTTAACCTCCCTGGCGGTATGATTATGTCAGGAATTTTGTACCAAAAGCGGTACCATTTGTTTGCATTTGAATTACCCGCCCAGTTCCGCCCCCATGAGCCTCTGTGGCTCACAGAGACGGAACCAGGAAGTCAGATGGAGGCATCCGCCGGGGCTCTCACCGGCAATCACAGCGCGGGGACATCGCTGGATCGCAAGGAGAGGTTAACCCCTTCAGGACGGAGTCAATAGTGCACGTTCTGATCAAAACAAAACGTAAACAAAAACTGGAATTTGCGCTATATGTCTGTTCACCCGTAGTTCCCCTCTTTCAAATTATATGCACCCACACTTATCATTTTGTTCAGGAGAAACAGGGCTTTAATCTATCATTAACTATTCATATATGGAACATCATTTATTATGAATAAAAGTTAAAAAAATGTGAGAAAATAAGATTTTTTTTTAAATTTGCATTTCCGTCTGACATTTTAACTGTGAATGTCATAATACTGTACGGTTTTACTGCAAAAAAATGCACATATTTGTAATCAGCGATGTCTCACGAGTACAACAGTACCCCCCATTAACAGGTTTTATGTTGTTTTGGAAAGTTACAGGGTCAAATATAGAACATTCCATTTTCAAATTGAAATTTGCCAGATTGGTAATGTTACCTTTGAGACGGTGTGGTAGCCCAGGAATGAGAATTACCCCCATAATGGCATACCATTTGAAAAAGTAGACAAGCCAAGGTATTGAAAGTGGGGTATGTTTAGTCTTTTTTAGTAGCCACTTAGTCACAAACACTGGCCAAAGTTAGCGTTCATATTTGTTTTTGTGTGAAAAAAGCAAAAAACAAATATTTGGCCAGTGTTTGTGACTAAGTGGCTACTAAGAAAGACTGGACATACCCCACTTGCAATACCTCGGGTTGTCTACTTTTGCAAATGGTATGCCATCATGGGGGTAATTCTCATTCCTGGGCTACCATACGCTCTCAAAGGCAACATAACCAATCTGGCAAATTTCAATGTGAAAAAAATGAAATGCAAGCCTTCACTAAACACAAATATAGTGTTTTAAAACAGTAAAACATATTACAACAATAATATAGACCATAAAAGTGCAGTTCGCTTGTAAAAAATGCAAAAAACGTCACTTTTACTTAAAATATCATCGTTGTAATACAATTTACCAGTTTGAAACACAAATATTTGAGTTCAGCGAAGTCTCCCGAGTAAAACAGTACCCCCTATGTACAGGTTTTATGGTGTCTTGGAGAGTTACAGGGTCAAATATAGTGCTTGCGAATTAAATTCTCTGCACTTTCTCCCTGTGTTGTCAGGCATGTGAATCAAATTTTAATTAATCAAATCACATAATTACGTTAAAAGATTATTTAAATATACATGTAGAATTTTAATATATATGCATTTATAGGTATTTAAATTCTACGTGTATACTAATGTAATCTTTTATGCAATTATATGTATTTATCTATATATATATATTTGCGGTTATTTGTATTTTATATATATATAGATATATATAGAATGTCATTCTAAGTGTATTTTGTTACCGATATATATATATTAATAACAAAATACAGTTAGAATGAAATTACATATGCATATATAATTTAGATTAAATTTTGTTTCAATATTTTATTTATTTTATTATTTTATTTATTTATTATTTTAATTATACGTATTTATATATAATATATATATGTACATCTATTATATATATAATATATATATATACATATTATATATATGTAACGTCATTCTAAGTGTATTTTAATGACGTTACATATATATAATATGTATATATATATATATTATATATATATAATATATATACATATTATATATATATAAAAATATATTTAATTTATTTTTACACTTGTCTTTTATTTATTTTTTTATACTTCCCACCAGCAGGGGGACTGTCTGATATTTCAAACAGTCCCCCTGCTGGCAGATCCACAGCTAGCTATAGAGGGCCATGTGATCGCTCTTTGAGAGCGATCACATGGCCCCAGGGCCGGATTAACATAGGGGCTGATGGAGCTGCAGCTCCAGGCCCAGGCCCATGGAATAGGCCCATTTAAAAAAAAAAAAAAATGTTTTTTTTTTTTTTTTTTTTACACACTACTCTTAGGTTTGCCACCTGACTGGTATTTTACTGGCACAGCCAATATTTGAGGCTGCCGTGCCGTGCCGTGCCGGTATTGCAGTAACACCAGCAACACAAATGCAGGTATTTTTCTCAAAATAGATAGATTACTCTGCAATACCAGCACCAGCCAGTAGGGGTCACTGTGTGTGGAGAGAGGCAGGGATAGGAAGTTACAGCATTTTCCTGCCTATCTCTACTACTTACTGATCCATAAGGGAGCAGCAACACAGCACAGAGTCCAGACAGCAGCTGTACAGCTCAGGTAAGTGAGGGATGGGGGGAAAGGCAGCAGGGACACATGGGGACACTGAGACATTAGGGGACACATGGGGACACTGAGACACTAAGGGACACTGAGACACTAGGAGACACAGACACTAGGGGACACATGGGACACAGACACTGGGAGACCTGGAAACACTGAGACACTTGGGTACACTGGAAAACATGGGGATGCTGAGACACATGGGGATGCTGTGAGACACTGGGAGACACTGAGACATTGGGACACGGAGACACTATGTCCCCATTTCTCCCAGTGTCCCCCATCCAGTCTCGCTAGTGTCTCAGTGTCCCCAAGTCTCCCAGTGTCTGAGTCCCATGTCTCTCAGTGTGCCTAGTGTGCCCATGTGTCCCTATATGTCCCAGTGTCACCATGTCTATGTCCACAACTGTCCCCATGTCTCCCAGCCAGTGTCCCCTAGTCTCCCAGTGTCCCCATGTCTCTGTGTCCCTAGTGTCTTAGTGTCCCCAAATGTTTCAGTGTCCCCATGTCTCTCAGTGTGCCTAGTGTCCCCATGTGTCCCAGTGTCCCTATATGTCCGTGTCCTCATGTCTATGTCCACAACTGTCCCTATGTCTCCCAGTGTCCCCAAGTGTCTGTTTCCCATCAAGTGTCTCCCAGTGTCCCCTAGTCTCCCAGTGTCTGTGTTCCCATGTCTCTGTGTCCTTAGTGTCTTAGTGTTCCGAAATGTTTCAGTGTCCTCATGTCTC
Source organism: Pelobates fuscus (assembly GCF_036172605.1). Lineage (NCBI taxonomy): Eukaryota > Metazoa > Chordata > Amphibia > Anura > Pelobatidae > Pelobates > Pelobates fuscus. Next base: position 55,385,145 of record NC_086323.1, on the reverse strand, counting down.
CCAGTGTCTGTGTCCCTAGTGTCCCCATTTCTCTCAGTTTCCCTAAATGTCTCATTGTCCCCATGTCTCCCAGTGTCCCCATGTCTCTGTGTCCCCGGGTCTCTCTGTGTCCCCATGTCTCACTGTGTCCCCATGTCTCACTGTGTCCCCAGTATCCTAGTAACATGGGGACACACTGAGGCATTGGGACACTGGGAGAAATGGAGACACTGGGAGACTAGGGGACTGGGCGGCATGGGGACACTGACACTGTGATATATAGGGACACTGAGACACTGGGTGACTTGCGAGACTGAGACACTGGGAGCAATCCATTTATACAGCAAAATCAAACTGTGAGTAGTTTGTTGGTGATTTTACAGAATTTTCTCTGATGTCACTCCTTGTGATTACACAAATAATTAAGGCTGGTATTTTATTCCAAGAAAGGTGGCAACCCTAACTACTCTTCACATATTCTTGCTTAAAGGAGCACTTATAGGGTCAGGAACACAATCAGGTATTTCTGTCCCTATTATGTTAAAACCACCTGGCCCCTTCTTGCCTCCCTAAGTATAGTAAAATATAACTTGTATTCAAGTCTGCAGCTGCTGGCTCTGCCTCTGAACTGACTGTCTGCTGACATCATCAGAAGTGGTGGTCTGAGCAAATTACAATACTTCCCCATAGGATTGGCTGAGACTGCGGGCAGAGCGAGCACAAGTCCAACATAGCCCTGGCCAATCAGCATCTCCTCATAAAGATAAATTGAATCAATGCATCTCTATGAGGAAAGTTCATTGTCTGCATGCAGAGGGTAGAGACACTGAATGGCAGTGCTGCACACTAGGCAGTACTGCCCCAGGAAGCACCTCTAGCAGCCATCTAAGGAGTGGCCAGTTGAGTTATTTTCTCTGAAAAGACAGTGTTTACTGCAAAAGGCCTGAATGGAATGATAATTCTACTTACCAGAACAAATACAATAAGCTGTAGTTGTTCTGGTGACTATAGTGTCCCTTTAATCTTAAGAGGGATGTATGTGAACGAAACTTGTGTGGACTGGCGGACAATAAAATTAGTTTTGGTAATGCAGATGTTGGTCTCTCTAACACTGTGGCATATCCCTTTCTTCTACACTCACTACATACACCTTTTCTCTGTCTCGACTATATACCAGGAACTTCTGCCTGCTAATAAGAAGGTAAGGAGACAAGTGGACCAGCGAGTGCTAGGGGACAGTCCTTAGAAAGCATGGAGTGAGAGCATCATTAGACGCATTTATGTCAAACTCAGGGTGCTGCCTGCTTAGTATGCCCTTAGTTGGACAGCCTGCAAGATTGGCAGGCAGCCTGACATGCATTCATGCCAGGCTGGCCTTCCAATTCTTTGGACAGACATGCCCCCTTTTTGGGCATGTTCTCCCCTTTTGGCAGGTCTGGTCACGTGATTCGCACCAGGGGCCCAACCCTTTTACCCCACCCATTGACTTCCTGCTTCACTGGACACTGCTGTTAGGGGTTATGGATTTACTTGAAAGATGAAAGCATAAATTAGAGAGAGATTAGCATAGAGTATGTGTTTTCTTATAGCTGCATCCTATGAGTTTCCCTCCAACACCATCTCCATTAGATACATGACGCTTGGGAGGTAGGACTGTTTTAGTGTTTTTGGTCGATAAGATTCTGTAATTAGGCCTATCATAATTGTCAGCACCAGGCCCAATGTGCTCTTAATCCGGCCCTGCATGGCCCCCGGGGGCCTGATTTGCCGTGGGAGGGCTGCCTGGGCTGTGAGGCAGTCCTCCCGAAGCGGATCGCGGCGGAGGTAAATACATCTTACCTCCGGGGGCTCTGTTATCTACCCCGAGCGTGACTCGGGGTTACCGCTTCTGGCAGCGAAAATTAACCCCGAGTCACGCTCGGGAATACTGCCAGGGAGGTTAACCCCTTAAGGACCAAACTTCTGAAATAAAAGGGAATCATGACATGTCACACGAGTCCTTAAGGGGTTAAGCATAATTCTAGTGAGAAAGCAACAAGGAGCAGTGATTTTAGCATGCAATAAAGACCATCAATCTTGCAACTACTACTGGTGGCAAATATCTTACAACGATAAATCCAAATTAGAAGTTAGTGGGTGACTGAATATTTAGATGACAATGGTTCATTGGCTTTTCTTTTCCTTTAATTACTGTTCATCAGATCCAGAGAAATTTTAGGGAGTCCTGACCACATTTTCTACTGTTAGTTACACACATTATTTAAATTTGTTTCAGTGTTTCATGTTTAGTGAAATCACACAAGTTATATTTTAAAGGTAATCAGTTATCTTGGAATTTTTACAATTTAAAAAAAAATAAAATCACTTATAACCCTTTGAGATATTATTTTATCCTTTAAATTTATATTGATGATTTAGTAAACAAAGTCATCAAATGCAGTTTAAAGAAGCCAAGAAAAATATTGCTAATGACATTTGGTGAAGTATTTAAGACCCCACAGAGCCCAATGCATGTTACCGACTTGAGGCTCCTCCTTAATTATTCAGATAAGGATGGTGAATGGGTATAAGCTAGTTTATGGTTTAGCGGTCCTTACCTAACACCTGGGCCCTAGGCATTCTGCTCTGATAGAAACATTGTCTCATTTCTCATCTTCTGTATATGCTTATTCTAAACCAACTGCCTGGTGCAAAGGACAGTGTTACAGAAGCTCCAATGTCATTTGGAGAGACTTGAAGGCCAGCATTTTACCTTAGGCCTGGTCCCAAGAGCCCCCGAAAGAGGTGTGTGAGAACAGTAATCAATGTACAAACTATTCATTGTTATTTGAGAACTCTGCAGTGTCCTCTGCTGGCTGAATGTATGTATGTATTGCATTTACATAATGCCGGTATGCAAATGAGAACAACCAAATATGTGGTTAAATGCATATATTGCTGCTTTTTATTTTGTATGCAAATGTTATTTGTATTATTTAGTTCACATATTAATTTTAATTGCTCATTTGCTAAGGTTCTACTTATTTGTATTTTAAATGTTTGTCACTACATATTTAAGAACTATTCCCAAAAGGCTAGTCTATGTCCAAAATAAAAAAAAAATAATTTTAGTTTCTTTTGGAACTGTATGTCTTGTGTGGATTTTTAGGAATCCCAGTAACAGATTCTTCAGACCTGTTGGCTGGCTGCACAATCTCACTAACCCTGGGTCAAATCAAAGAGAGCTGGCCTGAGAGCCGCAAGTGTCTTTATAAAGACAAGAGCTATAACATTGCAGCAGACGGGATGATACCTGCCTGGAAGAAGAGCTGCAGCCTGATCGGGTGGAAAAGCTCCAGAGATCCCAGTCAAGCCTTGGCGACTGGGGTTGGAACGCTCCAGGGTACATGCAAGCTTCTAGGAAGCGAACTGTTCGGATGTACTAAGGCGCAGTACAGGAGCTCCACCACAGACAGAGCTTATAACAATGATTTACAGGGAGCTAAAATGGAGGCACCCAGTTTCAGGATAAAGAGATGTAGATCTCTACATAATTTTATTTTAATTTTATATTCTACTTTGAAGAACATATGTAGAGAAAATAATCAGTGTGGAACCACTGTGACAGACGATAAATAGGTTATGTCTCAGTGGTTCAAACTAACAGAGCATTGATGAGAGATTCCAAGGATCTCTGTAAGGGCTTGACCCACTAGTGCCAACTTTACAAAAATAATAAAAGAGGTATGCAAGTACACCAAAGGTGACTATGCCCTCCCCTGCATGGAGATAATGGTAGTAGTCAGTTGAAGATTATATAGAGGATATATAGCTAAAAAGAAAACAAAAATAATAAAAAAGCTATATAGCAATATGTATCTAGAGAATTGCAAGCTATGAAACACACCCCGTCTGTGTAGTCATAACCCTATAGGGTTAATTCCTATGTCCATATAAGATAAATCGGATAGTGGTCTCAATATTGTAGATGATTAGGTAAAAAATATCTTTATTGGTATGGCTCCAATGAAATATATAAAACAGGAGTATTAGAGTTAATATCTGAGTATATTATTTAGAGCTTCCAGTCAAATGTCAAAACAGACCAGAGTTATTTAGTAAGTTAAAGTACTCCTTCTGAATACTAGTGACTTATTAGCTTGTATAGATATACATCAACAGGTGATGGTAATTATAACAACTAGTCAAACAAGCTGTCCAATGGAACTATGCTGTCTATAGCAAAAAATTGTGCTCAGATAATCACAGAAAGCAATAAATGGAGAGGTAGGGATAGCAAGAAAGTTCTAATGTCGGTAAAATACTGGCATGAATTAATAATGTGCAAAGCCTCTCTTCCTGGTAATCTTGCTAGATAGACATAGAAACAAAAAGGGAGGAAAAAAGTGAAAGTAAGTAATTAAAACAACATATTAAATCAAAAGTGAGTCAAAAAATAAGGTGCCCAGTAAAAAAGTGAACACCCAGAGCTTCAAACGACTGACGCGCGTTTCGGTGCAGTGCTACAAGCACCTTCGTCAATTTGTTGGGAGTGGACAGATTCCTAAGACCTAAGACTGTGCTGCCAACCTAAGACTGTGCTGCCAACACCTTGATTATTCACATGACATATAGTATTAATTACTTGGGATGTGTTAATGAATGTTTTGTGTAAATTAAGAGTAGAGATGTAATGTGTACAACACTATTCTGCACAGCAAACAATCATTAAGCCCATCACTGCCAAATAATCTTCCTTAAAAATACAGAATCACATTTATTCAACATTTGGAATAAAAAGCTAGTACACAGCAATTTCGTGTATAGACTGCTAGAGACCTAAACAATTATGTAAACTTACACTATTTTATGTTTTTTATTTAATCATTCACCTCTCACACAAAATTGAGAGAAAACATATTTTAGAGCTTATATGAGACATTGACATGAATCAGATATATTGTTTTTGTGCCATACAGTAGGTATGACAAAAATAAATATACTAAGATGGTCACATACCTTGCTTAAAGGTGTTCAAAGGGATCCTGGTGACATTTTTGAGAATGCAGCTCCATACAAATGCTACCAGAATGTAAACACAATGTCTGTAGTTGGACATAATTCCCACATACAAAAGATATACAGTAGTTATATATATATATAATAGCAAAATTATTACAATATTAAGGTGTAATACGCAACAAGCTATACAATACACAACAACACAGCAAGTATGTGTGTGTCTATATATGTGCATTTGTGGATCTCTGCGTCAGTGTGTTTGTGCCTGTTTGCATGTCTATGTTTATCTGTGTGCCTGTGAAAATCTGTGGATACCTATGTGATTGTGAGTATGGTATCTGTGTTTGTAGTTGTGTGGGATTAGATGTAAACATGTTATATATATATATATATATATATATATATATACATATTTTTTTTATTTGATTAATGCCTTTAATTTTGTTAACCCTTTTGCTTCTATAACTATTTCATCTCATTTAACTGTTTTCTTTATGTGCTGGGATTCATCTGGCGATGTCCCTTCATTCAGTGTTAAACTATCTTTTGGTAGTTTAACACTGAATGAGGATCAACGGTCACTCACAGTCCAACCTACACTGGAGGTGTGGTCAAGGCAGACATTACGCGCTTCCTTGTTTCCATACCAATTCATACCAGCAGTGGTAGCTGTGATAGGGTTAAAGTGATCAGCTGACACTCTCAGCCAATCACCACCACCCATTGCTGCTCAGGCAAATGCTTCTTCATTAGACCAAAAAAGCACAGATGGGACTGGCTGCTGGGGATGCTTGTTTAGCATTAAAACATTCAAAATGATTTAACACTGAATGGAAGGATGGTGTCAACGCACCTATAGCTTTCCTAGCATTTAATTCACTTTCTTATTCCCGTTATACTCCTGTCAATTCCACAGTGTCACGGTAATATACCCCAACACGCAAGAATAGTCCAGATAGTCTATAGGCAAGAAAACAAGATACGTCTTACCGGACCTTAGAATGGCCGGACTTAGACGAGTACAAGAAAAGACAGAGTCCAGAACAAGCCGAGGTCAAGGGAACCGAGAGACAGCGTAAAGTAGAACAAGCCAGGGACTGGTACACAGGAGAGCAAACCGGCGGATAGACAAGCAAGGATAAAGAGAAAGCGGAGTCAGGAACAAAGCCAAGGTCAAGCACCAAAAAAACTACTGAACGATACAAGCACTAAAGGGAACTGAACAGAAACCACGATAGGGCAAGGTACTAAGGAAACAGGTGAGTATAAATACCCTAGAGTTCACTTTAATTGGCCCCTGTCATATCCACGCCCCCAAAATGTGAGTGTATGGGGAATGTGGCATGACAGGGGCCAATGGGAGTCTGTTTTAAATTTCGTCTCCCACTGTCCCTTTAAGACCGCGCCCGAGACACGCGGCGCGCTCTTAGTGTCAGACGGGACACGTGACCGCTTCTCGCGGTCACTGCCCGCCTTCCTGATCTCGCCGTCGGATGAGCCGCTCACGGCTTGTGCAGGAGCAGGACCGCGCGCGGCGAGAAGAGAGAACCCCGGCCGGCCCCTGGAGAGGGTAAGTACTGCTACACACAGGGTTGACAGTACAACACAAACAAAACACTAGGAGACCTGCTAGTTTTATCCCTCGGAATAGGCATCATCAGTGGCAGTAGCTATCCTAAAAAAAATATTCATTAGGAGGTGCAGAGTGAAATCCATTTTGTTGGACTAGCTAATGGAAAAAAAGAAAAATGTTATAACCATACATGGAAAAGGAATCTAACATTACCTGTAGTGTGAACAAATAAAATGAAATTTGTTTTAAATGAAAATTTCCCTGATACAAGAGACTTAGACAGCTGATGTCTGGGCAGTCGTGGAGGGGCGATCGTGTCTGCAATGACTTACAATGGAGAAATGAACGCAAACTCACAGATGGTCAGCAAGCACAGCTTAAAGTAGAGTGTATTTAAAGGACATTCATTTCAGCCTTGGGAATGTTTGTAAGCAGATGTTGTCTTCTCACAGTGACACATTTTTTTGAAGGAAGTATTTAGTACACTACCAGACAAATAATAATTTTTTCTTTAAACTACAAAATTGTATTAAATGAAAGTTCCAACTTCAGATTCTGCCTTTAATGCGCAAATAGTTTCTTCTTGATCTATCCTCTAGATCTGTCAGTTTCTGTTCAAGAGATTCTATTTAATTTTTAATACGTTATTTTGTATCTGGAGCGTTTTAATTTCCTCCTGTAATTTTATGAAACTTCAATTTAGTTTTTCTAATTTCTCTTTTATTCCAATTACTTCATTTCTTAATTCAGCTGATGTCGTTTTAAGATCTTGTTTAATTTTTACATATACATTTTCTAACGCTACCATCATGCTTTCTTGCAAGCATTTTTTTTTTTGTGCTGTTATACTTTCTGTTTCTGTGTTGACTAGAGGGATATAATCTTCTGAAGAGATAGATGTTCTGAAATGTTTTCCTGGTACATTAGAAGATTTTTATTTTTTAAATCTTTATTTTTGCTGTACAGATAAGAAAAATTACAAACTGGCTCCAGGTACCCCAACGGCAATCCTTGAGCTGCTTGGCTTGTATAACAAATAGGGTAGTTGCTAGGCATTGCACATTTTTGGTGATTTAGATACAAGATAAGGTTACACGCAGATGGTATAATTAGTTTAGCTAGGAACACGTTTAAACATGAGAGATATAGCATCCCCCCCGAGACCCCCACAGCCACACACGAATGCAGTTAGTTAGGCTAGAACAGTGAGACAGGTAATAGTTCAACATTGCCATAGTTATACTGGGGCAGGTAAATACTAGATATGACATATTTAGCAAGTCCCCTTGTGACTCATGGATTCCGCTTGTTCACGCTGTCGTCCGGTGGTCTGCCTATGTTGCGGCTGTTGCGGGGTTGGTTGACCGCTGTTGCACTGAGTGATGTGCGGCATCCGGCTCGCTGTACCTGTACACCGGTGCGTCTAGAGGGTGGCGTGTTGTGGAGTGGGGGCTGATGGTCCCCGCTGTTCAGGCAAGTGCTGGCTTGGCGTGCTGTGCCCCTTTGCAGAGAGTCACCTGAGGTAAGTGTCCCATTAGGGTGCCAGGATGCGTGTGTGCGGCTGGGCTTTGTGGGTGTCCGCTTCTTTGGTGCTGCTGAACCACTTGGTTGCGGCGTTTGTGGGGTGGGCAGCTTTCAATCAGCTCTTGGTGTAGGCGCGCAGTCTCCGCCATCTTAGGGTCTGCATCTGGCAGTGCTGCTAGGCCTTGGTCTCATCCGTAGCGGTCGGGGCCCCAGGGGGAGGACCGGGATCACCCCCGCCGGTCCAGAGGGGGGGGGAACGGAGCCGGTTCCTCGAGGGTGTAAGCCCCAGGTTGTACACTGTTTGGCAGGATAGCGGGGCGGCGGCCGTCCGCCCCACTCACCGCCGGAGTAGGCCTCAGCTTCAGCGTTAAAGATTTCTCCCCCAGGGGACTAATACTCATCGAGCAAGCCTCACCCTGGGTTCAGTGTGCTCTGCCCGTCGAGGGCCGCCGTTACTGGTCGGTGTTTCTGTTAAAAGTCGTAGTTTTGTGGTTGAAATGGCTTAGTTTTGCTGGAGCTGGTCTGTCTTGCGACCGTCCAGCTCGGTGGCCGGCCCCGCCCCCCACATTAGAAGATTTTGGTGACTAAAATGTGTTTATCATTTTTCCCTTTTCCAGTTTATCTGATTCAGATTGCTTGTCCTTCTTGGGGGCCATTTTCTATTTTTTTCCCCTCTTTCTTTCCCTTCTTTCTCTCCCTTCCCTCTTCCCTTCGCTTTTCTACCTCCTCTTTCCTTTCATTTTTCCCTTCCTTTTTTTTTTCTTTCTTGTCCTACTTGATTATTCGTTTCTTATTTTTCTTTGATTATTATCTGTATATTATCGTTCTATTGTCTATTCTTTCAACAAACCTCTCCTTCCTTCTCCCTTATTTTATCTCCCTTTTATGGGAAAAAAGTTCTGGGGGGCACTTGAAATTAACTTGAAATTACCTCCAGCTCTATTATCATCACGTTTAGTTATCTCAGATTTAAATTTACACTTAGCTTTTGTGTTCTGTCATTTGTCCAACGCCAAGAGACCTCCAAGACCGCTCAGCTGATCTGCCTTGAAACAGCGGACCGCGAGTTGCGGCCTCAACTGCAATATGCCACACCACGATTTTGCCGGTCGGCTGTCAGGTCTCCCCAGTTGCGGTAAAACTCCTACGCGGTCTCCTTGCCTCTCACCCGTCACTAATTGAACAGAGAACTCCAATCTCAAAGTTGCCACTCTCTGTCTAGTTCAGACTCCCCTTGCACCACAGCCACGCACACGCAACGTCCTCACTTCCGCACCCTACCTCATCACGTCTACTCGATAATATAGTATTGTGGAGATATTATAGCGATATTTCCTGGAGACGTTTCTTATGTTTTTTATGTTTAAAATTAATGTAAGAATTTTTTTAGAAAGGATAAAATATAATAGAGAATATAACAAATGATGAACTGGTATCTGCTTCGATATCCGGAGTTAATAAAGAACATTTAATGGATAAATACCTTTCTGATGTTAATTAAAAAAAATAAAAAAAATATTAAATGTTCTAATTTCAGATTATGACTAACATACAGAGAAAATAACAGAATAGGCTACATTCCAATATATTATCGATAATTTTCAAAAAAGGTTTCTGTTTTTTAGATGGTCTGGTGTGACAGTTATCAAGGCAATCACAATACAAGATTCACAGGCAATTTTACTGTCGGTAATTCGACAAAAATAAGAGACACTATTCAATTTAAAAGAGCAGGAACATGTATTCCTAAATTAATAATTGTTAAAACTCCCCTTTATTCAAACACAGCGGGGGTCTGCCGGTTGCTAGCCATGCTCCCAACCCACCTCCTTGGCTGACAATATCAGAATTGATTATCTCAGCCAATCACAATAGCAAAACATAGGATTGGCTGAGATCGTAAATTGTGATGACCAAGGAGGCAGGGCAAGGGGGCAGAGCCAAACGGTGCCATGGCCAATCCGCTTCTCCTCATGGAGATGCATTCAATCAAGTCATCTCTATAGGGAAAGTTCAGTGTCTCCATGCAGAGCGTGGCGACGCTGAACATCAGTGCTGCACACTGTGGAAGCACATCTAGTGACCATCTGAGTGACTGCCACTGGAGGTGTCCCTAGGCAGCAATGTACAGCAAAAAGCAGGGACTGACTATACTCACCAGAACAACTACATTAAACTATGTCCCTTTAACACCAGGCCTTGCTCATGATTTCATTGCTAATCTTGAGAAGATGATATGTTTAAAAAGCCGACATCGTGAAATTAATAATAAAAAGAACAAATGCTTTTGTTGTCTTTTTCACTACATCAGTTATTCTGAAATGTATGGTATCTGTAACATTGCATAATAATATAATGACACATGGAAGAATGCCAAGACTGTGCACGTGTGATTTTATGTCAACAGCTGCTTGTCTTTATAGTGATTTATAGTGTAGTACAATGTCGTCGAGACGGGTGTAATATTTTTTGCAGCTCTGGGCAAACACCCAATTTCCTTCCCTTTTATGATTATATCATCAGTGTTCCTCTGGCTGTACTTTTTTTCCCTCTCTATCCCCAGATGTCTTCAAGGTTATGTCTTAACCAATATCTGAATTTCCCTCTTTATAGCCCACTCTTTACTAGCATTTGTTTCCCACATTTCCCCCAAAATTGTTACTGCATTGCCATGTGTAAGAATAAAGGTAACAGTTGCCACATCAATAATGGTACAGTGTTGCTTTGTGCTCTTAAAGGTATGATGCTGCAAATTCAGAAAGAGACAGTTTGCGCAGTTACAATATTGTTTCACTAGACTAATTTATTAAACGTTTTAGAGAGTGTACCACGACACACATTGTGGCACTTCAGTCATCCTTAGCCCTCCCATTTAGCCATACTGATTAGTACATTTCCAGATTAACAAATTTATTCTGTCTAATTTGGACACAATGATAGTATGGAAGCAAAAGGAAGGGGTTAGGTTTATACTAACACACAGTGGTTATGGTGTGTGTAGTACCCTCCTTTTACAAAACTAGGCATTTCCAAATAGTCTATAATGTTCTACATTTTATTAAATTTGTACATCTAAAAAAAAATCCATGATCTTGCAACGGCTAAATTACTATAACTTTTCTTGAGGTTATTTGAGGTCATGATACTTTGCATAAGGATTATCTGTCTTTGGGAAGGGGATGTGTAGGCACAAAAGGATGGTATTTATTGAACTATTTCTATATAACAACTGTGTGTGTGTTCTGCCAAAACACATCTTCTAATTTAAAATAAATATTTGATGTTGTATGACAGACAAAAAAAATATGTTCCAACTAGTCTAGAACATAACTGGCATATCCCTTGAAATGGTTGCTATACAGATAACTAGGGCTATATGGAAGACGTCTTGCGTTACTAACAAAACTAGGATGTGTTATAAGACAGGTTGAGTTAGCTGAGGTTATTGATGTTTTAAAGGCACAGATTTGGTAGCTCCTGGGAGCATGCATTAAAGGGACACTGCACGCATTCTAACTTCTTCATCTTGTTGAATGGGGTTACAGTGTCTGAGGCCCCCTAGCACAATCCTTCCATTCAGCATAAAACAGCATTTAATGTCTTAGTGTTCAGTAAGAGTCCCAAGCAGGCCATCCCCATATGCTGCATTGGCTAATGAAGAATCATGAACCCGAGCAGATATATATCATTAGATGTCATTCCAAAGGACACTTACTGTAGCCTATGGGGCAGTGAAACTAAGTGGAATGGGCCTTGACATAGCTAGGAGGAAGGCATACAGGGGGATAAGGTTTAATTGGTTTGATTTGGTTAGGGCGAGGCCTATAGGAATATTAATAACAGACATTTTAAGGTTAGGGGCCATTTTAACTAATTCTGACTTACTTGTTGTTGTGCCACCCTCCCTCCCTTTTATGTGTTTTATGTGGGTTTGTCACTTTTTTCTGGGGTAGTTTTGGCAGGAGATGTAGACATATTTGGGGTTAGGAAGGAATGGTAGCTGTGAGCTTGGAAGTTCGGTACCAATATTCACTTGGTTGGATTTGGTATTTGGTAGGTTGGAGCCCATCGGTGACTCTCAACCTGGGAGTGTAGGGGTATCTCAATATACCCTTACAATGTTACAACTGTTATATCCCCATCCTATTAAGGGTTAATATGTATGTAGGGGTGTATATAAAAAATACCCCTCTCTGTCTCATTAGAGATATCTTTGCCAGAAGCTCAAGGAAGCAGGCTGAAGGGTCACTGTTAGGACCCGCTTAGGGGGGGTCTGCCTTGACGTTGGCAGGCGGGCATTCCCTCCAATGGCCATTGGAGCAACTAAATGACCTCCATTTGTCTAAATATACATAGGGATTAAGGTAAGCTGCTGAAGGGGTTTTAACCCCTTCAGCACCACTGGAGGGGGACCCTGACTGTGGGGGCACCCTAAAGGGGACTATAGTGTCAGGAAAACCACTTTGTTTTCCTGACACTATAGTGATCCTTTGTGGCATATGCCGAAAACACGTCTATGCGTATGTCACAGTAAAGTGGTCACACCAGGATTCAAACCTTAGTTTCCTAGTTCTAAGGAAGTGATGTGTACCTTATATGCCATAAATCCAATAGAGGCCAGGCTGTGGGCGGCCAGGGACCCTTATTCGGTAAGTAACTGCTTGAAAATAGTATAGCACTTTTAAATGAAAGGAGGGACAATGCCAGATGACTTTACACCCTATGAACAATTGAGTTAGCTTAAATGGTTATAATGCTTACAGTCTCCATTAAAAGTCCATGTAAGCACTTGGATATTACCATGCTTGTCCAAAAGTTTTCTGATGGAAGACAGGGAAATCCACGGTACATGTTTAGCATCGTGAGATGCCCTTTTATACTGGGTACATGATGTGATAATCCATCATAATTGAATAATATGAAATTTGTGTTACTGCAAAAACATCTGACAGCTATCCACAAAAATCTACTTTGTGACCAATGTGTAAAAATGCATTTATGTCAATATTTCAAGCCTGCATCATGATCGCAGCATATGGCTCTGTGATTGGGTAAAAGGGAAAATTCCTTTACAGAATGTAAATGTAATGTATACCTTCTACTACAAGGTAGTGTGGGTGACATTACAAATACAAGATTATTAAATCCTCCAGATGCCAGATTTCTCATTATCTTCGGTTTCTGAGCATGCAATCCCCATTATGCAGGATAATCTAAAAAAAGGTACTGGCAGATGTCACAACATTACGCTGGGAAATTTTGCCTAGTGCCAGATCCAAGCATCTTGTAAGACAGGGGTGACATACTTGCAAACAATCTAGAATTCTACAAGACAGTTACCTATCTAGTATTCCTGTTCCACCATCATGGATTTATTTTTTACATTTAAACCCTCTTCCTCTGCACCAGGAAAGCATACCCAGGGCTGCCATCAGAAATTTTGAGGCCCCTTATACAGCTCAAGGACTGAGTTCCCAGGGTTCGCCCATAAGACCTCCCAGAGGGACCACAGCCGAGTCCACTCACAAGGATGAGTAAAGTATATGTGTGTGGATGCAGTGTGTGTAAAGTGGATGCAGAGTGTGTGTATAGGGGGCGCAGTGTATATAATGGGCGCAGTGTGTATAGTGGCTGCAGCGTGTGTAGTGCACGCAGTGTGTGTAGTGGATGCAGAGTGTGTAGTGAACTTGGTGTGTGTGTGTGTGAGATAAATGCAATTTGTGTTGTTGATTCAGTGTGTGGTGTGATGGAGTGTGTGTAGGGTATGCAGTATGTGTAGTGGATGCAGTGTGCAGTGGATGCAATGTTTAGTGGATGCAGTGTGTATGTAGTGTATGCAGTATATGTAGTGGATGCAATGTTTAGTGGATGCAGTATGTGTGTAGTGGATGCAGAATGTGTAGTGGATGTAGTGTGTGTGTGTGTGTGTGTGTGTGTGTGTAGGTGTAGTGGAGTTGGTGCGTGTAGTGGATTCAGAGTGTATGTATGTTTGTGTTAGTTTGTGGGATTGGATAGGGACTGTGGGGGGTGGGTGAGCAGTTTTTTTTTTAATTCACAATTAAGTTTATTCCCCCCTATTTGCCTCTAACCTGTGGCCAGGACACTAGACTCCCTAAGGAGCAGTATATTCTAGCACAGCATGCTTCTGTAATCAAGATAGGGCCTAGGAGACTCTAGGATCCTCCTCTGGCAGGCAGGAGGTCCTCTCTCGTAAACCCAGCATGCATACGGCATTAGGGCATTGCCATCTCAACCCACGACAACGTTTTCACAATTTGCAGAGGACACCGTCAAGGTAGAACTTGGGGTCTCCTGGGCACCTGCTTCCCTATACAGCACAGCAGTGGCCCACAGGATTTTTTGTCATTTATGCTGAATCACAGTCACACTGTATTTTGTGGCACATTGCAGGTGTATTTATGGGTGTGTTTGGGAGGTGTGTCACTGTGCTCAGATGTTGTATATAAGTGAGCCATTTGGCTGGAATAAACAGTTCACCCCCCCAGCATTCAGTCTCGACTAATGTCTGTGGGGGAAAGCTATACTTGCTATAATCACTTGATATACAGCTATACTCTCTTGGAGGAGAGGTCTTTCCAGTGAGTGCTGGATCCAGGTGTTGGTCCAGGGTGGGAAGGGATGGCGAGACCCTAGCTAAGCTGCGGTGGTTAAAGGGACTACGGTGCTTATGGTGTCCGGTACGGTGCTTTTGGTACTCGGTACTCATTCATACAAATCTCTCAGAAGTGCAAACAGCAGATGTTATGAACAGAGAACAAAATGGTGACACCAAAATACCGAGATCAGGAGCAAGGAAGTATAGATAATCCACATGCATGCAGGTAAGTTTAATGGTGGAGAGTGTAATCATTACGAAATTAAGGGCATATAGAAGATCTTTGTCCATTGTCATGGACGCATGTTATAGGCGGATACTTGATACTTTTAGGAAATTGAGTCTTTTATTGACCTATCTGCTAACACTACAGTCAAGCATTACTTTGCACAGTTTTGCTTGTTATAGCCAACCAAACACAGTGATCTCAAGTCATAGACATCAATTTCCAAGAGAACATGTTAGACAATGTTGAAATTTAGACAAAATTTGAGTTTTAGACAAGTCATCTGAAATTCATAGGCAAGGCTAAAACTGCAGACCATTGGAGGAACGCATCAAACCAGCTAGATGAACATGTCAAATCAACAAATAGGAAATAATTCAGCACAATGCCTGATGTCAAGGGGGAAATAGATTCCCAAATAATGCACAATGTATCTGTTGAAAGCTTCCCCAAACTAATCATAGGGAAACCACTTAAAAGACACTATTGCGTGGGGAAATATTCTCTATAAAGTACTATACCTTCACCCCAGGCTAACCCGGATAAAGCCTGTGTAATTCACAAATATCAAAGTCAAAATGACACTACATACTTTAACACCTATATAAGTATAAAAAAGCACTCACAAGTGTTCAGGAATCCATGTGAATGTAGTGCTCCACCAAAGATGTGACTTGGTATCACTGTCAATGAATATTGGACTTATTAGTATTTTAGTTTCCAAATAACGATATTAATTGCACTTATAGCAGAACTGTCCATCACCCTTCACACAAGTGCTTTTTATCTATTGAAGAATCAAATGGGGAGGCAAAAAACACATTTACCGTTACAACACTGATATGTTCAGGCTACATCGTACCTTAATGCCACACGCACACGGACAAATGGCATAAAGCTTATTTTTTATCAATAGTGCAGTGTATGTGCATTTACCAGCAGAAAGGGCATCAGAAGTCTTAAATTAGTTGATATTAATAATATGCTGTGGCTGTGCAAATTCACCCAGTCACACAATGCAGATAAACAAATATAAACTGCTGATAACAAAAAAATGGAACACAACCAATAGTATCCTTTGACCTTCAGTAGTAGGTTGCATAAATGTATTCTATTAAAGGGCACTTTTAATCAAGTATTCAAAGGAAATAGATGTTTGTTTGTTTTTTAACCCCTTAAGGACACATGACATGTGTGACATGTCATGATTCCCTTTTATTCCAGAAGTTTGGTCCTTAAGGGGTTAATGAAGAAAAACTCATCCCTATCTTTATACACAATCACATTGGGTTGGACAGTTGGTCTTCCTTGCTTCACTCCCTGCACAGAAGCAGGTATGACCATAGAGACTAACTGTTGGCTTTCAAACACTGTCTGACCAATGGTGAATGTATATGGCTGAAGGATCAGGATCGGGATAAGGTAAGAATGAGGTTTTTTTTTCTGTATATTTAAATAAAAAAAATATACATTCCTTTCAATGTTTGATGAAAGTATTATATTAAGAAATATTGTAACGGTGACAGTTGTCTTTTAAGAAAAAGTTATGATGAAAGTCAAAAGGTAGACAGGATCACATCTAAATATGTAATTTGCAACCCTAGACCAGCTGATATTTACTGTCCCTTTAAATACTATAAATACTAGCAAATCAGTGTCAAAATACATAATCATGATTCATTACACTTCGCTAAACCAAGCTAAACATAGCTGCTTGTTTGTGCTGTGGTAGAGGTTAAATCTAGACTATATTAATAATGCCTTCCATTCTGGTTAGAGGTTAATGAAACCAGCAACCTGTGGTTCCTCTTTACTGATCCCTTTAGGGCCTCTGAACCCCAGACTTCAGTGGAAAGGGTTTTACAAGTAAACAATGTAGACGAAGCAAAGGCTGTGAGAAAGCTCATAAGATCAGAGGAGCCTCTGTTCTGACTTGGCTCTTGTCAGCGATGAGGTTTCGGGTGGTACAATGGATGAGAGTGAGGGGACATGCCATTTAAAAACGCCACATTTTCCCACACTAGATATCCTACGAAATCCACTAATAAAAGGATGCGATGTGCTGATTACTGCATTGCTCTGAGTGCAGACACTGCCAACACTTAATAATCACTCATTAGCAAGAGGGTAGGGGAGCCTTGCAATGCTTCTCAAATCCTCTCCTGTGATTTTCTCATTTCTGTGCCAACAGCACATTTGATGCTCCTTACCCAGGCAGTGGGGGAGCCCATACATTTCACTGGAAGCTGCGTTTGCTTGTAAGGATATAACATCTGCATGGTACTCTTTCTTTTTTCTCCATATGAGAAAAGAACTCTAATCCTGTTTCCAGGGTAACTGCAGAAGGCTGTATGTGGGCTGCCTGGCTTTATTCCTTGTCTGGTTGCAAGAATATTAAAAGGGCTTTTTCTGGATGCTTTGCATTTCTGACAGTACATGTTTGCATGCACAGATTAGTGCCTTAAGCAACACACGTGTCAACCCCTGGCTTCAGACCCATCCATCAGGGATGTTTTGTATCCCTGTGTACACTGCACAGTTAGGAAGCTGTCTACATATCTACAGTACCAGAGAAGATCACTAGATGGCCTTTATAACTGATGGTCAAACTGAGACATTTCTACTGTGGGCTGTAGTTAAAAAAAAGCAAGATATAACCAGAATCTGAGACATCTGTTTCTTCATGGATGTTGTTCAGCTTCTTGCTTGTCTTTCTTGTACATTATGTGAAAATATTTTTCCAAGAATCTTAATGTTGTTGTGACAGCTGTGTTTTAGACCATTGCATGGTGTGTACGCCTGCACCCCATTTGGCAATAGGGGCTGTGACTAAAATGATTGAGTAATATAGCGAAGTCACAAATGATTCACATTCTCTCAGCAGTTCCAGTCTAATCCAGATTGTATAATATTATCCTCATGGTCTTTTCTAATTAAAAAAAACCCCACCAGTTTGTATGCATCCGGTAGTCTTATAATTAATACTTACAAATGTATTTATAAATGTATAATTAAATCTTTCCCATTTGAGCATACAATCTGAAAAAAACAGATCAGAAAAACATGATGTACCTTTTCTGCCTGTTTATTTGTTTTAAACGTTTCATTTATTTTTTCCTACATAGAGTAAACATCACAAGTAAATTTGTGGTAAGTTGTCATGGCGATATTTTAAAAAAAATGCAGTTCGGAAGAGTGTACTCATATATGTATAAATAAACAAAACGCAAGGTTAAAAAAAAAAATAAAAAATTATTAAGAAAGCATAGTATTGCCCGGAATCACAGAATGCGGTGTGCACGCCAACAGCCGGTGATGGATTTGAGGTTTGAGTCACATATTAGTGATCAGGAAAAACTTGGTAAACAATGCAAGGAATTATTTATTGTACTGCATAGTGAGGGGGAGTAGCTATGGAGACAGGTTTATGATGCATATTAAACATTGCATTTGTTGTGCAAAAATTATAAAGATGTGATCATGTAAAAAAATAAATACATGCTATTGAGGCTAAAACAAAATGCATTAAAGTTGCATTGATATCCAGAGTGTCCCTTTAACTGTTTATATTACACTGTGTGCAGAATTATTAGGCAAATTAGTATTTTGACCACATCATCCTCTTTATGCATGTTGTCTTACTCCAAGCTGTATAGGCTCGAAAGCCTACTACCAATTAAGCATATTAGGTGATGTGCATCTCTGTAATGAGAAGGGGTGTGGTCTAATGACATCAACACTCTATATCAGGTGTGCATAATTATTAGGCAACTTCCTTTCCTTTGGCAAAATGGGTCAAAAGAAGGACTTGACAGGCTCAGAAAAGTCAAAAATAGTGAGATATCTTGCAGAGGGATGCAGCACTCTTAAAATTGCAAAGCTTCTGAAGCGTGATCATCGAACAATCAAGCGTTTCATTCAAAATAGTCAACAGGGTCGCAAGAAGCGTGTGGAGAAACCAAGGCGCAAAATAACTGCCCATGAACTGAGAAAAGTCAAGCGTGCAGCTGCCAAGATGCCACTTGCCACCAGTTTGGCCATATTTCAGAGCTGCAACATCACTGGAGTGCCCGAAAGCACAAGGTGTGCAATACTCAGAGACATGGCCAAGGTAAGAAAGGCTGAAAGACGACCACCACTGAACAAGACACACAAGCTGAAACGCCAAGAAATATCTCAAGACTGATTTTTCTAAGGTTTTATGGACTGATGAAATGAGAGTGAGTCTTGATGGGCCAGATGGATGGATTGGTAAAGGGCAGAGAGCTCCAGTCCGACTCAGACGCCAGCAAGGTGGAGGTGGAGTACTGGTTTGGGCTGGTATCATCAAAGATGAGCTTGTGGGGCCTTTTCGGGTTGAGGATGGAGTCAAGCTCAACTCCCAGTCCTACTGCCAGTTTCTGGAAGACACCTTCTTCAAGCAGTGGTACAGGAAGAAGTCTGCATCCTTCAAGAAAAATATGATTTTCATGCAGGACAATGCTCCATCACACGCGTCCAAGTATTCCACAGCGTGGCTGGCAAGAAAGAGTATAAAAGAAGAAAATCTAATGACATGGCCTCCTTGTTCACCTGATCTGAACCCCATTGAGAACCTGTGGTCCATCATCAAATGTGAGATTTACAAGGAAAGAAAACATTACACCTCTCTGAACAGTGTCTGGGAGGCTGTGGTTGCTGCTGCACGCAATGTTGATGGTGAACAGATCAAAACACTGACAGAATCCATGGATGGCAGGCTTTTGAGTGTCCTTGCAAAGAAAGGTGGCTATATTGGTCACTGATTTGTTTTTGTTATGTTTTTGAATGTCAGAAATGTATATTTGTGAATGTTGAGATGTTATATTGGTTTCACTGGTAAAAATAAATAATTGAAATGGGTATATATTTGTTTTTTGTTAAGTTGCCTAATAATTATGCACAGTAATAGTCACCTGCACACACAGATATCCCCCTAAAATAGCTATAACTAAAAACAAACTAAAAACTACTTCCAAAAATATTCAGCTTTGATATTAATGAGTTTTTTGGGTTCATTGAGAACATGGTTGTTGTTCAATAATAAAATTAATCCTCAGAAATACAACTTGCCTAATAATTCTGCACTCCCTGTAAGCTGTGACGTGGCTCCAGTTAATACATTCACTCCCAGCAATGTGTATACCCTCAGCTAACTTTAGTTTTTTATTGCAAAGCAATTCTGTTTTGCTCCCTCATAGGTTTTCAAACTGCAGAGGAAATACATTTCTCTTGCATTGGGTCATTCTGTCTCTATGCAAGTCTTCAAAAGGATTGTAAATGTTTAGCAAGCTCATACATTCTCCAATTACCTTTTATAGGTCAAACGTCATGCCTATATCCTAGGAGGGATGTGGGATAATTTACACAGAGTAGTCTGCAGAGCTCTGTGCAGAGAGATGCTTGGAATAAGATTCTGGTGGTATTTTTAAGAAACATCATTCTCAGAAACGCCATCATGTTCCTCCTTACAAATACAAATCAAGGTACACTGACTACCTAGTATATGAAAGAAAATATACTATTTCTCAAATGTTGCAATAAAATGAATGATGCTTCATATAAACTTTCGTTATTCGGTCCACCAATATTTCTGTAAAGGATGAATTAAAAAAATTAAAAATTAAAGTAGTGTAAATGTACATAATTTTGTTTTCTCAGGTGTTTAGTTACAGAAAATACCAGTATAACAATGCAAGTTCTGCTTTATTTTTTGTAACTACAATCAAGACAATTTTTCATCTGTGCCAAACTAAATGTTCTTGATCAATGGAGTATGCGAAGATGCTGCTTACAAGCTAACATCAAATATAACCACTACTCCGTAGAATGTGTCATTGTGTAACACCATAGTGAAAAGGCAAAAGCAAGTTTGTTGAGTGTGTTACAAGAAAATAAATTGATGTGTTCACATCCTGCATGAAAATAAAAATTGTTTAATTTTCAATCAGCTGTTAACTTTAGAAGTTTTCATCTCCTGCTCTGTAAATTGAACTTTAATCACCCACAGGATGCTCATTCAAGATCTAGCAGGCTATTAATAGTGCAAGAGATAACAAATTCTAAATGGAACATAATGTGCAATAAAGGACATTTAAAAATTGGATCTCACTTTACAGGAAGTGTTTAGGAAGGATGTTTAAGTCACATGCAGGGAGGTGAGACTAGGGCTGTATAAACAAAGTGATTTAACTTCTAAATGGCAGGGAATCAATCACTGATTCCCTGTCATAGGCTGGTGAGATACCTCAGTGGGCTAATACATAGTGATGTCCCGAATGGTTCGCAGGCGAATAGTTCCTGGCGAACATAGCTTGTTCGCGTTCGCCACGGAGGGCGAACATATGCAATGTTCGGTCCGCCCCCTATTCGTCATCATTGAGTAAACTTTGACCCTGTACCTCACAGTCAGCAGACGCATTCCAGCCAATCAGCAGCAGGCCCTCCCTCCCAGACCCTCCCACCTCCTAGAGAGCATACAATTTAGATTAATTCTGAAGCTGCATTCTTTTTTTATTTATTTTTTGTATTGTTTTTTTTGTGTGTTTGTGTTTATTATACATTATCCTCCATAGCCAGTAACCTGTGTTTATTATACATTATCCCCCATAGCCAGTAACCTGTGTTTATTATACATTATCCTCCCATAGCCAGTAACCTGTGCTTATTATACATTATCCCCCCCATAGCCAGTAACCTGTGCTTATTATACATTATCCCCCCATAGCCAGTAACCTGTGTTTATTATACATTATCCTCCCATAGCCAGTAACCTGTGTTTATTATACATTATCCCTCCCATAGCCAGTAACCTGTGTTTATTATACATTACCCCCCCATAGCCAGTAACCTGTGTTTATTATACATTATCCCCCATAGCCAGTAACCTGTGTTTATTATACATTATCCTCCCATAGCCAGTAACCTGTGCATATTATACATTATCCCCCCCATAGCAAGTAACCTGTGCTTATTATACATTACCCCCCCCATAGCCAGTAACCTGTGTTTATTATACATTATCCTCCCATAGCCAGTAACCTGTGTTTATTATACATTATCCCTCCCATAGCCAGTAACCTGTGTTTATTATACATTATCCCTCCCATAGCCAGTGACCTGTGTTTATTATACATTATCCTCCCATAGCCAGTAACCTGTGTTTATTATACATTATCCCTCCCATAGCCAGTAACCTATGTTTATTATACATTACCCCCCATAGCCAGTAACATGTGTTTATTATACATTACCCCTCCCATAGCCAGTAACCTGTGTTTATTATACATTATCCTCCCATAGCCAGTAACCTGTGTTTATTATACATTATCCCTCCCATAGCCAGTAACCTGTGTTTATTATACATTATCCCTCCCATAGCCAGTGACCTGTGTTTATTATACATTATCCTCCCATAGCCAGTAACCTGTGTTTATTATACATTATCCCTCCCATAGCCAGTAACCTGTGTTTATTATACATTACCCCCCATAGCCAGTAACATGTGTTTATTATACATTACCCCTCCCATAGTCGGTAACCTGTGTTTATTATACATTATCCTCCCATAGCCAGTAACCTGTGTTTATTATACATTATCCCTCCCATAGCCAGTAACCTGTGTTTATTATACATTATCCTCCCATAACCAGTAACCTGTGTTTATTATACATTACCCCTCCCATAGCCAGTAACCTGTGTTTATTGTACATTATCCCTCCCATAGCCAGTAACCTGTGTTTATTATACATTATCCTCCCATAGCCAGTAACCTGTAAATCGGGTTCATGCAAAGAGGGTGAAAAGGTATTAAAGAAAAACACACTTATTGCATCAAATTTACAAAGCCAAACTTTTAAAAGCTTTCCTCATTTCTTTCTCGGGATGAGGAATATATCGGTTGTAGACTGAGGATTTCCATCTGCCCAATCTTTTAATAATATTCACTGGAGTGTCAGTGTTGAAGGAGACCGAAGCTGCCCCTATTCTAAATGAAAGACCCGAGACATGGATACAACCCAATCTTAGGAGTAGTGTTCTGATGTAGAAGATGAATTTAGCCGTAGTCAGAGGGATTCAGTGAGAGTAGTGGTGAAATGCGTGTGGCATGACTGAGTGTGGGTAAGTCAGAGTCAAGTATTTTAACTGGGCACTAGTTCTAGGTGGGATAAAGTGGTATAGCGGATGGATGAGTAGTTTGGTTCGTTTTAGAGGTTTGTAGAGAAAGTATATAGTGATCATGATTTTTAGCTATATCCAATATTTTTAAGGTGGTCTCAAACAAACATAAAATGCTATATAAAATTTGTGGGAATATTGAATAGTCGTGTACAGTAAATCAGAGAGGGCTCAGAATATTGAACCATCGATCGGTAACCTGGATGAAGTAGATGGTCTATCTGTTTTATTAAATACGTGGTAATTGGGATAAGTGGTTGTGGCTGTATTTAGCTTATCCTGGGACCGACCTGGCTCCTAAGCTTGAGCCGCGCGTGGCTGGATCACTCCTGCCTCCACACGAGCCGCATGCGGCTTGATCTCCTCTTCTGACTTAGCCGCGTGCACTGACCGCAGTGACCGGTCACGTGGCCCGCCTGGCACTAGGAGCACGGTTCGAGTCACGAGCTCGCTCTTAAAGGGGCAGTGGGAGCCAAAAGTTGATTCAGGCTCCCATTGGCCCACGTCATTCCAGCACCCCCACACACGAACATTTTGGGGGTGTAGGCATGACGTGGGCCAATCACTGGTGTAACAGTAGTGTACATTAAAAAACAAAACTAGAAATTTGACTGTGAAATAATAGCAGTCAGTTTCCTTCACACGTGTGCATTTCAGGGCCTGCCAGGGCACAGTGTCACACCAGTGCAACTCATATCTGGTGTAACAGTAGTGTACATTTAAAAAAAAAAATACAGGGGGCTTGTTGTCACCTTTCGGGGACCCTTGGTGTTGTACGTGGCTGGGTGGAGGAAGAGACCTTCAATGACATCAGTGAGGACAAGGAAAGGGACATGACTAGCTTGGTATCCAACGTGTGCAAATGGGGAGTTTGCGGTTGTGCAAATGGACTGTTTGAGGCTGTTTGCGGTGCGTTAAACGGGGAGTTTGGTCTGTCACTGTGAAGTGGGCGTAACCCTTACACTACCTGATCGATACAACATCATACCTGATGTTTTAAAGCACGTTATTCCAAACAATTTAGGAATGTTAGGTGATTTATGCCCTTTATGGATTAAAACCAGACTCTGCATCAACTATGTAATTTTCCATGGGAGTTTTGCCATGGATCCCCCTCCGGTATGCCACAGTCCAGGTGTTAGTCCCGTTGAAACAGCTTTTCCATCACTATTGTGGCCAGAAAGAGTCCCTGTGGGTTTTAAAATATGCCTGCCTATTGAAGTCTATGGCGGTTCGCCCGGTTCGCCCGTTCGCGAACATTTGCGGAAGTTCGCGTTCGCTGTTCGCGAACGGAAAATTATCAGTAGAATCTGTTCAACCCTTGGGTTGCAGGTTCAAATCCTGGCAGGGTTAAACCCTTCATCCTAGCTAAAATGAGTACCATTAAATTGGGTAATGTAACAACTGCTGGATGTTGGGCTAAGGTAACATCCCCAGGATGTACTTGAAAACCAGAGTAATCTGAATGTACCTTTCCTGCTTAAATACTTTGTTATTATTATTAATGAGACTGCAGGGGTCTGATCTAAACACCAAAAATGCTTAATTAAGCTAAATAAATTTTGGTGACTGTAGTGTACTGAAAGCCTGAGACACATGGTCTTTGCATCATGATCACTACAAAAAAACTCAAGTGGGTTTGATGCCTAGAGAGTCCACTCCACTGCTAGTTTGAGATGTTGTCTCTTCCATTTCCCGAAACCTAATTCAGTTACTTGGAAGATGCATTGAGTGCACAGTCTTCAAGCTCCCACTTTACCTTTGGGAAGATTCTCCCAAGCCATGGAAACTATTTTGGATTGTGGGTAGGTTGTATCAGGAAATATCCTACTTCAAGCAGCAGCCATTCATAATGCTCACTTCTAGTTCCTGGCTGCAATTACCTCAATCAATGTGGACTTTGGCTGTGGACAGTTTATGCACTGCCTTCCCTGATACCTGGACAGTCTGTCTGATGTCGAGGCTGGATCCATTGGGGGATGAACTCCCAACACAACTTCATGTAAATTGGAACACACCACTGGTCAGAGTTTGCAACCTGGCTTGTGTGCTGATTTCTAATCTGCTGCTCACATTAGTGGGTATCTTCCCTAGCATTGTAGCATTGACAATGGGCCCTTGCTCAGTGTGATGGGTGGTAACTCTGAATGTGCTCCAGTTTCCATCAGGAGTAACAGCATATTCCTGTGTTCTGGCCTGACAGGGCAACAATTTTAGTGGGCAAATTGAGGGACTTTGAGCTATATCATCCCGGTCACACTTTTACAAAGTGTGTGTGGGCCATACTACTGGACTGTGGTGGCATAAGGTTATAGTAACTAAATTACCTCCATTTGTTTAAATATGCATAGGGATTCAGGAGAGAGCTCAGGTAACTTTTTCTTTGTTTTTTTTACTAAAGGTGAGGTGCTGACAAAGAAAGTTCACTTAATTCTGTGCATTGAGTCAGAAAAATATAATTCTTTTTACACATTCCCTGATTCTGTGTAATTCTGTTTTAAATCCTGTGCCAGAACCTTATCCAGGTCCTTGTATGACACATTAAAATAATTGAGTAACCAACTTTTATATTTAAAAAAATTCTCAGTAGCGTATCTCTCATAAGACCCCTGTACCTCTGCAAGGTTTAGACAAAACCCCCAATGCAAAAAACAAGAATAACATTCGTAATAGCTTTGCTTTAGGTATTTGTCCGGAGGATCTCTTCAAGGCTATGTATGAATCTATGTGACCTTGTCCGATCTGATAATTGTGTGATTCTGTTCTCGTGTGCTTCAGAATAACACAGGATTTTGCCTTTATTTGCTACACTTTACTTTTCAGCCAGTCAGCCCTCGAGATTTCGTATCACTCCTTCTCCTTCTTATCTGTACAACACTTGTTTTTATACAAGAATACATATTGTAGCTCATATGCATACGTATTAAGGATCATGGGCGTTTTGCGTACATTGCAGTGATAGCACTTGGCAAGCACAAGTTATTAAATGACCTCACACAATGTTCCGGCTGGCTCAATGCTAACAGGACACGTTCTTCATTTGTGCTCTGTCTGTCTGTTGTACCTGAGATCTATTTTACTCTATTGTTAAATGACCACAGTTTAAAATGCTAAAATGCAAAGCAAAAATAGCATTCCTGTTTTAATTTTAGGTGAGTCCTAGGCTTACTTATTTTTTTGCTATGTTTAATTATTATTTTATTATTTATATAGCGCCATCAGATTCCATTGTGCTGAATGAAACAATTATGATTCTTTAGGGTCTTGAACCCTGAATGTATTCTTGCATTTGTTTCGATCCTCTTAGAATTGCTGCTATGAAATTATTGTGTTTATCTAAGCAACTGATCATCTAAAAAATAATTTAAGTAGACCAAAATTATTTCTGCATCCCCATTTTTTTTTCTTGTGAAATACGGTATCTAACTCTCATAGAAAGATTCTGGATTGTGTACACAGAGCCTTAAATTGCTGATCTGATGCCTCTCTTATGGCTGCTTGTTACAAAAAAAAAGTAATTTATGGCCTTTTTTGTCATCTAAAGTCTATTATGGTCACCACTCAACAAATGTGCTCTTTGGCTGTCTAAGCTGCCATTCTCACTCATAAATCCAGGTTGAAAATGAAACTTTAAAATGAAGTTGTCGTTTCAGTTTTTTTTTCTAAAACATAACAAGTAAAGGGTTTGTGGTCTTTAATCCAGTTTTACCCTCTCAGTATTGAAGATTGACCAAAGGTCTTGCTCTAATTCGTGGCAAATTAATACGAATATCAAGAAGTCTGCCACTGCCTCCAAATGTGGATTATGGGTAATGTTTTCAGGAATCCTGTGATCTATCAACCGCAGACAGTTCCAGAGAATAATTTTCTCAGTATGCAAATGTTCATATCACGGCCTCAGCATCAGATTGGGACACGGGCCTACCACCAAAAGCCTGTTCTTGGCTCTTGGTAATGGAGGTGGATGTGACTACACAAGATCTAGCACACTCACTCATCCACTAAACAGCAACTTCATAGCTCACAGATTTTTTTTTGATTTTTTTTAAACACCTATTCACCTTATCTAGGCAAAAATAATGGGGATTTTGTTACATTGTATGATCATACATTGCATAAGCCTGCCACAATGTTAATGTACCCCATCTTTGGCAGGTGCTACTCTTACAGCTTAATGTCTGCTCTTATGAGATTAACCCACGGTAAGAGGGAGGATAGGGTTTATATTGGCCAGACTCCCTCCCACAAAAATGTTGAAATATAACTCACTGTGCAATACAGGAAGTTTAAAAATTAGATCTCTCTATACAGGAAGTGTGTAGAGATGCTGTGTAAGTGAAGGTGTTGCTAGGGTTGCAAAAACAAACTGATATAAATCCTAAATGGAAGAGAATTGAGCAATGAGACTGCAGGGACATGATCTAAACACCAAAACCACTCTATTAAGCTTAGTTGTTTGGTGTGTTGTGTCATTTTAATGTTGCCATTTGCATGGAATAAAAGATTCTCCTAAAGAATACACACTTCAGTGGATCCCCTGTGCACTATTTAGTGCCTCCACTCTAACACGGTGGCCTTCGTCCTGTTTGGTGAACTAACCAGTCCCTTTGTAGAAGGCACCAGGGTGTGTGGAGATTTGGTGTTTTAAGTTCAAAGTGAGTATTTAGCAACCCTTTGAGTCTCAGGAATATGTAAAAATTTCAGCTGTTCCAGATCCAGTGGGGCAATTACCAGCTTTTACTAATTTCCTGACGTAAAGTCATGATTTTATTAAGGACAGGGAGGCGAGTATTATGCTTTATCTCTTTCTTTAATCCTCAGCAGCAAAGAAAGGATATTGTAATTATTGAAAGAAAAAATAAAACATGTACCCTAAAGGGTTAACCATAATACAACATATTACCCAATAGGAATGCTCCTTGAACTATAATGTCCCATGTGACCTTAAGCCACTCCTCTTTCTTACTGGTCCTGACGAACTTTCCAACAAGACTGAAGTAGACGACCAACTAGATGTGAAGAACAGCGACTCCGGGATAATCCAACAATGGAACTTGGAATAAAACTTGCACACATCCGTTCGAGAGTGTGAAAACCAATTAGGGGGCTGTAAAGACAAATAAATAGGGGTTAAATATGTCCTTGGATATTAAATCCTATCCGCAGTGCATCAAGTAACAGTGCAGTATATCCAATTCTTCAACATTAACATCAACATAAATAGTTCAATTCGGGGAATAACCACATTATTATGAGGACTGTATACTTCTCGTGAAATTATATACCTATATCCAGGGTGTAACATATCTGTGTCAGGTGGAATAATACTTGCCTCCGTGTCCTTTATAAAATCATGAATTTACGTCATGAAATTAGTAAAATCTGGTAATTTTCTTAAAGGACATGGAGGCTCATATTATTCTTGTTCCAAGCTGTGCAACCACCGTAGTGGAGAGATGAGGAACTAGACGGAAATAAAACTCCTGAAACGTAGACTCCTGGGACGAGTGTGCTCTGTATGCGAAAGTACTGATGTCTACCAATTTCATTATCCATTTAACTAACGTGATAAGGTGACTGTAGAAACAGGTTGATGTGAAGAACGCCTGAGTGCTAGAAACAAATCCGTAAGTAATGGACTTCTTTGTGTGTCTTGAAATGTCAAATAAAACGCCCGTGGAGTAAATGAACGTGCTGTAATATCCAGAGCATGAACATCCGAGACGCGTTTACAGGAGATGAGACAAAATAACATAACTCATTTTGCTGTTCAAAAAGTCGGAGAACCAGATTCACATCTCATAAGGATGAGTACTTAGGACATGGTGGGCATGCAAATCTGATGCCACAAAGGAGTTTGACATTCCATGAGTTCCAGACATGGGAGTAGGACTTCATTGTTCCGGGAGCCCAAGCTCCCGCCAGGAGGTCCAGGATTGTTCTTGGAATGTTTGGAATGAAACAGAATCTCCGGAGAGAGACCAGGCCAGTAGTCTGAGATGTTCCTGAAGTAGAAGGGGATGCGAGTTTCCGTTGGGGTCGACTAGGAGGTCGGAGTAATCGCGGATAATCTATGGACATCTCCATGAGGGTAAGAAACCATGGTTGAGCTGTCCAGATGAGGTGATGAGGGTCAGTGAGGCCTGGGAGTGTCTGAGGTGTAGCAGCATCTCGGCAATCAGAGAGAAAGGTGAAAAAGCATAATGGTGCATGTTCGGCCACGATTGTAAGAAGACATCCGTCGCCAGGGCTTCTGGATCTGGTCTCTAGCTGAAGAACTTCAGTAGTTGGGACTTGAAGCGGGATGCGAATAGGTCGATATCCAGAGTGACTGTAAACTGAGGAAGAGGTAAGGGTTCAGTCTACAATCGCTGGTATCCCGTAGGTGTCTGGAGTTCCAATCGGCCACTATATTGGACATTCCCGGGATGTGTTCTGCTTGTACCGAGATGTTGCAATCCAGGCAGAATTGCCAGAATTCACTCACCAGCTCTATCAATATTGTTGACCTCGTACCCCCAAGATGGTTGATGTAACGAACGTCTGATAAGTTGTTCATCCGCAGAAGGATGGTGCGATTGGTTGATACACCCACAAGGCTCCTTAGGGCAAACGAGCATGCTAGTAATTCGAGGCAAATTATATGCATTCTCTGTTCTTCCATGGACCATATCCCCCCGGTGGAGGTAGGTCCACAGCGCGCGCCCCAGCCGAGCGTACTTGCATCCGATTTCTATTACGAAGTCCGGAGTTGTTCAAAGATTGCCCGTCCGTTCCATGCCTCCATGTGTTGTAACCACCATCGGAGTTCCTCCTTGGCTGTGCAGTTGAGAGGTACAGAGTCTGAGTAAGAGTGGATTTTAAGTGTTGTAGTGCTCTGTAGTGTAGCGGTCTGGGAAATATGGCTTGAATTGGCGCTGAGAGAAGGCCGATGATTCTGGCCAGTTGTCTCAATGTTAGGATAGGTCGAGCTAACATGAGATTAATAACTTTCTTTATGGCCTTGACCTTGGAGGGTGGCAGTAGGATCGCCCCACATACGGAATCTATGGTGAGTGTGTTCCTGAGCGTTTATTTCTGTTTTTTTACTTTGACTTCCTTTGACGTCCCTGTATTCTGGTATCTCTGACTTTTGGCTTTCCCTCATCGTCTCCTTCTGTGTCCCTGACCTTGTCAAGTATTCTGACTATTCTTTGGTAGGTTAAGTCCGGCCACTCTAAGGCCCGGTAAAACGTTACCTTTAGTCTTAGGTGTGACATTATTCTACGTGCTGGATCAAACTAGTATCCTGACAGGCATGCATCCTGCAAGTCGAGTTTTACCATCCCCTGGTCGGAGGAGGTCTCTGAGAGAATGAATACCTTTCATCTTGAAATGGTAGTATGTTACAAATTAATTTAGGGTTCGTAGATTGATGACCGGTCGGACGTCCCATGTTTTTTGTGGACGAGGAAGAGGATGCTTAGGAAACCTGGAATTTGTGTGTGAATTTCCAAAATTGCGCCATTGGATGCTAAGGCTTGTATTTCCTGTGACACCAAGAAACGTTCATGTGTGGAGAACATGATGCGGTTAGGAAGAAACCTCTAAACAGGGTAATGAACAAAATCTATTGAATAACCCAGGGCAGTTTGGAGGACCCAAGCATCTGCAGTTAGTCTGTGCCAAGCATTGATAAAATGACTTAGTCTGCCCCTCACTGATAGAGAAGAAAATTTGTATGAAATTGGACTTACTATAAGGCTGTCGGCTGTAGGAAGAACCTCTGGATCCATGAGACTGCCATGGTCTGCCTCGAACCGGGAAAAATGGTGATGCAGATTTGGGTTCAGGTGGTTGAAACCTCGAGTAAGTCGAGTCACGAGAACCCCGGTATGAACCCCGGTAGGAACGGCCAGGGCAGATGGCCCCGATATCTGCCGGCCCCACCAAAAACTCTCTGGGAGAACACTCGCTTCATATTGGCTTGCGCCTTATCTATTGCTGTGAATGTCACTACATAGGAGCCTAGCTCCTTGACAAAATTGTCTCCAAACAAGAGGCCTTTTGCCTGTGACCCAGGCTCAGAGATAGCTAGGTTCACTAGCTTTGGTTCAATTTTTATTAGTATCGCCTTGCGTCTTTCTGTGGCCAAAGCTGTATTGGCATTACCAATTAAACCCACAGATCGTTGGATCCACCCCCTAATGGCTAGCAAATCAGCAGGGGGTGCCACCTGCCAATGTTGTTTTGAAAATTTTCTCACTTGGCCCCAGGACATCCAGGACCTTATAATGGCAGTTGCACAAGGAAAAGTCCAGTCCCTTTTTGTCCTTCCACCATGTTTTTCCCAGGAATTGTGCAATTTTTGGGTCCACATCTGGCATTGTGCAGGCCATGTTGGGATATTTGGGCTGCGGGCATTCAGCTCTACGCTTATTCCGTGCCACCTTGTCAAGTGGTTTCCTTATTCATTTGCCAATGTACTTTGGCACATGATCCAATGGGTACCATTCAAAAGACCTTGGATATTGTAGACTATCTGGTCAAAAAGTGGTTCACCCTGAGGGTAAAGAAGGGTGGCATCATCCGGGCAAGGGACTGTGTTCAGGGAAATATGCACCTGAATCGTAAGAGTCCTCATCATCGGACTCGCTCTGTGCCTCTTCCTGTTCTGACTCGGATTCGGAAGATTCGATTAGGGCCTTAGCCCTCTTCCAACTCCTCACTGATTTTGCCTAGTGGGTGGCTCTTTGTTATGGTGCAACCACATCATCTGTGACAGGACATACCCTGTCCGTCTGCAAAGATTTGGAAGCCTCCTCGTCTAAATGACGGGATTTTTTGGAGGATCTAGGCCCACTAGGAACAACCGGTTTACTCTCTATGGAGTTAGTAGAAAGGAGAACTGGTGGATTCTGGGTTGCCATTAAGGCCCGTGTGAGGGCCAGTAGTGGAAGAACTGCTAGCATGGACATCCAGCACTTTTTGTGACTGCATAACACACAATAGGGACACAGTAGTGTAGGAAAAAATGCAGGGACAGATTGGACAAAAGGATGGAGATACACTCACAGTGGAAAAGTTAGCACTAAAGAGGCAGATGGTACACTAGTAAATATATGGCACAAAATCACAGTAATACCAGGCAGCTCGCCGAGTGTTCCCTCAGGAATAGCTCCTGGGGAACACTGTGAAGCTGTCTGACTACACAGCCGACCAATCTGCTTATTCCTGCCCCCAAACGAGCAGTAACGGCCGCTCAAGAAAGCATGGAGAAACCGCCAACCTCGTGATGCACACTTGCGGTGTGCTCATGCTTTAGCCGCGCCGGCTCCTCGAACACCCTCCAAAATCGTGATCTATCAGGACCACCAAAACTAGCGATAACCGACCGTGGGAGGGAGTAGGAGTGAGGCAGGCAGCTGGCAATGGGGTAGAAGGAAACAAAAACGGTTGTGAAATAAACAAACCGACCGGCTTGCACATGTTTTACAGGGTTATGTTCTAAAGTGAGAATTATAGGGAATTCAAAGTCAATTTACAATCTAAGACCTAAGGAGATGAACCACAAGTATAGTTGACTTAGAGAATGTTTCCAGTTCAGCAATTTTGGCCTTAAATCTGAAATTAATTAACTCTTTGAATTCCTGTCAATTCTAAATTTAGTGAATAACCCTGAGTAAGCTGGAATGATTCTGCATAGAAAATGCAATTTGCGTCAGCAATGGCTTTAGGGCGTTACTAGTGACTTAAATTCTTATGCAATATGCTGCCACAGATCTTAAATTTAGACATAATAATTTGAGCCCCAGGCAACGGAGGTTACCACACAGGTTCTCACTAGAATGAGATGAATGTGTGTTTGTTATTGTGATAAGATTAGTGTTATAGGGTAAAAGAGTGTGTTATCACCTCTATTTCCTGTATTCAACAATTTTAAATATTAAAGGAACGTTTGGTTTTAACATTTGGAGTGTGCCTTTACCCATTACATGCCATGCACCCTATTGAATAAAAAAACAAACTATATTTACCCCATTCTCCACTTTACCAATTAAAGTGGGTGATATCTATCCTGCTCTTGAGGCTTGATGTTGCATACTTACTCAATATATAACTTTGATGCTACGTGTGATTTTTGATGTGAAGAGATTTTCTTCATAAGAAGGGAACAATAAAACAAAGTTTACCCTCTGAGGGGAAAGTAGTTAACCTCCATTAATTGAGCTACCGCATATTAAATTAGATAGTAAGCCTAAAGGGTTAATCTAACTCTTTGGAGGGGCAAACAGGAACTTTTTTGCGTAATATGCATAAGGTGTGTCCACCTGTTTAGCAAGTTTAAAAAATATATATTTATAGGCTTTTTTAATTTTATTTTTGTCTGTATAATTTTCTCTTGTCTAAAAGGGCTGTTTACTTGGACATTAAAGGACCACTCTAGGCACCCAGACCACTTCAGCTTAATGAAGTGGTCTGGGTGCCAGGTCCAGCTAGGGTTAACTAATTTTTTTTATAAACATAGCAGTTTCAGAGAAACTGCTATGTTTATCAATTAGTTAAGCCTTCCCCTATTTCCTCTAGTGGCTGTCTCACTGACAGCCGCTAGAGGCGCTTGCGTGATTCTCACTGTGAAAATCACAGTGAGAGCACGCAAGCGTCCATAGGAAAGCATTGTAAATGCTTTCTTATACGACCGGCTGAATGCGCGCGCAGCTCTTGCCGCGCGTGCGCATTCAGCCGACGGGGAGGAACGGAGGCGGAGAGGAGGAGGAGAGCTCCCCGCCCAGCGCTGGAAAAAGGTAAGTTTTAACCCTTTTCCCCTTTCCAGAGCCGGGCGGGAGGGGGTACCTGAGGGTGGGGGCACCCTCAGGGCACTCTAGTGCCAGGAAAACGAGTATGCTTTCCTGGCACTAGAGTGGTCCTTTAAGAAACATGTTTTTGTTTAAAGGAATACTCCAAGCAGCATACTCAATACAGCACCCTTTAGTGGTCATGGTGCCAGATGTTTTCTGGCACCTCCCCAGTGTCAGTAGTCAAACTGTTTTGCTAATGTTTTTTTTGTTTTTTTTACCTGGGGTTTGCTGAGCACCGATCTCAGCCATCTTGGAAAGCTTCCAGGGGATAAAGGGTTAGGATAATGAGGTGGACTACCAAGTCCGCCCAAAGAATTGGAAAGTCAGCTAGGAGTGAATGCATGCTAGGCAATCATGCAGGCTGGCCGAACCAGGGTGGACCACGTAAATACCCTGTTTTTTGTGCTTTTTCCATGGTCCCAGCTCCCTGAACATAGCAAGAGAGCAATTAATGATGTGCTTTAGAGACAGTTCCCTGGTGTATCCAAAAGTGATACACCAGGGAACAAAGTCAGAGCGTGCACAGGACCGGTGCTAGGATTTTTAGTTACACAGGCGAAGATGCATTTTGGTGCCCCCCACCCTCGTTTAAAATAAGGTTCATACAAACACAGAAATAATCATACAGAGACATACAGACACAGACAGAGACATACATGCATACAGAGACATGCAGGCATATAAAGACATACATACAGAGGCATACCGTCATACAGACACATACATACATACATACATACATAGACATACAGAAACATACATACAGAGACAACCAGGCATACAGACACATACACGCATACAGAGACATACCGTCATACAGACACATACATATATACAGGTATACAGAGACATACAGGCATGCAGACACATACGTACAAAGACATGCAGGCATACAGACACATACATTTGTACATACAGAGACATACAGGCATACAGAAACATACAGACACATACATTTTGTACAGAGACATACAGGCATACAGAGACATACAGGCATACAGAAACATACATACAAAGACATATAGGCATACATAGACCTACATACATACATACAGAGACATACATACATACATACATACATACAGAGACATACATACAGAGACATACATACATACAGAGACATACATACATACAGAGACATACACAATTACATACTTACATCAGTTCAATCTTGTCCCCTGGATGCATGCTGTCTGGCTCCTTGGAGTCCTGTCCTGCAGCCCAGCCCCATCACAGGGCGCCAGCCGCGCTGTGTGGTACACAAGGAGCAGGGATATGATGTAATTCATATCCTCGCCCCCTCCACACAGCCTGCAGCAGACACCAGGGTAGGTGCAGTGGCGTACACATGACCAATTGGGGCCCCAGTGCGCAAATTGATCCGTGCCCCCCTCCCCCTCTCGCGCTTACTCTGCGTGGGCCGGGGCCGCAACACATGGCGGCGGGCACCTGGTCGCAGGGGTTGCAGGGCTGTGACCCCTGCAACCGCGGTATGTACGCCAGTGCATGCAGATGCACACACACTTAAAGGACCACTACAGACACCCAGATCACATCAGCTCAATGAAGTGGTCTGGGTGTCAGGTCCCTCTGGTTTTAACCCTGCAGCTGAAAACATAGCAGTTTCAGAGAAACTGCTATGTTTCACCGAGGGTTAATCCAGCCTCTAGTGGATGTCTCACTGACAGCCGCTAGAGGAGCTTCCGCTATTCTAAAACACTGAACGTCCATAGGAAAGCATTGAGTAATGCTTTCCTATGGGCGGTTTGAATGCGTGCGCGGCAAGAGCATTCGGAGCTGAGAGGCGGAGGGATCCCCAGCGCCAAGGGAGTCCGGCGCTAGAGAAAGGTAAGTGCTGAAGACACACACACACTCTCACGAACAGATGCATACACACCAGCTAACAGACACACATTTACTGACAGACACACTCAGCGACAGACATACATACACACTCACTTACAAAACATACACTCTCACTGACAAACACACACTCACTAACAGACATCAAACAGACTCACTAATACACACACAAACACACTCAGTAAGAGACACACAGTAACACACTCACTGACACTCACTAGCAGACACACTCACTGACACACTAGCAGACACACACTGACACTCACTAGCAGACACACACAATTACACTCACTAGCAGACACACACAATGCCACTCACTAGCAGACACACTCACTGACACTCACTAGCAGACACACACAATGACACTCACTAGCAGACACACTCACTGACACTCACTAGCAGACACACACACTGGCACTCACTAGCAGACACACTCACTGACACTCACTAGCAGACACACTCACTGACACTCACTAGCAGACACACTCACTGACACTCACTAGCAGACACACACACTGACACTCACTAGCAGACACACACACTGACACTCACTAGCAGACACACTCACTGACACTCACTAGCAGACACACTCACTGACACTCACTAGCAGACACACACACTGACACTCACTAGCAGACACACTCACTGACATTCACTAGCACTCACTAGCAGACACACACACTGATACTCACTAGCAGACACACTCACTGACACTCACTAGCAAACACACTCACTGACACTCACTAGTAGACACACTCACTGACACTCACTAGCAGACACTAACACTCACACTAACACATGTTTTTTTTTTTATTTAATCCCCCAGCCTCCTTACCTTGTTGGAGTGCTGAAGGGATTCCCTGGGGTCCAGTGGTGCTGCTGGGCTCCTGGGTGGGCGGGTAGGCAGGCTGGCTGGCAGGCGGGCACGCGCGCGCGAGGGAGCACTCTCCCATGTGTGCTTCCTCTTCAGCTCCCTCGCGCACTGCATAGGGATGCCGGCGCCGGAAGATGACGTAATCTTCCGGCTCCGGTATCAGTATGCGGCGCGCGAGGGAGCTGAAGAGGAAGCACGCATGGGAGAGTGCTCCCTCGCGCGCGCGTGCCCGCCTGCCAGCCAGCCTGCCTACCCGCCCACCCAGGAGCCCAGCAGCACCACTGGACCCCAGGGAATCCCTTCAGCACTCCAACAAGGTAAGGAGGCTGGGGGATTAAATAAAAAAAAAAACATGTGTTAGTGTGAGTGTTAGTGTCTGCTAGTGAGTGTCAGTGACAGTGGCAGAACCGAGCGCTCAGCCACGCTACAATAGGTCTCGGTTGGAGGGGAGCGCAGTGCGCTTCCCTCCTTCCGGTCAGCCTGATTTTGCGCCCCCAGGGCAAGTGCGCCCTAAGGCGGCCGCCTGGGCCGCCTTATGGTAGCGCCGGACCTGAGCGTGCAGTACTAGACTCTGTCCCCTGGGGCCTAAAGAGAGGGGCAGACTCTACCTGTCTGGCATATTCCTAGCGCTGAATGCCCCGCCTATCTTCAGAGCACCTAGGTCAGGGGTTCTCAACCCAGGCCTCAGGACCCCCTACCAGTCCAGGATTTGGGGATTACCTGGGTGTGTCTAAGGTGTTTAGAAAAAGACTCTAAGGTGTTTTCTTTTTCTTTTTCTAAACACCTTAGACACACCCAGGTAATCCCTAAACCCTGGACTGGTAGGGGGTCCTTGAGGGCAAGGTTGAGAACCCCTGACCTAGGTGGTCCGCGCCCCACCAGGGTCGGCTCTGTGTTGGGAGCCCTTGTATCATTCTTAACCAATGAACTAAGGCCTGTATTGCCAGGCTCAGTTCAGTAAGGAGAGCTTTAATTTAGAGATGAGGCTGAAACTTATGCTCAGGAGACCCCAGGTAACTGTTAGCAAACAATTTGACTACTGAGACTGGAGTGGGTGTTTGCCAAAGCACTCCTGGCACAATAAGAACAAGTCAACAGTCCTCTATAGTGGCTTTGATGCATGGAATGTTTCTTTAAGAAAGATAAAAGAAGACAAACAGGTAAATCCAATAAAGGCCATAAGACTAAAGAGACAGACCAGAGGGTCAGGATAAATTATAAAGGAGGCAGGTGAAGAGACATAAAGGAACCTGGAAAAAAACAAAACAATGAGACACATGGTGTAGGACATGACAAAACACCAAGCAGGATGAGGGTGCTAATGAACCAAGTCTCAATGACCTGAAGTTAAAAAAAATAATAACCCATTGCACAGATACAACAATTTTAAATTCTTGATTCATATAGGGTTAACAGTCTCATATGTTCTCAGACATGCATCTAAGATTTGGTCTGGTTTATGGTTATGGTCTATTGCATGTCTAGCATTGTAAGTACCAGGGCCCAGTGAAATAATATAATTCCATACTCTCTTTCATATATATATATATTATTCTACTCCTGTAGTCACTTCACAAATGATTATTTAAAATCAGCTATGTGTTGGGTAACCTATTTCCTGCTAATTTGCCTTTGGAAATATTGAGATGCAAATAAGGCAGAGTATGATGCAAGTTATTTGTTTGCAGTTACACTTGTCACACCAGTTTATTTTGTAAGTTGCTGCACCTGGTTATTATAAGATGTGTGCATATTTCAATTTAACAAGTCAGGCGTGTTTCTACATTACATAATGGACACATGCGGTGATCTAGAATGTTTTAAAGGCAAGGCGTTGAGGATTGGGCCAACAGAAACAATCTATTTTTTTTCTCATTTTGTTGTTGGAGTAGACTCTAAATACCCATTTATTTAATTCTGCAATCTGCTATAACAGAATATTAAAAATAAAAATAATTTCCTAACTCAGTGTACCTGGGGGGGGTACCTAAGAAGAGATGTAAGAAGAAAAGAGATGAAACTATTCTGAGAATGAGGAATAAATATACCACCCAGGAGGAAAGAGAACATCAATTAATTATATATATACAATGTCTGTCCCTAAAAAACAAGAATGATTTGCACGACACCGATGTAAACTGACAGCCAAAGAGAATGGACTGGAATGCGCATGCATAAACAATGACAATGTCACTGGCAAAAGACACCATTGAGAGAGTATGTGTACTGTGTGGCCGTCCCATTCAAGATGACTGTGCGAGTAGAACAGCGAATCTGGATAAATTTTTTCATTAAGCGTAAACATTCCTCTGCGGAAACTATTCCGATGATTTGAAAGGCTTTCGGGGATGATGCAAAGAGTGCAGCACAAATAAAAGTGTGGCACAAAGGTTTCAAAGATGGTTGTGAATCTGTTGAAAGATTTGGCATCCTGCAACTTCTGACTTTTCCCAAAACTAAAATTACCTTTGAAAGGGAAAAGATTTTAGACCGTCGATGAGATTCAGGTGTGTAAGACAAGGCAGCTGATGGTGATTCCATCAAAGGATTTTTCAGAGTGTTTTGAACAGTGTTAAAGATGCTGGGAGAACTGTGTGAGGTCCCAAGGTGCCTACTTTGAAGGGGACTGAGATGTAATTTTCCTATGTGCAATGTTTCCTGTATCTTTTTCAATAAATGTCTATATTTTTCATATTACATTGCTGGATCCTTTCCAGACAGACCTCTTCATTTATTCTAGTGAAGTGTATATCTCAGCTGTTCCTTATGATCTCTGCAAGCAGAAAAGAAATAGGTCACAGTCTAGAGGATCAATGTATGCCATATTATTTCTTATGTGGTACCTTTCTACATAATACCATTTGTAAAACATAAAAAAGAGTGCTTCATCGTTTGCATATATTTCAGTTCCCACAGGTCTCCAAGAAGATTCCCAGTTTCTCCTGCAAATCGATCAAGGCCAACCTGCTGTGAGGCATGTAAAGAGATGGCAGCAGAAGTAAAGTATTAACTTGGTGGCTGATCCTCCTATGTCCCATGCATCTAGTTTTTGTCCCATGGATGTGGTTATCAGAAATGTCTTTGCAGAAGCAGTCATGAAAGCTACCAAAACAAGCTCCCTTTACTGCAGGAATAGTCATAGGGTGATATTTTTGAATAGGGGTCTGTGACACAGATGATCTCTTTAGAAAGTAAGAAGACTACTCTGTGTGAAGAACAAACTTATTCTGGTGGTTTTATGAGAAGATAATGGAAGCTCTACTTGAGGCAGTGAGCAAGACATTGAGTCTGGAGGAGA
Organism: Pelobates fuscus; assembly: GCF_036172605.1. Lineage (NCBI taxonomy): Eukaryota > Metazoa > Chordata > Amphibia > Anura > Pelobatidae > Pelobates > Pelobates fuscus. The sequence continues at coordinate 55,345,157 of NC_086323.1, read as the reverse complement.
CAACAGCTAACATTTTGCCAGCTTTATAAAGAAGGAAATAGCTTTCCCACTTCATGATACCATATGAATAAGAACCATATTCAGAAAAACTGGTACAAGTCAGGGAAACGTGTTGTGATCTGGGGCAAGTGGCCTAAATTGTATCTATTTAAGAAATCCAATGCAGCAGCAATGATTGCACTAAGGTTGACCAAGAGAACCATCCTTCCTATTAATAATTCTGGTTCACTTAGAGAACCAATGGAAAGTAGGATTGAGGCTAAACCTATGTGCCACTGGCAGCTACAGCTCTCACCTTGGCTTCTAGAGCCAAAACCAGTGGGCAAAAGATCTGGAATTAGACATCAAAGAAGGAGTCAGTAGATCCCATCTCCTTGAGACAGTGGAGGATATCAAACTGACATCAGAATTCTTTTCTGACGTCTCAGTGGATCGAGTTTGCGACATTAAAAGATTGATGGTCTTAAATATGGCATGGTAGATGGAAGTTTGGTTCAAAGCCTGAGAAACAGATACTGCATCCAAAAATAGTCTATATCCCTCTGATGAGCCGCTTGACAGGTGAAACACGTGCCTCAGGAATTTTTCATACACCCTTAGAATGCTATCTTTTTACTTACTACCTGGTGTTATTTGACCTTTTCCATATGATTTTTTTTAATGCATTCGTCCACATACAAGTATACATGTGTTTAGATATAGCCTCTTAATTCACCCAGTGTCCTGGATATCATATCAAGATAGCTCAATTTATTTTAGGCAGGTCCCCTCAAATGCACAGTACATTCAGTTCATTAATTATGCTAGGTGCCCTTGAAAGCACATTAGGAATTTAGATGTTATTTACATCTGCAGCATCTCTGTTTCTACAGCTTACCGGGACTTCACCACTGTTTTGAAGACGTTTACCTTTAAATGGCACTTGGTTGCAGGATCACCATAATAGGAGTTGCGATAAAACCTCATAAAGCTGCCTTTAGCTCATGATTTTTCTACTTATTAAGGAGCAGCATATTGTTGCAATATAGTCAGGTACATCCTCAGAGTATTTGTCTATTATTCAGTGCAATTGATCTATTTGGTAATGGTTTGGAAATCATATCAATATAACAAGCTCTGATATTAGCGACTACTATTAATCAGTGCTTACATTACCAAATGTTATAATTCTCGTATATTACTTTTGATCCAGTGCAGCCCATCTGTGATCACCAAAACAACTTTAGCATAATTAAGCATTTTTGTTGTATAGATCATGCCCCTGCAGTTTAATTGCTCAAATCTCTGCAATTTAGGAGTTAAATCACTTTGTTTATGCAGCTCTAGTGACACGTCCCTCCATGTGACATACACAGCCTTCATAAACACTTCCTATAAAGAGTAATCTAATGTTTACACTTCCTTTATTGCAAATTCTGTTTAATTTAGAATTTCTTATCTCCTGCTCTGTTAATAGCTTGCTAGATACTGCAGGAATCTCCCATGTGTGCTTAAAGTTACATTTACAGAGCAGGAGATAAAAAATGTTAAAGTAAGTTACATCTGGTTGAAAGTGAAACAATTTTTTTCATGCAGGCTGTGTTAGTCACAATCAGGGGAGGTGTCGCTAGGGATGCATGGACAGAAACAAACGTGATTTAACTCCTAAATGGCAGGAAATTCGAGCAGTAAAACTTCAGAGGCATAATCTATACAACAACACTGCTTCATTAAGTTGAAGTTTTTTTGGTGACTATAGTGTCCCTTTAAGTGTTTGCTTTGCTCTGTAGTGCATCCTTATTGCGACATTATTTGATACGTTTATCATACTTCCTTTTCATTACCCTTTTATAGATGTATGGAATTGTGTCAGAAACTGTGATAATACCTTGTTTTCGGAGGAAGGGGGATCACTTTAATCTCACTGTGATGAGTGCCTCAATAAGGTGGCAGTGGGAAGGAACACCAAGCAATAGAAGTAGTCTTTCAGTGAGCAATTGTCACAGCACCAGTCATTTGCACACGCATCCGTGGGATCACGTAATCATTCCTAACTTCCTGGTGCCTTGTTCTAAAATATTTTATGTCATGGAACCCTTCCACTTGCCCTTTATACTGTCGGTCTATGTAGAGCTTTTTTGATGATATGTACCCACTTAAGACATCATAGGCCTCAGTTTAGAATATATACTTCCTGGTTGTTCTTGTTTACTTTCCCTGTTGTGGTTTCTCGATATAAAAGGGTGCATTATTGTCTAGTGACTTACTGTTTATCAACTTCAGCTTGTCTGACAATTCTTGCTCTCTGTAATCCTGACCATGGGACCTGCCTCTGGTTCTGTGTGCTCTACAATCTCATCCCTTTGAACCACCAGAGAAGATTCTTATTTTATTTCTTACCCTTAAGATGGTCCTTCTAGCTGTTTTGACCTGATGGGTAGTAGATGGGTTGTAGAATAAGGAGCACTATCTTTTTAGAAGAATTTCCTTTCACCAAGGGAAAGTGATTCATAGAACAGTGACATAATTCAGGCCAGAGGTTCTTTCCATATGAACCAAGACATCATTTTGCCTGTAGTTGTCCCATCTCCTTCTTCTGATGAGGAACGCATGCCCCATAACCTGGATGTGGTAAGGTGTCTGTCAGTATACCTTAACAGAACTTACAGATGGAGGACATCTTCTTGGTTATTTATTCTGTCAACAGGCTACAACAGAGGTGATGGAGCATCAGTGAAATATATTTCTAGATAGTTCAGCCATCCTCAGGAACTATAAGCCACAGCAAGTTATAATTCTTAGGGGTTTAAAAGTCCAATCTAGGAGGACGTTGTCCACATCCTGGGCAGCTGTTGCACATATACTCTCTAACTGCACTTGTAGGACCACTACTTGGTCATCTCAGAACACTTTCATCAGGCACTACTAGTTGGATGTTAGGTCATCTACAGAAGCACGTTTTAGCTCTGTCTCTGCTTCATGGATTGTTTTCATCGTAATACAAAATATCAGCAATATCCATTTTGTGTGGTGTGCTTTTGCTCCATCCTGAGGTTAGTAGCTTGGGCATTGCCATGAAAGGGGAAAATGAATTCATAGTCCTTCCCCAGTAATGAGCCATTGCAGCACTGTGTTACCTCCCTGGTTGTTTGGATTTAGATAAACTGAGGGGTTTAGGTAAGGGGTGGTTAAGATTTTGTTCCTGTCCAATGGATGTGGTTGGAAGAGCTAACCCTAGCGTAATGTTGCCATAGCACATTACAAGGAAGGAACGTCCCTAAACACTGATAAACTGAAAACAGTTTGCAAATACTAGGCTAAAATTGTCATATTGGAAATTATTTGGTATTTTGATAATAGTTCAAATTAAAAAACAGATTAGCTGGAAACGTAGTGTTTAATAACACATCTTCTTGCATTTCCTGCACCATGAGAGGCACCAGGATCTTAAGGGCCTCTAAGTAAGCCACTAAAGCATTACAATTAATCTTGCTGGTGCTGATGTTGGATTGATTTTGGATTGTACAAAAAGTGGAGTACGTTCACAAACATCAGTAAATTATTTATAACCGCCTTCACCACAGGGCGAGCTCTTAGAGTAAAGATAGGCAAGAGAGAATGATGGTGAATATGAGCCGCAAGAACTGGATAAGACCCTCAACATTACAAGTGAAGAGGAAACAAATCTTCAAATAGCTGATATACAGGGAGTGCAGAATTATTAGGCAAATGAGTATTTTGACCACATCATCCTCTTTATGCATGTTGTCTTACTCCAAGCTGTATAGGCTCGAAAGCCTACTACCAATTAAGCATATTAGGTGATGTGCATCTCTGTAATGAGAAGGGGTGTGGTCTAATGACATCAACACCCTATATCAGGTGTGCATAATTATTAGACAACTTCCTTTCCTTTGGAAAAATGGGTCAAAAGAAGGACTTGACAGGCTCAGAAAAGTCAAAAATAGTGAGATATCTTGCAGAGGGATGCAGCACTCTTAAAATTGCAAAGCTTCTGAAGCGTGATCATCGAACAATCAAGCGTTTCATTCAAAATAGTCAACAGGGTCGCAAGAAGCGTGTGGAGAAACCAAGGCGCAAAATAACTGCCCATGAACTGAGAAAAGTCAAGCGTGCAGCTGCCAAGATGCCACTTGCCACCAGTTTTGCCATATTTCAGAGCTGCAACATCACTGGAGTGCCCAAAAGCACAAGGTGTGCAATACTCAGAGAGATGGCCAAGGTAAGAAAGGCTGAAAGACGACCACCACTGAACAAGACACACAAGCTGAAACGTCAAGACTGGGCCAAGAAATATCTCAAGACTGATTTTTCTAAGGTTTTATGGATTGATGAAATGAGAGTGTCTTGATGGGCCAGATGGATGGGCCCGTGGCTGGATTGGTAAAGGGCAGAGAGCTCCAGTCCGACTCAGACTCCAGCAAGGTGGAGGTGGAGTACTGGTTTGGGCTGGTATCATCAAAGATGAGCTTGTGGGGCCTTTTCGGGTTGAGGATGGAGTCAAGCTCAACTCCCAGTCCTACTGTCAGTTTCTGGAAGACACCTTCTTCAAGCAGTGGTACAGGAAGAAGTCTGCATCCTTCAAGAAAAACATGATTTTCATGCAGGACAATGCTCCATCACACGCGTCCAAGTACTCCACAGCGTGGCTGGCAAGAACGGGTATAAAAGAAGAAAAGCTAATGACATGGCCTCCTTGTTCACCTGATCTGAACCCCATTGAGAACCTGTGGTCCATCATCAAATGTGTGGGAGGCTGTGGTTGTCTGGGAGGCTGTGGTTGCTGCTGCACGCAATGTTGATGGTGAACAGATCAAAACACTGACAGAATCCATGGATGGCAGGCTTTTGAGTGTCCTTGCAAAGAAAGGTGGCTATATTGGTCACTGATTTGTTTTTGTTATGTTTTTGAATGTCAGAAATGTATATTTGTGAATGTTGAGATGTTATATTGGTTTCACTGGTAAAAATAAATAATTGAAATGGGTATATATTTGTTTTTTGTTAAGTTGCCTAATAATTATGCACAGTAATAGTCACCTGCACACACAGATATCCCCCTAAAATAGCTATAACTAAAAACAAACTAAAAACTACTTCCAAAAATATTCAGCTTTGATATTAATGAGTTTTTGGGTTCATTGAGAACATGGTTGTTGTTCAATAATAAAATTAATCCTCAAAAATACAACTTGCCTTATAATTCTGCACTCCCTGTAATGGAACCTTTTGCACAGTAAAATTATTATTACAGAGAATATAGGTCATCATTTTGTTGACCTTTAGTCTTTCCTCTGTCTAGTATTGTTGAGGTTGTGTCTATAGATATGCCAGGATAGGAAGACGAGTCAAGAAGTTGGTATATTTTTGGCCTTTTGATGCAACAGTTATAAACCCATACTTCTTGTTTGTGTCTCATTATGTTTCCATTGTGTTAATAAACTGAGTGAGGAAGACAGGGTCATATTATGACATTATATACAAACAGCTACTGCACAAAATGCACTCTATGGACCACCCAGGATAACTTGCAGCACAGGAGGAAAGATGGTGTATTTCACATTTCACCCTGGATTCGTACATAAAACTACTGTGCAAGCTGACAAATATATATATATATATATATATATATATATATATATATATATATATATATATATATATATATATATATATATATATATTAATAAATGGCCTGTCATGAAAGAAAAATTGCAAACCCAGGCATCTGAGGATTTCCCAATATTTTTGGAATGATATTATCATCCATTATTATCCAGTAGCTTCCTAATTTCCAGAATTTCCCATAGACAGACATCTACATGTATATGCTTTAATGTACTTTTCATTAGCTGTACTAGTTGCATAAAATATTGGACACAAACCTAGGAACATTTTTTTATTTTCCACTTGAGTTCATTCTAATCCTACTAAATAACTAGCAATATATCTCTAGTGAGTATCAAAATAAATCCTTCTTTATTCCTTAAATATCATATAGTGTATATGGTTGCACTTGGTACACAAGAGTAAAATAAAAGTTCAACAAGCTTATATTAGAACTCTAGGTTCTGCACATGAAGATAGACAGTTGCCTTAGTCCTTAATCTGGGCTTGTTAATGTTGTTGAGATCTTGAATTACTGCAATGTTTATGTGGCACAGTGTGCCAAGGTTATTTAAGGTACTCTTTTACAGTAATCAAGCCTTAAAACCCAACAGGAACACCACATGGGTGATGATGAATTTGATAGTGTTAAGTTTTACTGTAACAACAACATCATTGCTGCTACATTTTTGTATTTAAACCTCTCTAAAGTGTTTACAACTCACTAGCTAACTAAGAGTTACCAAAGGGTTGTATGTGTGTTTTTTTTTTTTCTTTAAATAATGAATCTTTCTTTATTTTTCTACTTTATATAGTATGGTGGACTGCCATGGATATTGGAAATTCTAGCCCATATGATGAAAATAAATGTAACACCCATCGGAACACATCAACACCGCCAGAAATATAAATGTCTACCATACTCTAGTAAATATTAGGGTGGTATAACTTAAACAAGTTGAATCACAGACAATCAAAAATGGTCTGATGTAAGAACTATGGATTTTCTGTAGACCAAATAAATTTAACATATGACTGGACACAAAACAAGATGCTAGCTAAATAAAAGCTGTTTACAAAAAATATAGAAAATTCCAAACCCTCTGTACGGTCGGATGGGGGTCTCAACCATGAAGAGCTTACCAGTCTGGAGGGGCATTTATATCTACCCCTGCTGATTCAAAAAGCCTCCATTGTCCTGCAATTGTGATTGGTTCCATAGAGATGCATCAGAGTGCATCCCTTGGCAAGTCTAATATCTATGAGTTTTGTTTGGTGACATGGATAATGACATCGCAAAGCATAAGCCATAGCAGTGCACTGTGATTGGTTGAAAGATGGGTTATTCATGCAAAATACAGGCAATGATGAGGTATGCACGCAGGTGAGCTAAGGTAACATTATCACCTGGTATAATCTGCAGAAATTATATAACTCATAACGATCCCTGCTAGGCATAACAAAACAGAGTTGTTGATATCATATTTATCTATGGTTGCTGAGCTGGTATTGTTGGCAATCAGTCACACTGTTATGCAATATACCACAACTATAAAAGTTTGAATTCATATTGACAGTGTACTTTCTACTGTGAAAAAATAATTAGCCACCCTGGCCTAGATTAGATTCTTTTAGATACGCTTTTCAAAGTATCACAATATGTTAGAATATGTTTTACCTGATTTATTTACAAAAATTCCCTTTAATGGTCACTGTATGTGATGTTATGTTCCATTAAACCCTACATTTTCACTAAACTTTGCCTGGGTTTTCCTAATATTTTACCGTTTAGGTTACTGTTCCCCCTGTAAGCTGAAGAAAAAGAGAGATTTACTTACCTTTTCTCTGTTGCCGCACTGTTCTCTATGATGCCATCTCGCCTCACTGGCTAAGACGGTCAAGATTGAGGATCTCAGCCAATCCAATGCTTCGCCATATGGACGCATTGGGAAGCTAGTGTACATGCTCAGCAAAACATAGCGATGTGTCAATCAACATCTCCTCATAGAGATCGATGCATTACTTCAATGTATTTGTATGGGAAGTGTTCAGCATCTCCATGTAGAGCATGGAAACACTAAACGTTGGTCAGGCAAAGACTTCAGGACTGATGTACAGAAAGTCTTCTAGTGGCCGTCTGAGTGGCCGTCAAGAGGTGTTACTATGGAACACTGTAACATACAGAATCTAGCACACTCACTTATTAAACACCACGTCTATTTTTTAAGTTACAATATATGATCATACATTGCAAAAGCCTGCCACAACATCAATGTACCCCATTATACAAGGGAACAATGTAAACACTGCCTTTCTCTGAAATACTGCTGAGACAGGCTATAGACATTACGCTGTATTGGTTCTGTTTACTATGGTAAACTTTTACAAAGTTTTGACAAAATAACTGAAGGGACTGCACACATAGTCTCTTTGCACTATAACCACAATAATTTGTAGTGTTCATGGTGCCGTGAATATCCCTTTAGATTATATATATATATATATATATAATGTTGGTTTGCATACTAGTTGATAAGTTTTACTTGTTGATAAATTAGTGTCAACTTCTTTAAAGTGATACTGTCACTCTTCCACCCCAAAATAAAAAATAGTATTTCATAAGAATAGATCTCAATGAAATACTAATTTTGACTGTGTTGTAATTTCACTGACAATCCAACCCAGTCAAGAGATATACTGAGACAAAGGGTCTACTCTGTTTCTATATATTTCCTCCACGTAACACTTGTACCATCTACTACCTTCTAGAAATGTCAGTCACCCCAGCCGTCACCTGTGATGGCTGCAGGGAATTGGCTATAGCCAATATGTCTGACAATTTATGGAGGATCCATAGACGCGATTCTCCATAGACTTCAATGCTGTACTTTCATGCATGCACATTAGATAGCCAGGAGCTGCCTGAAGAAGATGGCCATGCCCGCAAGCGGCAGGTTCAGGAAAGTAGAACTCACTTTTATCTGCCCCACCACTGTATCCCCAACAGCGATGTCACCATGTTTTATTTTTTGCTTTGTTTTTTGTGAACTTTGCAAAGTCCACAGTGAAAATGAAAGTGCTGCTTTAATGTATTATATTAAAAGAGGCTTGATAGAACAATTCCTAAAACTACATTCATGATAATGTTTACTTGCACGTTACTGCTGGACTGCTCTTGACTAAACCAGTTCCAAGGAATACTAAGAACTGTCCAACAGCTGAAGCATTCCATTGATGGATCTCAAATATCAAGGGCCCCCTCTCTGGGCAATAGCTGATGAGATTTGAAAACAGCATAAATATACGATGCTGGTCAACAACCAGGATATTGCTATTGCCTCTGAAGAATAGGGAGCAGGGTCATAGAAATATAATTAGCACTGTCCATAACATCAAGGGCTCACACATTTTCTGCCCTGAAGGGGTCAGAAGACTGGAGAGGTATTTCTGTCCCATCCCAATAATTATAGTTACAAGTACCTTAACCGTGGGAGGCACTGTGAATATATATATATATATATATATATATATATATATATATATATATATTATAGGAAGCAGTGTGGTAACTGGGACACCAAAATGTCAATCAATGCCCGCATACAGTCACTATGTGTTTCAGACAATGCTCATGCGATTCATGTACGTGTTTAATTGTTTAAAATATCTATTTTATTATTATTTGGTATTTATGTGCCACAAAATATTCCACAGCGCTGTACAAGAGAGGGAATACAGACATAATGAACACATAATGCAAAACGTTTAAAGGGATATGTGGCGCTCGTTTAATAATAATCCAGGTGCAGCCTAAAACAACTTAAAGTGTAACGTCACCTTATACACTTAACAAAAATAGTAGAAAACCCAACCGAAAAAGTGTTAAAGCGCACACAATGATTAGAAATGATTTACCTTTTAAAAATTAATGAGAAGGGTCTTGTAACATACATTCAGATAAGAGATATATAAATATAAAACGGAAAAACCATAGTGCAATCTGTATATATATATATAACAGAAGATTGTTACAATTGGCACACTCACAATTTCAAGAGCCCTTAAAGAATGGCTCTGAACTGTATAGGCACTTCATCCACCAATGGGATTGTAGTAAAATCTTGTGCTGGAACAAGAAGGTATCCAGAAGCTACAGGAATCGGATGACCAATGTTAAAATCACTTTATTCCATGTACAGATAAAAGTAAGCTGAAACAGCAGTACAACGCGTTTCGACCTCTATACAGGTCTTCCTCAGGTGCAGTCTAAGGTGACAATGACCTCCTGGCTGTTTATATACCATAAAAACACAATATAAATACATACAGGTGTCTTACTTACTAATTAAACCTAATATGTACTAAAGATGGCGACGCATCCAGTGTCGGCCATACCACAGTGTAAAATGCCTCATCCAAGATGGCCAAACATCCTTCAAACGAATACAAACTATAATAATAAAAAACAGCCATAAATACTCTTTCTGGGTAAGCAACACCATTACTACAATAACAGTGCAATTAAAAACATCAAACAGACATAATAATAGCTGCTTGAATACATTCCAATAGAAAAGGAAGAGAAGAAACTGCCCGTGAGCTTGCAATCTAGCAAATACCATGCTTTTAAAAAAGTGCTTAGCAAGATAAGTTGGGGTAAGAGGAGTTTACTGAGTAGAAGACGGACATTGTTATTAAATTTTTCATTTTGTAGAACAAGGTTAACAAATGAAAATGTTAAGCTAAACTGAATTCCTACCATAAACGCGTTATTCTAACTGTATGAGTAACGTGTTATAAAGGTTGCAACTATCTATCCATTTCAGGCAACGCAGCGGTTAATGTCTAAGGCTCTAAGCCATGTAGTTGAACAGACTATTTTTTCTTCAATCAGTTTGATTGCTATGGATGTTTCTAAATGGATTGGTTTCTAGGAACAGAATGCAACACAACTTTTCCGGGCTGTGTTCTTCCATCTCAATAACAAACCCCTTTGGCCTCACTCCTGCCACATCTCCCTCCTCCTTCACCCTTATATTCACAATATATCCACAGCCCCAAGTCTGCCTGGTAACAAGGAACGGCCCAATCCTGCACACAATTAGAGATGTGCAGATCAAGTTCCCTGCAAAACATGTTTTCTTGCCCTGTTCTTTAAACAAAGAGTGCTTATGTGAACCGGATCATTTCTTAACTCCTGCCAGGCAATAATATTATATGTTAATATAGCCATGAAAGGGGTTAATGCGGAAATGCCAAATGTGAGTTAATGCTAACTATAAAATATCGCAAGGAAATACGAGGAATCATATGCTGATATTTGACAACTGCAACTATCTGCATGTATGTGCATATTAATGCTTGTGATATATTGTGTTAGAATGTGTGATTGCAGTGAGTGTATCCAGCTGTGGAAATGTATGTAGGGTTAAAGATGATGTTAGAAGTGGCCATGGTAATGGGGGTTTTGAAGGATCGGGAGGAGTTAACGTTAGAGTTAGTTGAGTGTTAAAGCAACAGCATAGTGTCATGAATACAGTGTCAGTATTGAAATGGCTGTTTAGGTTTCTTACCCCCTTCCAATCACTGTAAAAAAATATTTTACTCTCTTTTTTTCCCAGCTGGCCCTGGGCTGAGATGATCAAGCTTCCATTAGGAAAGCATTGGAAGGCTATTGCTTTGAAGCACGGCATCTCTATGGGAAATGTTCAGCATCTCCTTACAGAGCACTGTGCAGTACTGACATAGGAAGCACCTCTAGTGGCTATATTAGAGTGGAGCGCTATACAGAATATAAACCATGCATAAAAAAAATGCTTACCCCTCTATAGTACAAATGTATCATGGGGTGTATATAATCAAATTATGTATATGGAATATAAAAGCATAAGGGATATATAGTGCAGATGGGATAAAATTCTTGTTGTAAATAAGTGCTGGTATTTAACACCTCACATGGATGTGAGCCCGTAAAATAACTGGCTCAGTAGATGGCACCTTTATGGTCTTAGGGGCAGCATCACACCTTCTGGAATGTGGACGAATATACTCCAAATATATAAGAGTAGAGAAAGAACATGCAATAGTGCAGATTGTTTTATTAACTTAACATAAATATGAAATTATATATTTTGAAGAGCCTTACAATCCTGGCTCTGAGGTAGATAGGCTGGGTGTCAATTTATGGGGTAACGCATCCTCTTTTGTATGTAGAAGTCACAAGGTCAGAACTGAACAGCAGGTAAATCCAACAGGAATTTATTAAGCATAAAAAAAAAACCCAATAAAGTAAAAATGATAAAAAAAAACAATGTTGGTTTCAGTCCCAATAGGTGCAGTTCCTTTGCCAAAATGTGTTTCGCTTGAATCCAAGCTTCCTCAGTCGGCTGTGTAGTGTAAACGTCTGCTTGGTTTTTATATGTTCGAGCTGGGTCTTCCTCCCGATCCCATGATTTCTTATTCTCCAATTCTAGGTCTTAATTTATAATCAGAGTGTTCAATTCTTTCACCTGTAATGCTTGGCAGCTATTGATGACGTATGCGGTTCCCGTGATATGTAATTTCCCATATAGAGTCCGGAGAAGGTAGACCCGGCGCGATCATATACAAGTTTATTTATTTTTGTACTGTGCTCAAACAAGGCATAATAAGTGTTGAAAACATGCCTACTTCGCCTCATGGGAAATTCAGCCTTCGGCCAATGTCCTTAACTCTGAAAATGTGTCAGTCTCAATGCTGGGGGGATTTATGGTATTGAGGCCTTGCAAAGTATGTCATGCAAAATATTATAATTTAAATAAATAAATTAAAGCATTAGTCTGCAAAGATGCCCTTTTGCATTCTTCCTTAACCAGGAAGTGACAGCATTTTTTCAGAGTATGCAGGTGATTAAATGGACATATGCTCATGGTAGTGAGTGATTTCATGCACACGCTCACACAAAGCTTGTAATGAATGTACATTACATTTAGTGCTTTCTTATACATAGTCATGAGTGCATCCTATAAGGGGTTGCCATCCTTCTTGGAAAAAATGCTAATTTGATGACATCACAGGATGTTACATGACATCACCGGGAACAAAACCCATTTTCAAAGACGTAAAGTAAAAAATAAAAAAAACATTTGGAAGGGGGAAATTTCCTACATTACCTAAAAACTATTTACTATATGTACAGTATGGCTGAGTGTGCGTAATTGCAGCAGTGTGTATATGCTGTGGTCTGCATGAATGCATAATAATGTGTGTCAATGTGTATACTGTGTGCCTTTGTGTCAGGGTGTCAATGTATATAATGTACCTGAGTGTGTGTAGTATTGTGTCAGTGTGTATACTGTGTGTATCAATGTGTGTCATTGTGTGTATACTGTCTGAATGAGTGTGTGCATACTGTGTCTGAGTATGAGTGTGCATTTGTCCGTAGTAGTGTGTCATTGTGTGTATACTTTGTCTATGTGATGTATAGCAGTGTGTGCATACATTATCAAGACGTATCGAAACGTTGCCTGTCATTTGGGATGGCTGAATAAACCCACTTAGCACCTGAAACTACCGAGTGCTGGAGTCTCTTTGCTTTGAATTACATTTGGGTCCTTGGAGCAGGGACCTTTACTCACAGCAGAATTTTGGAGTTTGAGTAGTGCCCCTCCTATATGCCTGCTAATGTACGCACTGCCATTTCTCAATATTTATATTTGTCAGCCTGCAAGGACAACATCTTTGTACTAAAACCACTTCATGAAGATTTAGAGTCCCTTATTATTTCACATTGCAATTTTTGCATTGTGTTTGTATGTTAGGCTTGATAAAGACTCTTTTGTGCACCAAAGTCATTGCATAACTCCTTTTTAATATGGACTATGTGCCTTCTTCTGTCTGTAGATTATGTGGGCTTCCAATGACTCCAAGCAGTATCTGATCTACGTTGCATGTAAATATCAGTGCGCCTGCTATTGCCTTCAGCAGTCTGCATCCTGTTTGAAACAGAATCTAAAGAAGGAGCTTATGTAGGATTTACCGAGATAATGTATTTATTTATGTATGTATGTATTAATTCATTATGTCATATGCAATCATTGCCTTGTCTCACCACGGCTTTAAAATGCAGGCAAGGTGTCAGATACGTGACAAATCCCTTTAGTATACACCAAAGTTTTCAAATTCTGTTTGGGTTATTCGCTAATATGTGAATTGTCAAAATATCTGAATTGTAGATTAAAAAAAAGTCAGCGAAATTTGAAATTCCCAACAGTATAACATCTCAGTGATTTGTTAATGATATACACCCAGAAAATATCTAGAAAAACAAAACAAACAAAAAAAACCTCACAATTTCGACAAACAGAAACGTACATATATGTGCACTGGTAAATTGTTGAAGCAAAGTTATTGTCCGATGTGTTGAATGAGGATTTGTGTGGAATAGTCTTCCTCTTGGAAACCACAGAGCCAATAACAAGGCCCAGAGAGAGAGGTGGAGGGTGATAAAGCACCAAGGATAGTAGAATGCTCCAGGGGGACAAAGGGAATATCGTGTGTAAATGTAAGAGTTTACTGAGTTTGACCAGTCCTGACTGGTTCTGGCTAATTCCTCACAGCCTGAGTGAGTTGTTTTCCCCACCGATGGGGCGCCTCTCCTTGCTCAGCACCTTGTGCTTGGGATGTTAGGGAGAGGAAAGGACCTTTCACCCGGTTTCTCAGGGCAAGAAAACAGCCATGTATTCATGAATGGCCTCTTTTGATTTATTATGTGATGGTCAAACACTTGAACAAGCAAGACTCTGGCACTCCAGCTGATGGGGACTATATATCTCCCTGCTTGCACTGTATGAGCATATAAAGGCAAATTCCTGCCCTTCTTGTTGTTCCTGTGCACTAGAACTCCCATCAATCTCTACCTGCTTTGAATTATGACTCCCATCATGCTTTGTGAATCACACATGCATAGGAAATGTGTATGTCGTCATTTGCCTGAGACCAGAAGTGTACTTAGGTTATATGGCTAACATCTAAAATGTATTTAGGCCCTGGGGAGATAGCGCAGCTAAGCGGACAAGGGCACATGTAGGAGTGTGGGGATAGATGCATGGGATTGGTTGGGAAGAGTCTGTGGGTGTGATTATGTTCTGTGTAAGACAGTGTGGGGGAGGTCTTACCTCAGTGCCACTTGGGATTCGGGCCAGCAAACAGCTTCCCTCCCGCCCACCCTATACTATATTTTGTCACAGCTAGCCGGGGGTATGTCCTTGCCAATTGAGTTTGAGGTTACGTTTAAGTAGATGGAATGAGATGAACAAGTTTTTTAAGGTCTCAAACCTCCCCTGCTCTAAAGGTTTAACTTTAGGTTGCCTGAGGTCTCGTGCCCATCGAGCGTGGATAAGGTCGGCTGATGGCAGGCATTGGAAGGATTTTTTATGACGAGGGGGGAGGTGAGAGGGAGTGGTGATTAGGAACCACTCCATGTTTTTATTGGCAAGGACGGTTGGGTCACTGTATAACACTATGGGTGGAGTTATATATGTATATATGTTAATTTATGCTTATTTATGTCTAATGTTTTGGTTACAGAAAAGAAGAGATTTAATAAATAAAGTTATGGATGTGTTATGCAGTAATTTAGTTGTGATAATAAATGCTGTGGCCTGTTTCATCCATACTAAGTGGTCTGTCGTTATTGGGGGGTTTAATGGGGTTAGATTTTGTTCTAGGCTGCATCGCGATTCCCCACTACGTACATACATGCATCCCCCCTTCATAAACTGTAGAAAGTTTTGGGTTGTTTTTTTTCTCACACTTTGCACCCTCAACACCCTTTTGTAAGTTAAATTACAAGCACATACTCACATTTATATACATAGATACTTATAATTACATATACTTACAGTAAGATACACACATACTTTCATATACACAAACAGACTCATACACAAACACACTGACACATATAAACACACATATCCATAGTCATACAGACACAAAGCATCATACACAAACACAAAGACACATATAAACACATTATCCATGTTCATACAAACAACAAGACTCATATACAAACACACATTCATATATGCACACAGACTCATACACACACTTAAAGGGACACTGTAGTCACTATAACCATTTCATCTCTTTAAATTGGTTATAGTGCATGGAGTGCCCTGGCACTGTCCCTCCATTCAGTCTTGTACTATGTTTGTGAAGTATGCCACAAAATAATAGTCCCTGGCCACCCACAGTCCTGTCCATTCTATATGTGTAGCTAAGGCAGAGATTACACACTTCCTTGTTGTCATACCCATTCATACCGTCAGTTGGAGCTCTGACAGGCTAAAAGCAGTCAGCTGACACTCTCAGCCAATCACAGCTGTACAATTGCTGCTCAGGCTGATACTTCCTTGTTAGCCAAAGCAGCATAGAGAGGATGGACTGCCGGGGACTCTTTTTTTAGCATTAAAACATAAAAACATTAAAAACTGCTGAAAGAAATTATGGTACCAGGGGGCTCCAGACAATATAACCAGTTTAATGAGATGAAGCAGATACAGTGCCTACGGTGCCCTTTAACCCCTTCCCGACCGCGGACGTATCAGGTACGTCTGGCAAAAAACGGTCCAAAATGACCTTGGACTTACCTGGTACGTCAGCAGCTATTTTGAGCGCTGGAAGCTCTGATAGTATTGCAGTGATGCTCTGCATGTGCTGAGTGCCTCGAGGGGTCCTGGCGCTCAGTGCATATATAAGAATATATATAAAAAAATAAATATAAAATAAATAAAATGATCAATATTACCCCCCCACCCCATTTCTAAAGGCAGTGAATCATGGGGCTTCTGGGGGTGTCCCTAGCATGCCTCATCATAAGGGGCAGACTGGGGTCATCCAATCACAGCTTGCCCCATTAGCAATTTCATCCCAAGTGTGTTCCCCATTTCTCTGATTAGTGTGGATCTGCCTCCCTCTCTTCACTTGTGTTTTAGTGAGAGAGTGAGAGAGATCTGTGGTTTAGCTAGAGAGATTTAGGTATTTATAGGTTGGGGATTTTCTTTTCAGAGCCATTAACCCCTGTCTTGCCAGTGATCACTATATTCACTGGCTCTTGCACTGCAGCACTTTTCTGCTGTTTGTGCATTTTTTTTTAGGGGTTCATTTTTTGTGATTTTTTTTTTTGAGACCCAAAAGCTCTTTTCAGAATGATTAACCCCTGCCCTGCCAGTGATCACTATACAGATCACAGGCTCTTGCACAGCAGCACTTATTTTGCTGTCTGTTCATTTTTCTAGGGGTTAATTTTTTTGTCTTTTTTTTTTTGTGACAGGTCACTAAGTAAATGTAACAAGATTATACCCCAACACACAGGATCCAGCAAAACAGAAGACAACACAGAGGGAAGATACGTCTACCGGTCCTTAGAGTGGCCGGACTCGACGTATATTGGAGAAGTACAGAGTCAGGAACGATCCGAGGTCAAGGGCACAAAGAGACAGTGTAAACTAGGACTAGCCGGGGTCTGGTACACAGTAAACAGCAAGCCGGCAAACAGAACAGATAAGGATAAAGTGAAAACGAAGTCAGAATACAAAGCCAAGGTCAAAACGAAGAAACACAACTGAACACCACAAGCGCTAAAGGGAACTGTAGCAGAAACCACGATAGGGCAAGGAACAAAGGGAAAGAGGTAAGTATAAATAGCCAAACCTCTGTTATGATTGGTCCCTGTCATATCCACACCCCCAACAAGTAATTGTATGGGTAGTGTGGCATGATAGGGACCAATGGGAGACCTTTTCTAATTAGGCTCCCACTGTCGCTTTAAGAGCGCGCCCGAGACTCGCGGCGCGCTCTTAGTGTCAGGCGGGACACGTGACCGCTTCTTGCGGTCACTGCCCACCTTCCATCTCCAGCCGTCGGATGAGCCGCGCGCGGCTCGTGCAGCAGCTGAGCCGCGTGCGGCTTGAATTGAGGACCCCGGCCGGCACCCGGAAGGGTAAGTACCGCTACAGTAAAGTGATTGTGATCATGTCACATGGGTCACAGGAGTCAACCAGGGCTGAGCAGTCATATGCCACCCTTGCGCTAGAATCTGACGCGTCTATGTCAGACTCTGACCCTGATTTTGACCCTGCCAGGTGCTCAGATACATCATCACTAGATACAGTGCCTGCTGCTAGTAATGTATCTAGTGATGTTGTATCTGTGCCTGCTAGTCCCCCTGCCAGAAGGAGACGTGCTGATCCAGCTGGCAGAACTGCTGAGGAGTGGGTAGTGCCTCATCGCCAGAGGCCAGACATCCCATACTTTACTGCAAATCCTAGCATTAATTTGGATGTCACAGGATTTAGCCCTCAGCAGTTTATGGAGGTGTTTCTGGGCGATGATGTTTTGGGGAACATTGTCGCCCAAACTAATTTATATGCCCATCAATTCCGAGCTACAAATCCTGACTCTTTTTTGGCAAAGAAGCAATGGGCCCCCATCGATGTGCCAGAATTTAAAAGATTCTGGGCATTGACTATGCTGATGGACATCATAAAGAAGCCCTCCATCCGCTCCTACTGCTCTACCCCCATTTACTCCCAATGTATATTGAGGAAGAGGTATGAAATGATTCTGCATATCATGCACTTCAGTGACAACAGCCTGTGTCCCCCTAGGGAGCATCCCCAGTTGACCAGGCTGTATAAAATCCACCTCCTGATTACCCACTTCGCTGCCAGGTTTGCAGAGGCTTATACACCTGGAAGGAATATATGCGTGGATGAATCCCTGATGAAGTATAAGGGAAGGCTGGGATTCAAGCAGAATGTTCCTTCCAAGCACTCTAGGTATGGTGTAAAGATGTATAAGCTCTGTGATAGCGAGATTGGGTATACTCAGGCCTTCCAGGTGTACGATGGAAAGGATAGCCACCTTGACCCTCCAGGTTGCCCAGAACATATGGGAACCAGTGGCAAGATTGTCTGGGACCTGATATTCCCCCTGATGAACAAAGGGTACCACTTGTATACTGACAATTTTTATACAAGTGTCCCTTTGTTCAAGCTACTGTACTGTTTTGATACAGTAGCTTGCGGCACAATCAAAAAGAACAGCACAGGTTTCCCAGGACAACTTGCACGCACCCGGCTATGAAGGGGGGAGACCTCAGCTCTGCCCCAAGAGGAGCTGTTGTCAGTTAAGTACAGAGACAAGAAGGATGTGTACCTTCTTACCACCATCCACACTAAGGGGACTGTGGAGGTCCCTGTACGTGGCAGAGCTGAGAGAACAAGGAAGCCAGTGTGCATCAAGGCCTATAACCGGCATATGGGTGGGGTTGATCTGGCAGATCAGCTGCTGCAGCCCTACCTAATTGTACGAAAGACAAGGGCCTGGTACAAAAAGGTTGCAATCTACCTAATGCAGATTGCAACCCACAATTCTTTCTTGTTGTTCAAAAAAGCAAACCCCGGGACGCAACTGATATTTTTACAGTTTCAGCTCCAGATCATTTCGGGGATTTTGTACCGTGATGCACCTGCTCCCCGGGCGGTGATGGGAGAGAGCAGAGTTGGGGCTACACATTTTATTTTTAAAATTCCACCTACTTCGGCAAAGCAGAATCCCCAAAAAAGATGCAGGGTCTGTTCTAAGAGGGGGCAGAGAAAAGATAGTGTATATCACTGTCCTGATTGCCCTGGACATCCTGGACTCTGCATTGGAGACTGCTTCAAACGATACCACACGCTGGTCCATTTTTAATTTATTTTGTAACATTTGCTGTTCAGTTTTTTTTGGTGTCTTTTTTTTGTTTTTGCTTTTATTTTTGGTTTTGTTACATTTACCCCGTGCATGGGTGTCTTTTTGTCTGGCTAAAAAAAAGTTGCATCAAAGCACTCCACATGCAATACCTCGGGGTGTCTACATTTCAAGTATGTACCCTTTCGTGGCGATATATAAAACTGGGGTATGTGATAAGCCCCAAGCTAAAGATAGGCCTATCAGAAGAAATACTCTGGCCGGCTTCAGAAATGTTCCAACTGGGACATGGGTGCATGATGGCCAGCTGTGTTTTATTTTTCCATTTTTCATCATATTTAACTTTTTTTATTCTAGTAAATTATATGATATGATGAAAATAATGGTATCTTTAGAATGAACATTTAATAGCGAGAAAAATGGTATATAATATGTATGGGTACAGTAAATGTGTAAGAGGCAAATTACATCTAAACACAACCAATGCAGAAATGTAAAAAGAGCCCTGGTCCTTAACGGTAATAAAATTGAAAAATGGCCTGGTCACTAAGGGGTTACGGAGTGGCTGGGGTGACATCACAGCCTGACTCCCAGGATCAGTACAGGGAACAGGAAGGAACAGGAAGTAAACACTCCATGCAGATAGATCCCAGCAGCCACCTTCCTGCTAGCCACAAGACAGCAGCAGAGTGTTGAAACATAGAAACATAGAATGTGACGGCAGATAAGAACCATTCGGCCCATCTAGTCTGCCCAGTTTTCAAAATCTTTTTAATTAGCCCCTGGCCCTATCTTAAATCTAGGATAGCCTTATGCCGATCCCACGCATGCTTAAACTCCTTTACTGTGTTAACCTCTACCACTTCAGCTGGAAGGCTATTCCAAATGTCCACTACCTTCTCTGTAAAGTAATACTTATTTTTAAACCTTTGATTTAATTTAAGACCACATGCCATGTGGTGGCACCCATGTTAGCAGCGTGCTAATAGGCAGGAGCATGCGCTGCCAAGAAGTGATGTTTTGTGTTCCACCCTGACGGCTGCCACCACAGTCAGCCTGGGCTAATACAACTCTTCAAAGCGATAGTCTCTGGGCATGGAAATCTCAAACACTCTCATGCAGGGAGATAAGCAAGTTTCCTAGCTGCTGTACTCTCAATCTCCCAGAATGTTTAGCAGCTTTTGTTTGCTACCAGCTAACAATGCCCAATGGTCATTTCTGCGTAGACAGAGCATGCTGGAATTGGCAGTCTACATCAAACTGAGGTCCAGAAGGTACTTATCTCGCCAGGCATCGTGGAATAAAACCGTTCCCACCAATATATTTCATAAGTCATTGTTACCTACGGTATGTTGTCTATACGTGCAGTGTAATTATTTAATTGACAATGTGATATATGCCAAATATGTTATCCCTTATATTGCAAAATAGCATGTGTTGTTCATGAGTGTCATGCAACATCTGTAAGTAACAAAAGCCTGTTTGCCTTAGAAGTGACATTTTAATCTCCTGTTACCTATTTTACAGACTTGATCTGCCAGCTTTGGTCTGATTTTGGTCAGAAGCCAGAGATTGGGCTGGGAAGAGTTAACCTTTGAGCAACACCCTAGTGGCACTCATGAAAAAGTCATATAGTTTATCATAGGTCGCTTCATGCCTACGTCATTCAGTTTTCTCTTTCCTTTATGTCAATACACCCAGCCAAATTTGACTTGGCATGTATTCAGTTCTTGATTGTCAAAATCCTTTAATTACACATTGCAGAAGCCAATAAATGATTATTAGACACTGCTGAACCCCTCCTCAATTCTTTGGTAATTATGACTTTGAATTAATTTCACTACCACTAGTGTGTTGTTGTTTTTTGTTGTTGGTGATAATGTAGCTGCTAATAAGGCCACAGATTTTACATCAAATTTAAATAGTGATATTTTTTACCTAGAGGGGATAATCCTGTTTATTTCTTACACCAGACCAAAAACATCCTTGTGTAGTGTTCAGTCCCAGATGCGTGCCATTGTTCCCAATTACTTATCCGTGAAACTAAAAAAAACCAAAAAAACTAAACTGTTTTATTTATTTTGAATAAATTAAAGTCGAATGTTGTCTTCTTGATAAAACAACTTCTTAATAAATTGGAGTGTTCCTTTTCATTGTTCAGAATCCAACTGTCAGAGTTCAACAGTTAATCAACCCTGAGTATTCTAAATCCTATTTAGGAGAAATAAAGGAACCGTACAGGCACCTTAACCACTACAGCACTCTCTAGTGATTCTGGTTTTAGGAGTGCCCCTGTACCTGGAGTATTGTTTTAATGTGTTCTAAAAAGACTGCAAGGAAAGCTCATTACTGAACACTTAATTAAATGTATGTGTGTGCATATTTTCTACATGAAGTACATTATCAATAGAATGTAATACACGTCATGCCAAGTGATTTAAGGGGACATTACTTTAAAAAATAATTTCCTTTGTGCAAATCATTAGCCATTTGGACAGCATGTGAGCCTGTGAACTGGCCAAGTGCTTAGCCTCTTACTTTCAATGTTTGAAGAATTAATGTAGATCGTACTTGAACCAACTGACCCAAAAATAGAGCATACAATAAAACATAAAACAGTTTTTCTATCATAATTGGACAAGATTTCAAAGTTTGTGGATGAACACATGCCTATTTTCCCAACACATGAACTCTAATTAAATAGTCAATAGAAATTCACGGTACTGTTCTGTGCATGGCCGGTATTTTTTGGGACCAGTGAAGCAAATAGTTTTTTGCTTATTGGCCCAGTATTTCTAATTAACCTTTTGTGATTGCCAATGTCAGCAATGGACCCAAATGAACAACAACACATGACATCATGCCATGATTTATTTAACAAAAATAAAGCCAAAATGGGGAAGGGATGTGCAAAAAACGAAATACACCCTATGATTCAATAGCTTGTAGAACCCCCTTTAGCAGTAATAACTTGAAGAAATCATTTTCTGTATGACTTTATTAGTCTCACACATCGTTTTAGAACACTTTTGTCACATTCTTCTTTATAACGTTGTTTCAGTTCTTTGAGGTTTGCTGACATTTGTTTATACACAGCTTTCTTAAGGTCCCGCCACAGCTTTCAATCGAGTTGAGGTCTGGACTTTGACTGGGTCATTGCAACACCTTGATTCTTTTCGTTTTCAGCCCTTCTGTTGTAGATTTGTTGGTGTGCTTGGGATTATTGTCCTGCTGCATGACTCTAGAATACTTTAGTATACAAAGGAGTACATAGTCGACTCAATGACTGCAAGGTTCCAAAATCCTGTGGCTGCAAAACAAGCCCAAATCATCCCCCCTCCACCACCGTGCTTGACACGTGGCATGAGGTGTTTGTGCTGACATTCTGTGTTTTGTTTTGTTTTTGCCAAACGTGGTCATAAATCTCCACTTTGGTTTCGTCTGTCCAAAGGACATTGTTCCAGGAGTCTTATTCAGATGAAACTTTGCAAACCTAAGCGGTGCTGCCATGTTCTCTTTAGAGAGAAGAGGCTTTCTCATGGCAACCTTTCCAACCAAACCATTCTTTTCATTTTCTAATTGTACTGTTACCAACTTTAACATTTAACATGCTAACTGAGGCATATAGAGTCTGAGGTTTAACTCTTGGTTTTTTTGCAATGTTTCTGAGCATTGCATGGTCTGACCTTGGGGTGAATTTGCTGGGAAGACCACCCCAGGGAAGATTGGCAACTGCCTGCAATGTTTTCCACTTTTGAATAATCTTTCTCACTGTAGAATGATGGATGTTAAATTGTTTGGAAATTGCCTTGTAACCCTTCCCAGTTTGATGAGCAGCAACAATTGGCGATGTCTTTCCTCCTTGGCATTGTGTTAACACACACCTGAATGCCCCAGACAGCAAACTGCTGTATCTTCAGCTCTACAGCGGTGGTCACACTTGCTGATGATAAATTAATAAAGGGCATCTTGTCTAAATAGCACCTATCTTACTTCATATGGAAACAGTAAGAATGTACTTCGTTTTTCACACATGTCTTCTCCATTTTGGGTTTATTTTTGTTAAATAAATTATGGTACAGTGTAATATCGCATGTGTTGTTGTATATATCTAACTGCCTGCTAAGGAACAGATGATTGTTTTTATGTCCAGATATGTAAAACCATAGAATTCAAAGATGATGTACTTTCTTTTTCCCATGACTTTATGTTCAGTACATGAAAAAAA
This sequence comes from Pelobates fuscus, assembly GCF_036172605.1. Taxonomy (NCBI): domain Eukaryota; kingdom Metazoa; phylum Chordata; class Amphibia; order Anura; family Pelobatidae; genus Pelobates; species Pelobates fuscus. The sequence continues at coordinate 55,321,588 of NC_086323.1, read as the reverse complement.
GAATGTTTGCTTTTTGTCCAGAAAACATACAGCTATTTAATATACTGCAAGGTTAATTTTCCTTTCTGTCAAGCCCTTGTTTCCACATATCTGGTAACCCTACTTTTTTAGGATTAAGAAGATTTTTCAGGTGTTTAAACTGATGCCTATAGTGGACGCAGTAGAGACACAGACAAGGTGAGAGAAAAATGCAGCTTGGGAAAAAAAAGAACGATGCAGGGGGATGATACAGGTTGCACATAAAAATGGGCAGAAGCCCAAAGCAGTCACTCGCAGCTACACCAGGCAGCCGTTCGGGAATACGAAGGGGATGGTGAGTTCTGAGTAGCATAAAAAAAAAACTGTGGTTCCCTGTGGCAGTGGCAGTGGTTCCCAACCCAGTCCTCAAGTACCCCCTAACAGTCCAGGATTTAGGGATTACCCAGTTGTGTCTAAGGTGTTTTTAGAAAATTAAAAAAAAAAACACTTTAGACACAACAGGGTAATAATCCATAAATCCTGGACTGCCAGTGGGTCCTTGAGGACTGGGTTGGGAACCCCTGCGTTAATGAATAGAAGCAGCAAGTGACATTAACAGAGTTATCCATTAAAACGAGAATTAAACGTGAAGTTCACATTTGATGTCACAAAAGCCAAGCAAAAAATTCAGCTATGCTTCCAGTTCAGCTACTTTGGCTTTCATTGTGAAATTACTTTGAATTTTACCACATGACAGGAGGCTTCATATTTTGCATTAACTCTCTTTACTAACTCCACATAGCAGTAAAGAAAAGGAGTGAAAACATTAACCAATCAAAATATAGTAGGAGGTATAGTATTCACAGTGATGAGGCTCCTCCCCCTCTTTCTTTACTGCTCCATCAGCAGACAGGTCAGAGTTTCAGGCTCTTCCCTTTATATAGATTGTATTTTCTATGTTGTATGCTAATATTCGATTTCCTTATTCTGTTTCTTCTGGGAATCTTCTCCCTTTCTATCCTGGGGGGTTCCCCCCCTTTTATTTTACGTTTATTTTACGTTATTATGTTTTTCTGTATATGTGTTTTATGGTAAACTTTTCCCCTCAGGATACCTCCGTTTTCATTCCCCTTCGTTTCGCTGGCTTCCCAGCTTGCTTCCCCTCAGGGTAACGCTCACCCTGTCCCTAGCACTCCCTCGCGGCTCACCAGCCGCTTTCTGTTCGCCGACACACCGGGAAACTTTTTTTCCCGGTTTTTCCGGCGGCCATCTTGGATCTCGCGTCTCGCGAGATTCACGGCCGCCATTTTGGGAGTCCCACGATCTCCGCAGTGTCGGCCTGCAGAGCTCATCCGATCATCCATATCCTTTTGTTACTAGGCAGGGGTCACAGAAGTTTTTCCGGTAGGATAAAGAGGCTGCTGGCCCTTCCTCAGTGGTGAGTCCACTGTTATTATTCCTATTCCTACTCACTGACCGGTGGATTTTGTGCCACCTTCTATTACAACAGGGTGAAGCCCTTAATGCACTGCTGCCTTCAGGTGGATTTCGTGCCACCTACATATATGTATATGTTACAGGGGCATCCCAACCCCATATTAATGTCATATTAAGGTGGATTTCGTGCCATCCTCTCAGTTATCATACATATATTTCTGGGTGCGGCCCAGCAAGAAAAACCCAATTTACCCTGCTGGGGTTTCGGGTACTTTTACTTGTACCTACACTACATCACACCCTGCTGGGGTGTTATTACCGATTTTATTATACTTTTGAGTGCATATTATATCAACTGACCCCTAGCCCATCTACCCTGTGCCAACACCATAACCACTATGGAAACATCCCAAACCCCTGCGGACTTCCAGTCCATGATTGCAGAAGCCATCTCCGCCTCTATGGAGAAAGCGCTGTCCAGAGTCATGTCGGCATCTACCGACAAACCCAAAAAGGCCACGCTCACACTACCTCAAGACGAGGACTCTGAGGCCTCAGAGTCACACGTACTGGCGGACCCACGCCCCGCCAAACGTCACTGGAAAGGTGAGAAAGCGGGCGATACACCAGCCAAGGGTAAAGCACCCAAACGACATAGACCAGCCCCACCCACACCTGCCCACTACTCCTCGGATGAGGGGGAAGAACACACACATTCTATGGCCGTACTGGACGAGTGGCAGGCCGCGGACTCTGATCCGCAAGATGATAATTGGGACTCGGACTCCGGCTCCCATACGGGCCTCCTACGAGGCACCTTCATGGATCACAGTCAGCTACCAGACGACCTCGCACCTACCCAGGAAGACGAGGCCATCCTAGACCCCACAGGGCAACGTCTGTTTGACCCTCGCAATATCCGCCACCCACGCTCCGGGGACTGGACACCCCCCGACCACCTCTCCCAATTTATGCACCGCTGGCTTCGCAAACCTCTGGATAAAACGGTGCGCAACCGTCTACGCTCGGAATGCCCACGTCCCTCACTTCCCGACCATGTCACTCAAACCCCGGAGTTTGACCAGGTGATGAACACCTTTATGTCCCGAGGTGGCCGTGACCCCCGACGGGGCGTGGAGAAGGGATTCCACGGGGTCCAAGACAAACTGCTGGACGCCATCGGCCCGCTCTCCCGCATACTTTACCTAGCAGATGATGCTTTCACTAGGGCCGATCAATTTGACTCTAGCATGGTCAAAGAATGGGCACATGACATCAGAGAATGGGCACAAAGGTGCTTCTGTTTTGTTGGCAATACCAACGTAGCACTCTCCTCTGAGAGGCGCAAGGCAGCTTTACTCCGTATTGACGGAAAACTGGTGGAATTGGGCACCAAAGAACTGGGACCGTTGGCACAGGGCAAACTATTTGGGGAACCCTTCTTAAAAGAGCTGAACAAACATGTTAATATTTTTACGTCCCTGAATAAAGCTCAGACATCCATGAAGCGAGTCTTCAGAGGTTACCCCAGTCGGGGTGTTTTTGGACGGGCTGGCCGCTACAGGGGCCGCGCAGCCAGCCGATTCTGGCCTTCTGGCCCCCGGTCATACAGACCACAGCCCTTCTACCCAGAAGTGGGCTCCAGACCTCCATTCTCCTATACCCGAGGAGCAGACCGAGGCAGAGGACCTCGTAGCCGTGGCAGAGCACGCTTCCCCACAGGTAAGCAACATCATGCCTCTTGTTTCACTTTCCCCTTATACTGCAGGCCGTATTGCTCTGTCTTTTCAGGAATGGATAACCATCTCCACAGACGCATGGATCCTCCAGACAGTTCGGGGCTACGTCATCGACTTCGTAGAACCCCCCTACCAACTCACTCCTCCACACCCCATTCAATGCTCCCAGGAGGACCGCCGTCTGATCGACGACGAACTACGAGAGCTCCAAACGAAAGGGGCGATAGAACCGGCTCACGACGGACAGGGTTTCTTCAGCAACATCTTCCTAGTGAAGAAAAAATCTGGGGAGTTCCGTCCGGTTATAAATTTGAAAGGACTCAACGCTTTCGTGATGTACAGGCACTTCAAGATGGAGGGCATCCATCTTCTGAGAGATCTTCTACAAGACAGGGACTGGTTTACGAGGCTAGACCTCAAGGACGCTTACCTGTCGGTTCCCGTCCACACATCTTGCCGTCGATTCCTCAGATTCCTATGGCAAAACCAACCCTGGCAGTTCACATGCCTCCCTTTCGGCCTCAGCTCAGCACCGTGGTGCTTCACAAAGCTTCTCAAACCAGTTGTATCACGACTACGAACGCAAGGAATTCGGTGCATTATATACCTGGACGACCTGCTACTGTTCTCCTCAGACAGGTACAGTCTAAGGCAACACACACGATATACCATTCAACTCCTGACGTCCCTAGGCTTCGTGGTAAATTACCAAAAATCGGAACTGTCCCCAACTCAGACGATTCAATTCCTGGGCTTCGAGATAGACTCCAGGACCAGCACCCTACGACTCCCAGGCTCGAAGATCACAGCCATCAAGAAGGAACTACGCAGGGTCATCCGCTGCCACACCATTCCCCTCCGCACCCTAGCTCGGATAGTGGGCCTACTGTCCGCTTCGATTCAGGCGATCTTCCCAGGCCCACTACACTACAGGGCGATGCAACATCTCAAGGCCTCCTTTCTTCGCCAGAACCCTTCCTACGACCAGAACATTCCGGTAACGGAAGAAATCAAGGAAGAACTCGGATGGTGGTTGGACAGCATGGAGGCTTGGAACGGCCGAGCCATCTTCGGGAGTTCTCCCGACATCATTCTGGAATCAGACGCCAGCCTTTGGGGCTGGGGCGCCACAGGCGAGGGCGGATCGACAGGAGGCACTTGGACTTCACGAGAAACCAACCTCCACATAAACTGCTTAGAACTCCTGGCCGGGTCGTTTGCGATCCGCAGCTTGGCAACAGACCGCACGGACTGCTGCATCCTCCTCCGGATGGACAACGTCTCAGCGGTCCGCTACATCAATCGCCTGGGAGGAGCACGATCCAGGCTCCTATCAAACATCACGAAGGACATCTTCGAATTTTGCCTGCCCCGGAGAATCTCCCTGGTGGCAGAATACCTCCCGGGAGACACGAACCTGACAGCGGACTGGTTCTCACGCCACTGGCGGGACAACAGCGACTGGAGACTGGACCCAGCGATCTTCCAACGTCTTTCGGCCAGGAGGGGTCCCCTCCACCTAGACCTCTTTGCTTCACGCAACAACAGGCAGACAGACGAGTACTTCAGCTGGCTCCCAGATCCAGGGAGCAAGGCAGTAGATGCGTTTCTACAACCCTGGCCACCCACGGGGGCGTATGCCTTTCCCCCATTCGCCATGGTGGCGAGGACGATGCAATACCTGAAGACCCAACGCGGATCCCTGATCCTCATCTCACCCCTATGGCCGGGCCAACCATGGTTCCCGGATCTTCTGGCAGCAGCCTACAAGGATCCTCTCCTCATACCGTCCTACCCGACACTCCTTACGGATCCCAAAGGGAACCAACACCCGCTCATCCTGGAAGGCCGTCTCACGCTGATGGCCTGGACACTTTCAGGGGAACCTGGCAAACCGAAGACTTATCGCAAACGTCTCGAGACCTCCTCTGGGACTCATGGGCACCAGGAACCAGACGATGTTACCTATCAGCATGGAACTCCTGGTCTACTTGGTGCAGTGAACGGAATTTCGATCCCTTTACGGCACCTATAACAGCCATTTTGAATTTCCTCTCGCACCTCTTCTCCACGGGCCGATCTTATCGATCCCTCAACGTCATACGATCCGCTATTTCGGCAGCCCACGTTCCGACCCAGGGGATCCCCGTTGGAAAAGACCCACTGGTATGCCGTCTTCTCAGAGGCATCAGACTACAGAGGCCTCCAAAACCTAAATACTCCCGACTATGGGACGTCGAGATTGTTCTACAATTCATTAGGGACTGGCCGGACAACAACAGACTTTCGCTCCGACAGCTATCAGCTAAACTGACACTTCTACTTTGTTTGGTCTCATTCCGCAGAGTCTCGGACGTACGAGCATTCGACATCGATGCCTTTTCGGTCTCCCCAGAGGGAGTTACCTTCCAAATTTCACGCCGTACGAAATCCGATTCCACATCGGTCTTCTACCCTTTTTTCCCTACAGAGCCGCTTCTCTGCGTGGTGTCCACCCTGCATCGATACGTGGAAGTCACATCCCGATTGCGGGTCTCACCTTCGGGCCAACTCTTGGTATCCTACGTTAGACCTCACGTACCAGTCTCTACCACCACCTTGGCCAGGTGGGTAAGATGGATTCTATCTCTGGCGGGCATAGAGGAGACCTTCGGAGCCCACTCCGTCCGGGGTGCGGCGGCCTCATCAGCCTTCACCGCAGGCGCATCCCTGGCAGACATCCTACGAGCCGCAGATTGGTCACGAGAATCTACTTTTCGGACCTTCTATTTCCGCCCGAACCCGGGGGCAACCACGTCTCTCCTGTTTCAGCGTTAAAAATGCAAAATATGAAGCCTCCTGTCATGTGGTAAAATTGAAGATTATGCTAGCGCTAGTGTACCTATAATCTTAATTTTAATAATGACAGGAGGCGAGTATTTTCCCACCCTCCACACCCTTGAGGAAGGAGATTCTATGTAAGTATACCTATACTCAGAAGGATGAGATCTCATGTAAGTATACCTATAGTCTGTATATTCCTTCCTTTGCTCTGTCTTCTTACTCAGCTTATTTTCATCGTATTTGTACTTTGTTTAGATACAGCTTGTGTTTCCTAATCATCGTCTTACTTAGACTAATTTTAAACATTTTTTAGTGGAATCTGTGTTGGGTTTATTACATCACTGCAACCAGTTACCAGACCGGTTCCTAACCCTTTTCACGCTCTTTTCCAGCATAACTTCAAGACGTTACAGCTTACGTTCAGGATGGACATGTTTGGGCCTCCCTTCAACTGCCAGGACTTCGCATTTGGGAAAGTCACCCGTTGGTGCACGTTTGGACCATCCTCTAACTGCTAGGACTTCGCACTTTGGAAAGTCACCCGTTGGTGCATGTTTCAAGACTTTTTTTTTTTTTTCCGTTTCTTTAATATTTTATATGTCTTTGATGTCGCTTGGAAAGAGGGGGAGGAGCCTCATCACTGTGAATACTATACCTCCTACTATATTTTGATTGGTTAATGTTTTCACTCCTTTTCTTTACTGCTATGTGGAGTTAGTAAAGAGAGTTAATGCAAAATACTCGCCTCCTGTCATTATTAAAATTAAGATTATAGGTACACTAGCGCTAGCATAATCTTCAATTCACTTTGAATTCTCACTATAGTGAATAAGCCCGTCATAGTCCTGAGGGCTTACAACATGAGTTCATTATCTGCCACACTTAAGAACTGGTGGGCAGCTAGCTGTAACCTTCATGGCATTTCCACTTATAGTGAGTGAGTAATGAATGGGATATGGCCACCTATACCCCAGTAATAGTTTGCTTAGATCTTGGCCTGCTTGGCATGACAAGTGTCAGAGCATTCTGATCTGGATTGTTTGCAAACTTCAAATATATCTCAGAGAGATATCAGAGAGATTAAAAAAGTCACAAAAATCAGTGTGCGGCATAAAAGAAAGTTAGCATGCTTTTGAGATTTGTGTACTAAATATGTCTGCAAAATAAATGTTACACAATTTGCTAAATAAGTGTTAAAAGGGATAGCTATTCTATTTGTTCTGTGTTCTATGTTCTTTTTTGGAAATGTTCCAATGTAAGCCTCTTTGTGCAAATCTATGTGTTTTTTCTAATACAAATCATGTGGTGCAGTATGCATAATGGTGTTATCTCAAGAGAGTTAGTGCTTTGTTTATTTTTTCACCGTTTTACTATTTTAATGTTGTGTAGACAGTGTTATATTTTATGTCCTTTTTGGCCTTGGTGTTTTGTTTGTTTAGAAATAACTCTTTGACTTGTTGACCAAGTTTAAGAAGAAATAAGGTTACATGTGTTACTTGAGCTTTTAATTAGACATTTCTCAAATGTGGATCCACTTTTGAGGTGCAACAATCATCTTTATGCCATTCTCTAGGGTCATCAAAAGCCAATGCACGCTATTAATTCTATATTGTATAAATTGCACTAGAATTTAATTTTGGTGACAATAACTTCTTACTCAAGATGAGGTAGTTTATGGCTTCCTTCAGATTACCTTGGGCCATCAATCAATTACACTTTAAATAATACATGGTGACATGCGATTCCTATGTTCACGTTCTATACTATTCTTAATGGCCTCCATTGAGTTATGTCCCTTTAGTCTCAGGGGTATTTAAAAGCTGCTTAATAGATGTCAATGATACTGCTTCTGTTCATACTACCTGGAGGCTTTCCGTTAATCTAGGATACCTTTTTAGGGTATCATGCCCTCACTCCCACACTCCCCCACCTCGCCCTCCCATGCCTCGTCTCCCTCTCGCTCCACGAAGATGCCATGTCAGAGCACGACTCTCCCGACAACGCGGTCGGCCTGAGCAAACAAAACAACAGCTCATATTCATATGAACACCACCAATAACTGAACACGGCAACACAGGAGGCAGAAACTTTGTTCGTGCGAACACTGCCACTTCCCACACGTGCCCACACAGCAAGCAGAGCTTTGCAAGATCATAGGGCATGAGCACGCCAAAACAGGTACAGCAGGTGGAGACCAGGGAAGCGCAACAGTAGGCAGACCACCCACTCTCCCTATTTAAACCCCACACACCCTTGACTCCTCACTCGGTTGTACTGTGTTCCTGATTGCGTAAAGACCTTCAGTTACTATTTGCCGTATCCTGCTTTTGACCCTTGCTTAAATCTTTGTCTCTGAACCTGTGCTGCCTGTCTTGACCTTTTGCATTTTGACTACTCTCTCCGTTTGACCCCTTTTGTACTGTGAACCTGGTCCATCTACTTTCAGTGCTCCTCTGCATTGTGGGCATCATCTACTAAACAGTGACCCCAACACTGGGACATGGGCCACAAGTTTACTTAAGGGAACGCTCCAAGCACCCCATCCTTAAAGCTCACTACAGTGATTCTGGTAAGATACTTTTTTACTTGGGAGTTCCGTGCCTCCTCACAACAGAAACTAATAACTGAAAGCTTCTGCTAGGAGCTTCTGTTAGCTCTTATGACCTAAGTTCTGCAGTGCAGGCCCAGGTCATTGGCTGAGAGCATCAGTTGAGCTCTCTCAGCCATTGAGCTAAGGTCTAAGCATTACATTAGGAACTCAAGACTGCAGTACTAAGTTACATAGAAACATCTATCGTATGCTTTGCGTGTTTGACCAACATATTTTCCCTGTTTAAACCTGTGCTTAAAGGGCTGACACACTGTTGGTCTCTTTTTTTGTAAATAATGTAATATTACTGAATATACATTTTAACCCCTTAAGGACCAAACTTCTGGAATAAAAGGGAATCATGACATGTCACACATGTCCTGTGTCCTTAAGGGGTTAAAAGAGAAACCATTTATATTTTGTGGATTCTATTAGCAATGATACTTTAATTCTTGCTGTATAAGTAGAATGCTACTAGTGTTATATTTGGAGCATTTATTGGTAAAGGTGACCGTCAGGATTGTGCGTATATGTTTGTACATAGATAAAGCTTGCTACTCCACGTGACACAGGTTGACTTTGCAGAGGACAGTAGTTCAAGTTTGTGATGCAGATATGATGTATCTTAGAGATTTAATAGGACAGGGCATATTTCCACAATTTTTCCACAACATGCCATAGATAAGGTATTCATGTTTATGCCTTTAACTAGAAGTGATTATAAAAATATTCATCATGCATGCATTGTTTACAATAGTAGAAATTATTCTGCCCATTGAAAATTGATCTATTTTATAATCAGACTATGCATGATGTTATAGGTATTATGTACATAAAATTACAATTACAATTACAAGACTATGACCAAGATGGCAGCTTAATCAATCTGCTCCTCCTACCACAAGGCTGCCTATCCAGAAAAAGCACCCACAGAGCACATAATGGGAAATAATTCTAAGACAACGACAACCCTACAATTGTTGAACCTGTATATACTTGTTCTTGGTTTTTGTTTGTTCATTTGAGAAGTCTGGGTCAGTGTGTGTGTCTTTATGATTCAGTGTGTGTATGTATTGATCAGTTTAGGTAAGCGTGCATGAGTGGGTGAAACAAATAAATAACCAAAAGCAAAGTCCAGGAATCAAGCAGGGGTCAGTCACCAGAGCGGGTAGTCAGACAAGCCAGGATCAGGAGCACGGAGAGCAGCGGAGTCAGGAACCAGGAACAAACAGGAAACACAGGAACAAGGAGACTTCTGGGGAACAGGAAACCACGCAAGGGCAAGGAGGTTCTGGGATTTGCTGCTTAAATAGGCTGAACTGATTAGCAGCAGGGTTGATTACTACTCTCAGGTGAGTAACCGTGGCAACATGCTGAAGGAGCTGATAGTAATTACAGCTGAAAACTCAGTCACTGAAACAGAAAGGGTTGCTGTTTAAAACAGCAAAGAAACCCTGACAGTACCTCCCCCTCAACGACTCCCCCCATCTCTGCTGGTGGGTCCGGGCTTCATGGGGAAGCGGGCGTGATAGGAACGAAGGAGGGATGGTGCATGGACATCAGAGGCTGGAACCCAGGAGCGTTCCTCTGGACCGTACCCTTTCCAGTGCACCAAGTATTGGATCTGTCCTCTGAAGACTCGTGAGTCAATGATGCTGCATATTTCATATTCCTCATGATTGTCAACCGGAACAGGACGTGGACGTGGCACTGAGGTGGTGTAACGATTACAAACCAACGGTTTCAAGAGGGAAACATGGAATACATTTGAGATGCGCATGTTAGCAGGAAGGTCAAGTGCATAAGCTACAGGGTTAACCCTTCGAAGTATACGAAATGGCCCAACGTATCGGGTGCCAGTTTTTGTGAGGGAACACGGAGCTGTAGGTTGCGAGAAGACTGCCATACCCTCTCTCTGACCTGATAGGTAGGTGGAGGAAGGCGTCTGCGGTCGGCCTGGAGTTTGTAGCTCTGAACCTGCACCCAAGTGGAACGGAGTTCCCTCAGATGTTCCTCCAATGCTGTTATCCCCTGTGGCAAGAACGTATCAGGCAACATGGACGGTTGAAACCCATAGTTCGCCAAGAACGGGGATAGCCAGGAAGAGGCATTAATCGCACTATTGTGGGCAAACTCCACCCAGGGTAGCAGATCAGACCAGTTGTTCTGGGAATCAGAAATGTAGCAATGCAGAAACTGTTCCAGTGTTTGGTTAGCTCGTTCCGCTGCACCATTGGATTGCGGGTGGTAGGCCGAGGAGAAGGAAAGCTGAATTCCCATTTGTGTACAATAAGCTCTCTAAAATCTGGAGACGAACTGGCTACCCCTATCTGAGATTATCACTTTGGGTAACCCATGCAAACGAAAGACCTCCCGAGCAAAAATTGTTGCAAGTTCCTGGGAAGTTGGTAGTTTTTTCAAGGGAATGCAATGCGACATCTTCGAGAATCGGTCAACAACCATAAGAACGACTGTATTGCCATGGGAGACCGGAAGATCTACGATAAAATCCATGGACAAGTGGGTCCAGGGTCGTTCACCATTAGGTATGGTTTGCAGGAGACCCACTGGAGGGTGTCGTGGGGTTTCATTTTGAGCGCACACAGGACAGGCAGCTACAAAAGCGGTGACATCCGAACGGAGACTAGGCCACCATAATTGCTGGGAGACGGACCAGATTAACTGTTTTTTGCCTGGATGTCCAGCTGCTTTGGGGTTGTGGTATGTACTTAATAGTTTAGTACGGAGATTAATAGGTACAAAACAACGGCCATTAGTTTTCTCTGGAGAAGCATTAATTTGTGCAGCCAGAATCTCCTCGCCTAGGGGTGAGGTGAGGTTAGTACGGATGGTGGCCAGTATATGGTCCGGAGGAATCACAGGAGTAGGGGTTATCTCCTCTCTAGATGGAGGAGAGAACTGTCGAGACAAGGCATCAGCCTGAATGTTTTTAGTCCCGGGCAAGTAAGAAACCACATAATTGAATCTTGATAGGAAGAGAGCCCATCTAGCTTGCCGGGGGGAAAGCCGCTTAGCTTCGGAAAAATATGTAAGATTCTTGTGGTCTGTGAGGATGAGGATTGGCACTGAAGTACCCTCAAGTAGGTGCCTCCATTCCTTGAGAGCTAAAATTATGGCTAGAAGTTATCTATCACCAATCTGGTAATTGCATTCCGCCGGGTTCAATTTCTTCGAGAAATACCCGCACGGATGCCTGGAGCTCTCTGGGTTAGGACGTTGAGACAGGAGGGCGCCTACTCCTGTCTCAGACGCATCGACTTCAAGAATGAATGGTAAGGCAGGGTTAGGGTGTGCCAGTATAGGAGCAGCAGCAAAGGCGACTTTGAGAGACTCAAAGGCAGTAATGGCTTCCTGTGACCAATGCTGTGGATCAGCATCTCTCCTGGTCATATCCGTGAGAGGTTTAACCAAGGAAGAAAAGTTGAGTATGAACTTCCGATAATAATTGGCGAAGCCCAGAAAACGTTGTATAGAGCGAAGACCCGTAGGTTGAGGCCATTTTAGCCGAAAGTTTCTCTGGATCCATAGAGAATCCAGCATCTGAGATAAAATAGCCCAAGAATGTGACCTGTTTGCAGTTAAACTCACATTTCTCCAATTTACAGAACAGATTATTTTCTCTAAGTCTCTGTAGAACACGAGAAACGTCTGCGTGATGGTTCTCGAGAGATGTGGAATGGATAAGAATATCGTCAAGATAAACCACCACACATTGCTGCAGCATATCTCGCAGGACGTCATTTATAAATTCCTGGAAAACCGCTGGAGCATTGCAAAGACCAAAGGGCATTACTAGGTATTTCGTAATGCCGGCTCCTGGTGTTAAATGCAGTTTTCCATTCGTGGTCCTCTTTTATCCGGACGAGATTAAATGCCCCTCTCAGATCAAGTTTAGTGAAGACCGTTGCTCCCTTGAGGCGGTCAAATAGCTCAGTGATCAATGGAATGGGGTAGGCATTCTTAATATTAATGCAATTGAGACCCCTATAGTCGATACAGGGTCTCAACCCGCCATTTTTCTTTTTCACATAGAAAAAGCCGGCCCCGGCAGGAGAAGATGACTTCCGAATGAATCCCTTAGACAATGCATCGGTAACATACTCCTCCATGGCTCGATTCTCTGCTACAGACAGCAGGTAAATCCAGCCACGGGGAGGAACGGCACCAGGTTGGAGTTTGATACCACAGTCATACGGACGGCGTGGCGGCAGAACGCTGGCTTGACCTTTGTCAAATATATCTTGGAATTCTTGGTACTCAGCAGGTAAGGAAGAGGCAGAACATGTGCCCAAAACTTTGACCGGTTTCTGGAGACAGGAAAATGTGCATTGCTGGGACCAAGATAATATCTCAGCTTTGTGCCAATCAATTGTGGGGTTATGCTTCTGTAACCAAGGGTATCCCAAAAGAACCTGGTAATATGGAGAGGAAATGACCTGGAATTGGATCGTTTCATGATGTAGAGCCCCTACAGCCAGAGATATGGGCACGGTTTCCTGGGTCACGTGGGTTGGCTGTATTGGTCTGCCATCGATGGCTTCGAAAGCTAGTGGAGAGTTGCGAGGCTGTAAGGGTATAGAGTGCTTCGATGCAAATGCACAATCTATAAACAAGCCTTCAGCCCCAGAATCAAGCAAGGCCTGGGTTTTAATGGAGGAATCAGGCCAGGAGAGGATAATAGGCACCAAGGGTTTATCCTCATATATCTCTGGGTCTGCAGAAAGACCACCCAAGATCTGCCCCTGACAGTATCTTGGGTGCGGGCCCTTTGCTGGACGAATTGGGCAAAACTTTAACATGTGACCGTGGTGTCCGCAGTATAGGCACAGGCCCTCCCTCCTCCTAAAGGCTCTCTCCTCAAGTGAGAGGCGTGAGAAGCCTAACCGCCTTGGCTCCGCACCGACAGAGGACTCAGGACCAGGAGGCATGGGAGGTGAGGGAGGTTTGGGTGGGCAAGAAGAGCTCGGTGCCAAATATACAGAAGGCCTCCGCAGGCGCTCCCTGGATGAGGATCTCTCTCGGAGTCTGATGTCAATGAGGGTGACAAATGACATCAGTTCCTCGAGATCTTTAGGTAATTCTCTGGCTGCAATCTTTTTTAATCACATAGAGCTTGGTTGCTTCTTCTAAGTGTTGCTTCTAAGTGTGTGTGTGGTTGGAGATATTCTGGAGAGTTTTACAGAAGCTTCAACTGTCTAAGAGTTGTGCTAAGAGTTTTCTTTTTTACTGTTACAGGTAAGATTCATCTGTAGGAAAAGGTTACTGATTGCACAAGGTAAGATTCATCTGTAGGAAAAGGTTACTGATTGCACAAGGTAAGATTCATCTGTAGGAAAAGGTTACTGATTGCACAAGGTTTGATTTCCTGTTGGTAATTATAAGGCATTTGATTAGATTAGGTAGCTACTTGCTATTGATTGTTGTGTAAATTAGCTATTGTTTGCTAATAAGCAGAGGCCTACCCAGGTGTTAAACATTCCTAGTGGGAGGTGATTTTAGGAGTATATAAGGGCTGTTGTCATTAGCTTGGCTAATAGAGCTTGGTTGCTTCTTCTAAGTGTTGCTTCTAAGTGTGTGTGTGGTTGGAGATATTCTGGAGAGTGTTGCTTCTAAGTGTGTGTGTGGTTGGAGATATTCTGGAGAGTGTTGCTTCTAAGTGTGTGTGTGGTTGGAGATATTCTGGAGATAAACTGGAGGTAATCTGAGGTATTCAGGAGGATAAATAAAAAGTTAAGATTCGTTTGATTTAAATAATTGATCTCATTGGAATGGCAGACTTAGTTCAGTGTAATAGTTGCTATGCATTTGTTTCGCGTTCCAATTTTTGGAGGTTTAGTTGTTGTCTAATCTGTAGACAGTTCTCTATCTTGCGGCAGGAGATTGTATTTTTGAAGTCTGAGATTTGTAAATTATCTGGTAAACAAACTCAGTCTGGAACTGCTGCAAAGCCACTGCCACAGAGACATACTAGGAATGGCAGATGGATTACTGTAGGATCTGGTAGACTTAGAGTTGTGGATAAAAGGCATATTGCACAGTCTGTTGTTCTACATAATTCATTTTCTGCACTTTCAGAGTGCAATGGTGTCATGGAGACAGGCACTGAGGCTAGTGGTGTTGTGCAGAGAGGCACTGAGGCTAGTGGTGTTGTGCAGAGAGGCACTGAGGCTAGTGGTGTTGTGCAGAGAGGCACTGAGGCTAGTGGTGTTGTGCAGAGAGGCACTGAGGCTAGTGGTGTTGTGCAGAGAGGCACTGAGGCTAGTGGTGTTGTGCAGAGAGGCACTGAGGCTAGTGGTGTTGTGCAGAGAGGCACTGAGGCTAGTGGTGTTGTGCAGAGAGGCACTGAGGCTACTGGTGTTGTGCAGAGAGGCACTGAGGCTAGTGGTGTTGTGCAGAGAGGCACTGAGGCTAGTGGTGTTGTGCAGAGAGGCACTGAGGCTAGTGGTGTTGTGCAGAGAGGCACTGAGGCTAGTGGTGTTGTGCAGAGAGGCACTGAGGCTAGTGGTGTTGTACAGAGAGGCACTGAGGCTAGTGGTGTTGTGCAGAGAGGCACTGTCTACAAATGCTCGCAGTTTAGGGAATAAGATCCATGAACTTGTGGCAATAATGGCAACTGATAGTGTAGATTTAGTCGCTGTTACTGAGACATGGTATAATGAAAAAAAATGACTGGGACATAGCAATACCAGGGTACTTTTTATATAGAAAAGACAGGGAAGGCAAGAAAGGGGGAGGGGTGGCCCTGTATGTGAAGGATAGCATAAAATCTAGCCTAATAAAGGTTAGTGAGACGAACATAGAGTCCATTTGGGTTACGTTAGAATTTGGTAATCACACAGTAGTTCGTGTAGGTGTGATTTATAGGCCCCCAGGACAAATTGAAGAGTTAGATAATCTACTAGTTGAAGAAATAGCTAAAATGACAATGAAGGGGGAAGTTATCACCATGGGTGACTTTAATCTTCCTGATGTGAATTGGAAAACAAAAATAGCTACTTGTGCCAGAAGCACACATATTCTAAACTCCCTACTGGGATTGTCTCTAAAACAAGTCGTTGAGGAGCCAACTCGTAAAGAGGCCATACTAGATTTAGTGTTAACAAATGGAGATTTGGTATCAGATATTACTGTAGGTGAAAGTTTAGGATCCAGTGATCATCAGTCAGTGTGGTTTAATATAAGAAAACAGTGACTGAGTCACACCACACAAAAACAAAAGTTTTAGACTTTAGAAAAACAGACTTTTCTAAAATTAGAATATGTGTAAAGGAGTCATTATCAGACTGGAGCAACTTAAATGGAGTCCAAAAGAAATGGGATTATTTAAAAGCTGCACTACTGAAGGCAACAGAAAATTGCATTAGGCTTGTCAGTAAAAGCAAAAAATTCAAGAAACCACTGTGGTACTCCGCAGATGTGGCCAAAATAGTAAAAAACAAAAAGTTAGCATTTAGTAATTATAAAAAAACCTAGAGTGAGGAAGACAGAATGACCTATAAGATTAGGCAGAAAGAGGCTAAGCAAGTTATAAGAGCTTCCAAATCACACACAGAAGAGAAAATAGCACAGTCAGTAAAAAAGGGGGACAAAACTTTTTTTAGATACATAAATGAGAAAAGAAAAGTAAAACAAGGATTAGTTAGATTAAAAACAAAAGAAGGAAGGTATGTAGATGAGGATAAAGGTCTAGCTGACTGCCTCAATGAATATTTTTGTTCGGTATTTACAGCTGAAAATGAAGGAAAGGGACCTCTGTTAAAAAAAAGGATAAATGAGTCATTTATTACACGTGAGTTTACAGAGGAAGAGGTTCTATTTCAACTGTCAAAAGTAAAGACAAATAAGTCAATGGGACCTGATGGAATACACCCAAAGCTATTAAAAGAGCTTAGTGGTGTACTAGCAAAACCATTAACAGATTTATTTAACCAATCATTGTTAACAGGAGTAGTCCCAGAAAATTGGAAGTTAGCGAATGTTGTGCCCATTCACAAGAAAGGTAATAGGGAGGAGTCGGGCAACTATAGGCCAGTAAGCCTTACTTCAGTAGTGGGGAAAGTGATGGAAACCATGTTAAAGGATAGGATTGTTGAACATCTAAAAACACATGGATTTCAAGATCAGAGACAACATGGGTTTACTTCAGGGAGATCATGCCAAACTAATCTTATTGATTTTTTTGATTGGGTAACTAAAATTATAGATCAGGGTGGTGCAGTAGACATTGCTTACCTAGATTTCAGTAAGGCTTTTGACACTGTTGCACATAGAAGGCTTATCAATAAACTGCAATCTTTGAGTTTGGATTCCAATATTGTTGAATGGGTAAGGCAGTGGCTGAGTGACAGGCAACAGAGGGTTGTAGTCAATGGAGTATATTCGAAGCTTGGGCTTGTCACCAGTGGGGTACCTCAGGGATCTGTACTTGGACCCATTCTCTTTAATATTTTTATTAGTGATATTGCAGAAGGTCTTGATGGTAAGGTGTGTCTTTTTGCGGATGATACTAAGATATGTAACAGGGTTGATGTTCCAGGAGGGATAAGCCAAATGGCAAATGATTTAGGTAAACCAGAAAAATGGTCAGAGTTGTGGCAACTGACATTTAATGTGGATAAGTGCAAGATAATGCATCTTGGACGTAAAAACCCAAGGGCAGAGTACAGAATATTTGATAGAGTCCTAACCTCAACATCTGAGGAAAGGGATTTAGGGGTGATTATTTCTGAGGACTTAAAGGTAGGCAGACAATGTAATAGAGCAGCAGGAAATGCTAGCAGAATGCTTGGTTGTATAGGGAGAGGTATTAGTAGTAGAAAGAGGGAAGTGCTCATGCCATTGTACAGAACACTGGTGAGACCTCACTTGGAGTACTGTACACAGTACTGGAGACCATATCTTCAGAAGGATATCGATACCTTAGAGAGAGTTCAAAGAAGGGCTACTAAACTGGTTCATGGATTGCAGGATAAAACTTACCAGGAAAGGTTAAAGGATCTTAACATGTATAACTTGGTGGAAAGACGAGACAGGGGGGATATGATAGAAACATTTAAATACATAAAGGGAATCAACAAAGTAAAGGAGGAGACTATATTTAAAAGAAGAAAAACTACCACAACCAGAGGACATAGTCTAAAATTAGAAGGACAAAGGTTTAAAAATAATATCAGGAAGTATTACTTTACTGAGAGGGTAGTGGATGCATGGAATAGCCTTCCAGCTGAAGTGGTAGAGGTTAACACAGTAAAGGAGTTTAAGCATGCGTGGGATAGGCATAAGGCTATCCTAACTATAAGATAAGGCCAGGGACTAATGAAAGTATTTAGAAAACTGGGCAGACTAGATGGGCCGAATGGTTCTTATCTGCCGTCACATTCTATGTTTCTATGTTTCTATGTTTCTACATCGGAGAGCCCCTGTGCAATGGCAGCCACGAGAGTCTCGTTGTTCCAGCCACCCTCTGCTGCCATGGTACGGAATTCACTGGCATACTCGACAATAGTTTTTGTGCCCTGAGCATTAAACATGATTTGTTCGGCAGTAGGGCTGGAGCGAGCTGGAATATCAAAAACCCTTTTAAAGGATGCAACAAATTCAGGGTAATTGTAAATGATAGGCTTCTCTGCCTCCCAGAGAGGTTTTGCCCAAGCTAGGGCTTACACACACACACACTCACACACAGAAACATACAATGCATTCCTTACACGCAAACACACACTGCATCCCCTATAAACACACTACATCCCTTACACAAATTGGTATCCCTATACACTACATTCTATAAGAACACACACACATTGCATCCTCTACAAAAACACATAAAACATCCCCTACACACATACACTCCACTTCCTGTGAGAGAACTCATGGGTGGGCCATGTAGGTATTTATGGGTGGGCATTGTAGGCATACTCACGGTCAAGCCCTGGGGGCCCAGACCTTGAGCTGTGTAAGGGGCCCTAAAAATTTAGCTGCTTCCTGTTCGTTAATTGTTTTGAGCACTGTTAAAAACAGTCTCTAGAGAGCCACTTCTACACCAGACCTGTGGAGCCAGACTGAGCCCATCATCAGCCTCTTGTTCTCATCTGGTGGTAAGTAGGCAATCCAATATATTATTAGTGGCACTAATCTCACATTAAATGGATACTATAGTCACCAGAAGCACTACAGCATAATGTAGTGGTTCTGGTGTCTATAGCCTGTGTCTGTAGGCTTTTTAATGTAAACACACTGTCTTTTCAGATAAAAGACACTTTGTGAAGACTGGCGTTGGCCCATATGGCAGAGCATATGGGGGGAGCAGCAATTTTTTTTTTGCCTAGGGCGGCAAAAATCCTTGCACCGGCCCTGGAAACACAGGAACAAGGAGACTTCTGGGCAACAGGAAACCACGCAAGGGCAAGGAGGTTCTGGGATTTGCTGCTTAAATAGGCTGAACTGATTAGCAGCAGGGTTGATTACTACTCTCAGGTGAGTAACCGTGGCAACATGCTGAAGGAGCTGATAGTAATTACAGCTGAAAACTCAGTCACTGAAACAGAAAGGGTTGCTGTTTAAAACAGCAAAGAAACCCTGACACAGGCAACTGATGGAATTTATATCTTCCATCATTCCTAGACATTCCGCTTCGAGAGATCTCACAGATTTGCAAACCACTGTGCGATGACCCTGATCCGCTGGAGAGGGGATTATCCATCCCATATAGCATGCTCATGAGACTACGGAAAACACCTCCCTTGAGATTCATGGGGAAATGGGAGGAAGCCTTAGGCACCACGTTCACAACAAAACACTGGTCCAAAATTTATAACATCACACGACACTACGCGCCCTCTAGCAGGGTGCAAGAAACTGCATACAAACTACTTCTACAGTGGTACTGAACCCCACAAACTGTACACTCTTTCGACAGAAGAAAAGTGCTGGAGATGTGGCAAAGAAAAAGGTACACTCATACATCTATGAGGGGAATGCTCCCTGATCCAACCATATTGGATAACTATTCACAAAATCGTTCAATCATTCAGGCCTCAAGTTCCCAGATGACCCACCGCCACTGAAACCTGCACCTCTTCTCTTGCACCACACAAAACTGTGCTCCTCAGTATATAAAAAATCCCTAACGATCAGGATCCTAAAAAGCTTGATCCCACTCTATTGTAAAAAGCAAATTCCCCCACCCATAACCCTATGGTACCAGCGCATGGAAGAGCTATGCTAATTAGAGGAGCTCTCACTACAGGCAGAGGGGAGGTCCCAGACTTTCATGACAACCTGGACACACTGGATGCTATCCACAGACAACACTGATGTCCAAATCCTCATACACTAAATACAGAGACCCCGAGGAATGTGCCCTGCAATATTTCCAAAAGGAGATTTAGCCTAACTACACACCACACCTGACTACTCTCCCTGCACCCTTTGGGCAACATGACAGCAGGTCAATCCTACACGCAACCTGACTAGACCCGCCCAATGCTCCACATGATACACACCCTCCTGAGACAATAGGCACACCACCTAACAAAACTCGCACCTATTCTCCTTGAGGCTTGTAAGGAGTATACGCCAACACATCTTAGGGTATACTCGTAATGCCAATGTCACGCATAACATCGTACAGGTCTATGGTCGAGACATATTTGATCAAGACAGAGACTCCAAGGGGGAGAGCACTGAAGACTAATGATCATGCCTGTACATATCCTAGACTCACAACATACTATAATGCTTGCCAACACCAACTGAGACGCAGAACAAATTATGATGGCACCAAACTCTGCAGCTTAAGATATCTATCCCTACACAGCAAGAGCACCTAACCACACATATAGACAAGTACATATCCCCCCCTTTTCTCTCTTCCTCTCTCTCTTTGCGTCTCTTTTCTCTTTTTCCCTTCTTCTTCACCCCAACGGCACGCAACCAGGCAGAGAGATATGACCTCCACAGGGGACCCGCACCAACCACACCATATGGCATATTGCTTGTATACTGCAGAGGGGACGTACAAGCCTCACCACTTATCCCTAGGGATCTGTGTATCCCACTTTCCTGATATGTCTATCTGGCCCCATGGCTTCCCACAAATACTGTGGTGGTATTTATATTACCCGTTTGGTAATATAAACAACAAGAGGGGACCATGGAACCTGTATAACAGGATAAAATATTCATAGTTTTATGGTTACAAGTCCATCTTACACCTGAAAAACGGAACCTGCGCGTCCCTGCAACGAAACCACTGTATCGCTCTCTGTACCAACATACTGACGATGTGGGAGAGTCTCACTGTTATACTATTTCTCTTTGTGTCAAAAAAGGAAAACTTAATTGTTACGATTGCCTCCGGTCTAGCAGGAGGTTGGATCGCTTGGATGTCCTGGTTCCCAAAGTCAGAGAGTCGAACGATGCTCCAATCGGTAGAAACCTGCAAGTGTAGAATATCCCACTAGCTATAATAAAGCTAGGATTCCCGGATCCCTACAACACGAGTCGAGGCTGCGGGTTGAGGGTAAAACAAACTTGCTTTAATGGCACACAAGCATGGCAATTTATGCAAGTCCCCAGGTCCAGGGACAGCCCCCAATGGACCTGATGGGATACAGGTACAGTACAACGATTCAACCAATCACAATACAATGTATCATTCAAACTAGTACCCGCCCAGCTTGGAGATAATGAGGCCATTGGTTATACAATCTAATTATCTCCAAGCGCCCAAAAGACCATGCTTTATTGTGTCCTAGGAAACCGCATAAAAACATAACTTTGGCATTTTAGGGACAATATAGTTCATTCCACTATTCATTCGGTAGATCAGATCTGGGTGCATCAAGTATACGAATGGCGCCCAGATCTCACGAACAGAACGGGAGGTTTCTGCCATAGAAAGTCTTGTTTGGCGTGAACCCCTGATGGCGGCCATGTTTTTAGGTTAGTCAATGGACAGCGGGACCTTGACTCAAAACGTATGGAGCAGAGGTCGGATATATAGTTGCACGAATCCCCGCTCTCAGCCTGGAGACGAACAGAGACCGCCCAGAAGGGGGTACTTAACCTGCGGTTAACCACAAGAGCAACGTTCTAATTGATGCCACACGCCAAAACATAGGTGGTCCCCATTTGTGAGTCTTTCGGCAGTTTCCCTTTGGGAAATTGTATACGAACGTGGGTCCCCTGGGACCGTCAATTAACCGCAGACCGCAGCGCCTTGGGCGGTTAATGAGCGGCACACTCCGCTCGTAGGGTGGTCGGTTATTCGGTACTTTTAGAGGTGACGGGGTTAAGTGGCGGCACACGCCAAAGGCTGGGGGGTCCGTCGTTCACACCGACGAATGGGTCTTTATAATAGTTCGTGCAATGTGTTCGTATGGTCGGAATACCGGCAGAATAGGTTTTTTAAACGAAAGAGGTTAGGCTGCAACAGTATAGAGAGTCCTCTTAACAATATATATATAGAGTCCTTGTAACAGTAATAAAAGGTTATTTACAATAAAAAATCTTAAGACTAAAAAAGTGAAATTCTTGTATTTGTTTCTAATCCTTATGATATGCAGATTTTACTTTTACTAAAGCATAAAGTGACTAGCCTATTCCAGGTCTCTCATTATTTTCTAATGAGGACTTAGGTATATTCTATAAAGTCCTAACTTACTAGAGATAGTGCTTTCTCAATCAGAAGCTCATTTAAAAAATGCATGAATGAAACTGCATTTTGTGCATACTTTTGTCAATCCTCTAGAATATAAGCTCTTTTGAGCAGAGCCTGTGTGTCCAAATAGTCTTGTTGCAAATACTTGTCTGTTAGCACAACCTTTGTACAGAGATGCAGAATTTGTTGTCACTTTATAAATAATAAAAATAATAATAATACATTAAATCATATATCCATCATTAGTATCTCTGTTTTGTCAGGATTTAACTTTAGCCAGCTGGCAATCATCTATCCTAAAAGATCAGCAAGGCAAATCTTGATCGGTTCTACTGGAATACTGAAGCTCGCCTTGAAGGATATATATGTTTGCATGTCATCTGAATAGCAACAACAATAGACCATGTTGTGTTATGATAATACCCATTAAGTAAAAGTAAGCCACTGCACATCGGGGACCACACAAGGGGACCACAAACCTCTTCTCCGGTAACCAAAGCAATATACAGGATGGCTTCCACGGATGGTACAAAATCATTTTTTAGGGGGCAAGTTTCTCAATAAATCAACAATATTTCAGTGTGTATTACATAGTTACATAGTTACATAGTTACATAGCTGAAAAGAGACTTGCGTCCATCAAGTTCAGCCTTCCTCACATATGCTTTTGCTGTTGATCCAAAAGAAGGCAAAAAACCCAGTCTGAAGCGCTTCCAATTTTGCAACAAACTAGGAAAAAATTCCTTCTTGACCCCAAAATAGCAGTCAGATGTCTCCTTGGATCAAGCAGCTATTAGCCCACTAATTAGAAATTGAATCCCTGTATGTTATGTTTTTGCAAGTATTTATCCAATTGCAATTTAAACATCTGTATAGACTCTGACAAAACCACCTCTTCCGGCAATGAATTCCATATCCTTATTGCTCTTATTGTAAAAAAACTTTTCTTTGCCTTAGATGAAATCTCCTTTCTTTAAGCCTAAATGTGTGACCTCGTGTCCTATGTATAGCCCTGTTTATGAATAGATTTCCAGATAATGGTTTGTACTGGCCCTGAATATATTTGTATAATGTTATCATATCCCCTCTAAGGCGCCGTTTTTCCAAACTGAAGAGATTTACATTTTTTAACCTTTCTTCATAACTAAAATGCTCCATTCCTTTTATCAATTTTGTAGCTCGTCTCTGCACTTTTTCTAGTGCCATGATATCCTTCTTTAGAACAGGTGCCCAAAATTGCACAGCATATTCAAGGTGTGGTCTTACCAGCGATTTATAAAGAGGCAAAATTATATTTTCATCTCGAGAATTTATGCCCCTATTTATACATGACGAAACCTTACTGGCCTTAGCAACGGCAGATTGACATTGCATATTGCTACCTAATTTGTTGTCTATAACAATTCCCAAATCCTTCTCGTGTGTGGTTATCGCTAGTTCACTACCATTTAGGGTGTAAATTGCTTGTGCATTCTTAACCCCGAAGTGCATAACTTTGCATTTTTCTACGTTAAATTTCATCTGCCATTTTAGTGCCCAGTCCCCCAATCTATCCAAATCCCTCTTCAGCAAGGCAATATCCTGCTCATATTTTATTACTTTACAAAGTTTTGTGTCATCTGCAAACACTGATACATGGCTTTCAATGCCCATTTCAAGATCATTTATAAATATGTTAAATAGAAGCGGTCCCAAAACAGAACCCTGAGGGACACCACTTACCACTTTTGTCCAGCTTGAAAATTTACCATTTATGACAACTCGCTGTACTCTATCCTTAAGCCAATGTTCTACCCAAGAACAAGAATATTCATCTAGACCAATTTCTTTTAGTTTGAAGACTAACCTATTGTGAGGAACCGTATCAAATGCCTTGGCAAAATCCAAGTAGATCACATCCACTGAAACACCCTGATCTATATTTCTACTTACTTCTTCGTAGAATGCAATTAGGTTAGTTTGACATGACCTATGTTTCATAAAACCATGCTGATTATTGCTAATAACACAGTTCTTCCCAATGAATTCCTGAATATTATCCCTTAATAGCCGTTCAAATAATTTCCCAGTCACAGAAGTTAAGCTCACAGGTCTATAATTTCAAGGCAAGGATTTTGAACCCTTTTTAAATATAGGAACAACATCTGCCTTCCTCCAATCCTCCGGTACAATACCTGAAACAAAAGAAAAATTAAATACAGAGGTTCATTTATTTCCCCACTTAGCTCCTTAAGTACTCGTGGGTGGATACCGTCAGGCCCCGGAGCTTTATTTACATTAATTTTCTTTAATAGCTGTAGCACCTTGTCTCTGTAAGGTATTACATGAATAAAAAAATGATTTTATACCATCTGTCGAGACCAGTTCCTGCATATTGTTTTGATCTTCCATTTAAAAACACATATGCTGCAGATGAAATAAGATGGAACGTGGCGGACCTCCAAAAGCCAAAATAACATGTTCAGATGAGTGTGCTCTGGAAGATACTCTCTGGGATCAGTCTTAGGGCAGGATCAACAAGCCCACAGATATCCTGCAGACTTCCTAGTAAGAGTTAATTATACACAGTGTTACAAGTAACAGAGAGATCAAGGCACATTGATATTTAGCAATCTTCCCTGTCTGTTACCATCAGGAGATCGTTTAGTACATGAACCCTGCACAGTTTCTGTGCTATGACTTTTAAAAAAACCTGACCTGGATGAGTCATCCATGTTGTTTGCCTGTAGCAATGTATCGTGCTGACAAAGTATAAAAAGGAACGTTTTGAATAGGCCTGTAGTGTTCAGTGTCCTCTGAATCTAGGGATTGTTTTGTTTGTGAGATGTCCTTTTCTCCTATGTAACCAAAGCTTGCTTTTGAAATTCGTAGATCCAGTGAGGATATTTTTCACAGATGGTGGTGTTTTAAAACGGATGATAATCTTTCTGAAAAAACAGGGTGCTAACTCAGCAGATTTTGACTGTAAAAGTTGAGGCTGTTTTTAGACAGGTTAGACTGCAGTTATTCAGCTGTTCAAGAAAAGCAGAGCTGGCCTGGTCAGTGGAATAATCTAACTGCAAACTTGGCATACGTGAGTTAACTGGACTCTTCTTGTCATTGGAATGACTGCCCAAACCTTTTTCTGGTCTTCTTCGATCCCTCTTCTCTGAGATAATAGTCTGATATGGCCAGGGACTAATGAAAGTATTTAGAAAGTTGGGCAGACTAGATGGGCCGAATGGTTCTCATCTACCGTCACATTCTATGTTTCTATCTCTTCTATCTGTTCACAAAGTAATATTTTTCTGTTTTGTAGCCTATTTACTAGCAAGATGCTTGAAATATGTTACAACAATAATTTGGCAGCATATATTCTGTTGGAGATTGATATTCTGACTCCTGGGTCAATTAGTTGGGATATGTAAAATACAATGTATTGTCAATTGTCCTAGACATATTGCTAATGCATAGCAAAAAACACAGCAATGTGTTTATAGAGATGTATTGAATCAGTGCATCTCTATTGGGAATGTTCAGTACATCCATGCAGAGAGAGGATACACTGTGCAGCACTGGACTTGGAAGTACCTCTCGTGGCCGTCTGAGTGACAGCCATTGAAGGTGTAACTAGCCAGCAATGTAAACACTGCCTTTTCTCTCTAATAGTCTGCAGGGACCGACTATTGACATCAGAACATCAGAGTCACCAGAACTACATTAAGCTATAGTTGTTCTGGTGACTATAGAGTCCCTTTAAAGTCCGTATTGATATAAAGATATTATAGACTGTCAATGATCAGCAACCAGTTAATAAAAAGCTATTTTTTTTTTTAAAGTTCTGTATCACTTTATAAAGATTGCCAGGAAAAACATCTGTATCTGAATGCTTTTATTTTCTCCCAAATTAGCTAAGAATCGGATATCTTTCTAGGGATATATAGGGACAATGCATATTTAAATGCAGAGTCTTTTTTATTTTATTGATTGCTTTGTTTGTTTTTACATAGTCTGCTGATTACTGTCACTTCACAGCCAAAGCTAAAAATATGGAGTTGGTAGATGATGCAGCAGATTTCTAAATGGCTCTCTGCCTAAACTCCAGGGGAGCAAATGCTGCTCAAAAATCTCAGCGTGCAGAGAAGGGGCCACGCATTTCCCTTTTTCCCTCTTCTTTTATATGCAAGAAAAGTAAAAGCCAATGATTTTTTTTCTTTAACCATTCAATTTTAAAATTCTTCCTGAGTAGCCAGAGTAAATGAAACTCTGTGTTCTCAATGGGTTTTTTGTTTTAAGGCTTTTTTTTGTGTGCTTTAACTGCCTTATTTAGTGACATAATGTTCAGGAATATTGTTCTGCTAAACCCTTTGAGATGTAGAGTTGTGCCCTAGATTTGGGCATATCTATTGTATATTCTAATTGTATTTAATCTAGATAACATTTTTTTTTTTTTTTTTTTTACAAACAGGTGAAGGCAATTTGGTAATAAATTAAAATGTAAGCACAAATTATAGTCATAAAGAAGTACCTCTTAACTGCAGCAATAGCAACAATTTATTGATAAATTAAAACTAAATAAATAAATAAATAAAAATGTAGTATATGTTAAAAAGATGATGGTTGCTTGTGTGCATAACTATTCTTACATGGCAAAAGACACAACACTGTGGCTTCACTTGTCCTGCAGTGTCTCATAAAGATATACTTCTCTTTGATACATTATATATGTTTTTCTTTAATATCCTCATAGTCAAATTGTTATTAAGGGTTTACTTTTAGAAATTCTGTATTAAAATATAATATATATAATAAAATATAACTGCCAGCTTGTTTCTCGATAACTACCAGAGCTTCCCTTCTACAATTCACTGCAAAAAATAAATATATATATATATATATATAAATAAATAAATAAACCTTACTAAGGACAGATACTGTCAATAAAATGAATTGCATTCAATGATTATATGAGGATACCTAGAGGTCAGTGTTGCAGTGGGTGTGATCTGCTTTGAGTTAGCTAAAACCTCTGATATGAATTCACAGAAAAGGATGTTGTATAAGTTGCAAGAAATGGGCTTAGATGACTATATATGTTAGACAAAATTAGTAAGGGGAATTGAAGATTTTAGCTGTGGAGCAAGACTTGAATGTTTGATTATGTTTACTCTATAAAATGGGTGTCTCATAGAGCAAATAACATTGTACAGCTATGCAAGGGTTATTCGCCCAGCTCTTTGGTAACCTGTACAAGACTGTACAAAAATAAGAGGTCTACTAAGACTTGAAGAACTTAGATTTAAGCTGTAGCAGATATGCTATGTATAGTAAGAATAATAACAATATGTAAATTTTTAGTTCAGACCTTTAAAATTATCTTGAATATTTTTTGACAAAGCAGTATATTCAGGGCTACAATAGTTAATATTCAGGGAATTAGGTGTTTGTTGTTCCAACAAGACATCTCATTGCCATTGGAAGATTCTTCACCATTTTGCTGCATAATTGGAAATAGCTTTATACTGAGGTTCTCATTCTTTGTATCAATAGTGGAAGCAGAGTTGTGTGAAACACTGTATTTGAATAAGTCTTGTTTCCAACAAATATAAGCAACCATAACTTTGATAAAATTTTATTCCTCTTGACTCTAGAGGCTATCTAGTGTAATTGTTCTCAAACTGTAGTGACCAACCCTAACCCTAACCCCACTCCTAACCCTAACCCTACTCCTAACCTAACCCTAACCCTACTCCTAACCCTAACCCTAACCCTACTCATAACCCTAACTCTACTCCTAACCTACCCTACTCCTAACCTTAACCCTACTGTAACGCTAACCCTACTCCTCACCCTACTCCTAACCCTACCCTAACCCTACTCCTAACCCAACCATAACCCTACTCTTAACCCTTCTCCTAACCCAACCCTAACCATACTCCTAACCCTAACCCTACTCCTAACCCAACTCTAATCCTACTCCTAACCCTACCCCTAACCCAACCCTAACCCTACTCCTAACCCTACCACTAACTCAACCCTAACCCTACCCTAATCCTACACTTACCCTAAGTCCCAAAGTTCCGAAGTGCCGAACCGAAGTCCCAAAGTGCCAAAGTGTCGAAGTGCCGAAGTCCCAAAGTGCCGAACCAAACCGAAGTGCCGAAGTTCCAAAGTGCCAAATTTCGGAATGCCGAACCGAAACTAATATTTTGCCCATTCACATCCCTACTTCCCTCCAAAAAGCGCTATCCTGGTGGATTTCAAAGTGGTTCAAAACCGCGAACCAAATTGTCCGGGAACCGCGTAGTCACCTCATGCCGAAAAAAGTTCCATAACATGCACAGCTAAGTACCGCTGAGGTGACTGGGAAGCCACGAGGTCCTCATGCCGAAATTAGTTCCATAGCGGTCGCGGCTAAGTATCGCTGGCGACTTTTCGTGGGTTTGGTTCATGTGAACGGCCGCCAGAGAGCTAGCATTCGGTTCCATTTGCATGAAAAGAAAGTGCCGAACCAGGAGCACCCAGGGAAAGCTGTTATTGGCAGCTGGGCAGAGTAACTCCCAACCTGTGTCCCAGACCTGGACCATAGTCAGTGGGCAGTAGGCCAGCTTCCACACTCCTCCAGGAGTCTGTGGCAAACATACATGGGAAGGAGCGTTTGTCACAGTGTACTAGAAAGGATGGGAATGAGTCGAATCCATAATGTCCCTTTCATTAGTGATATTTCTTTGATGATACAATGTGTATATAGTAAGGCCAAAACAGCCCCCTGGACCACTGACATCTGGCTAATCCCTCTACAGAATAATAGTTATGAAATAAATCATACAATAGAAATTTGTCATTTGCTTTAATTGTCATAGCAATGTAAGCGCAATTAACTATATAATGAAAACATTTGAGAACTAAACATTTTATGCCATCTATATCGCTACAAACACTTAGGGCACTTTTACAGTGAATGTTAAATAGTGTTGTCGCGAACCCGAAATTTTCGGTTCGCGAACGGCGAACGCGAACTTCCGCAAATGTTCGCGAACGGGCGAACCGGGCGAACCGCCATAGACTTCAATGGACAGGCGAATTTTAAAACACACAGGGACTCTTTCTGGCCACAATAGTGATGGAAAAGTTGTTTCAAGGGGACTAACACCTGGACTGTGGCATGCCGGAGGGGGATCCATGGCAAAACTCCCATGGAAAATTACATAGTTGATGCAGAGTCTGCTTTTAATCCATAAAGGGCATAAATCACCTAACATTCCTAAATTGTTTGGAATAACGTGCTTTAAAACATCAGGTATGATGTTGTATCGATCAGGTAGTGTAAGGGTTACGCCCGCTTCACAGTGACAGACCAAACTCCCCGTTTAACGCACCGCAAACAGTCCTCTATATACAGAGTAAACATGGCTCCCTCTATATACAGAGTAACATGGCTCCCTCTGTATACTGTGTAAACATGGCTCCCCTCTATATACAGTGTAAACATGGCTCCCTCTATATACAGAGTAACATGGCTCCCCTCTATATACAGTGTAACATGGCTCCCCTCTATATACAGAGTAACATGGCTCCCCTCTATATACAGTGTAAACATGGCTCCTCTCTATATACAGAGTAACATGGCTCCCCTCTATATACAGAGTAACATGGCTCCCCTCTATATACAGTGTAAACATGGCTCCTCTCTATATACAGAGTAACATGGCTCCCCTCTATATACAGAGTAACATGGCTCCCCTCTATATACAGTGTAAACATGGTTCCCTCTATATACAGAGTAACATGGCTTCCCTCTATATACCGTGTAAACATGGCTCCCTCTATATACAGAATAACATGGCTTCCCTCTATATACCGTGTAAACATGGCTCCCCTCTGTATATAGAGGGAGCCATGTTACTCTGTATATAGAGGGAGCCATGTTTCTACTGTATATAGTGTAACATGGCTCCCCTCTATATACAGAGTAACATGGCTCCCCTCTATATACAGTGTAAACATGGCTCCTCTCTATATACAGAGTAACATGGCTCCCCTCTATACAGGGGCGTACCTGGAGCATTTGGCACCCGGGGCGGATCCTTTATTTGGCACCCCCCTCCCCAACTTTGAAATGTAAAAAACAGCTGCAATTTTTTTTTAAATGTATGTTTATGCAGTGTGTGTATAGTGTGTAAAGTGTGTGTATATTGTGTGTATAGTGAGTGTGTATAGTGTGTACAGTGTGTGTATATTGTGTGTATAGTGAGTGTGTATAGTGTGTGTATAGTGTGTGTGGTGTGTGTATAGAGTGTGTATAGTGTGTGTATAGTGTGTGCATAGTGTGTACAGTGTGTGTGTATATTGTGTGTACAGTGTGTGTGTATATTGTGTGTATAATGTATGTAGTGTGTGTGTGTAGTGTGTGCATAGTGTATGCAGTGTGTGCATAGTGTGTACAGTGTGTGTGTGTGTGTAGTGTGTGTAGTGTGTGTATAGTGTGTGCAGTGTGTGCAGTGTGTGTATAGTGTGTATGCAGTGTGTGTATAGTGTATGCAGTGTGTGTATAGTGTGTGCAGTGTGTGTATAGTTAGTGCAGTGTGTGTATAGTTAGTGCAGTGTGTGTATAGTGTATGCAGTGTGTGCAGTGTGTATGCAGTGTGTGTAGCGTGTGTATAGTGTATGCAGTGTGTGTATAGTGTGTGTATAGAGTGTGCAGTGTGTGTATAGTGTGTGCAGTGTGTATAGTGTGTGCAGTGTGTATGCAGTGTGTGTAGTGTGTGTATGCAGTGTGTGTAGTGTGTGTGTGCATAGTGTGTACAGTGTGTGTATAGTGTGTACAGTGTGTGTGTATATTGTGTGTATAGTGTGTGTATATTGTGTGTAGTGTGTGTATAGTGTGTGCAGTGTGTGTATAGTGTGTATGCAGTGTGTGTCCCCAAGCCCCTAGTCACACAACCAAATAAAAAAGCCCCTACCTACCCCCCTCACCCTAAAAAAATAGTGAAGGGGGAATAAAATTACTACCCTGTAAAGTAAAATTCAACTTACTATTCAACGTCTTCTTCTTCTAAAATCTTCATTTTTTTAGCCCCAAAAAAGGCCAAATAAAAAGCCATCATACCCGTTGAACTTAAAAATAAAATAAAAAAACCCGAGCACAAAAAAAATGAATCCATCTTCACCCATGGAGGGCTCCGTGTCAGTGTTTATCAGGGATCCTTAGGATAGGTGTCAATCCATATCTGCCAAGTGACCCTATGTAGGGGGAACAGTCCCTATTCTGCTCTCTGTCAGTGTCTGGAGGGAGTATCTGCAGTAACACAGAGTGTCTGGGGGGAGTATCTGCAGTAACACAGGGTGTCTGGAGGGAGTATCTGCAGTAACACAGAGTGTCTGGGGGTAGTATCTACTTGTAACATTTATATGCACTAAAAAAAAAAAAAAAACATTGAAAAATAAATAAAAAATGGTTGCAGCTTCCGAATTAATCTAAAATGGATGCTGTCCAGTAGGTGGGAGGGTCTGCTAGGGAGGGTGTGCTGCTGATTGGCTGTAATGTGTCTGCTGACTGTGAGGTACAGGGTCAAAGTTTACTCAATGATGACGAATAGGGGGCGGACCGAACACCGCATGTGTTCGCCTGCGGTGGCGGACGCGAACATGCTATGTTCGCCGGGAACTATTCGCCAGCGAACAGTTCGGTACATCACTAATGTTAAACATTCTTTTTTAATATAATGTTTCCAGTGGTACAGATTTTGTTGCTGCTATTTTTTATCAATATTTAATGATAATATTCCAAAAGGAAAAAGAAACCTTTATCACTACAGCTCTTTAGGAATATAACTGTTCTTAACTGGCCAACTGATACTTTACTACGTTATATTTAGTTCATTTTAATATGGAGTAGACGGAACTTGCTGCTTTTCTATGACGTTGGTTGCAAAACTATTCAGCCCGAAATCTTTAAGGGGGGTAAATTCTCTCATCGTGGATAGTGCATTGTGATCAACACATGAAAACTATTTTCAAGGATGTTTGTTTAACTCTTTTCAGTCTAGTACACAGTGATCTAGTTATGTGTCAAACATTTGATGTATTACAGTTTATTGTGTCGTTTTAATTATAAACCCCTTAAGAATCAGCTACTTTTTAAATTTGGTCACAGTAATATAGTCCCACTCATTTAGGGCTGTATAGAGGTATTGACACCAACAAGGCAGGACATTTTGTATCAGCACAGGGTGTTTTGGGATCTGATATTAATGACTTCACAAAATGTAATTGGAGTCAACGAGTTAACTAAAGTGAAAAAAACAAACTCATTTTGACTCAGAGAAAGAAGTCAATACAAGAATATTACAGTCGAAACAGGCATACCTCACTAAAACAGGACAAGTAATATGTACTGCTTCAAATAACAGAACCAAAGACCAGGGTGTTGAATTACAGCTCCCCAGATGTTGCTCAATTGCTACTTGCATAAACATCTGCCAACAATTTGGG
The DNA here is from genome assembly GCF_036172605.1 of Pelobates fuscus. Classification (NCBI taxonomy): domain Eukaryota; kingdom Metazoa; phylum Chordata; class Amphibia; order Anura; family Pelobatidae; genus Pelobates; species Pelobates fuscus. Next base: position 55,288,887 of record NC_086323.1, on the reverse strand, counting down.
GAATTATGGGAGCTGTAGTCCAGCAGCACATAGAGGCTACAGTGAAACACTCCTGTTCAAACAAATCTGACACAAGACTCACAGACAGATTGGAGCATAAAATGAGGGTGACAGCAACATACTGCTTCACGAACCAGTTAACTAGGAGTTGTCATGATTCCATCCGCCATATTTTTTGGTGTGTTCAGTAGAGGAAATTCTATGGAATTAGGCAAACAGAAAAATGGTTGTTGCTAATGTTAGAAATGATCCATTGTTTCAATGCCACAAAACCAAACTGTTGTAACGGCTGGAGTGGAGTTAAGGAATACATTTCATTTTCATTAAGATTTAATTAAATTTCCGAAGAAAGTTCTTGCAAAATCCTTGCTTAAAATAAGATGTTTGCTGAGTTTAATTTCCAAAAACGGAGTCTGTCGTAATACACATGCATTGACAACATTCAATGTAATCGTGAGTCAGCAAAAATATAATGATGGGGCTTTGAGTAATAAATGCAGGATGTTAAGACAGGTTTAGAAGCCAAAGCCTTGCGTGGAATTTCACCTAAACGTATCTCAAACCTTTACCTAAAGTCTAACACGGCTTTAGTCGCTAAACTCAGAACGGTAACATGATTGCTATTGTGTGGCAAAAGTAACGTTAAAATAGGTGATCTTCAAAAATGTCCAGCGCAACCTGATTATTTCAGCCTCAGTGGTGCAATTTGGATTGTACCTTGCTTCAATTCAGAGTTGAGTAGGCCTGTTTTGTTTCAATTTGTTTCTGTTTGCAATAAGGACTACTTTATATTGCAATACATGTATGAATCAGGAACGTGCTATATACAGTAAAACAGCTATAATTTGGGTGATTCCCCTGGCATCATTCTTCATCAACTGTAATTGCAGAAGCATTTAACTCTTAAAGGAACTGCCATTTAAATTATCTTTGGTCTGAAGTAGTGATTTTCTGAATGAAGATCACCATGCCTTCCCTGGCTCTGCATTCTAAGGAGCCAATAGTGGATGTATTCCCAGTAATGACAACTGATATCATTGCAATGTAAGCAAGCTCATGGGCATGATCTTTGGTTGGGTAAGCCTGGCTCCTGATCATGGATCACTTAAATCGTAGTGTTCAGAGAGGGAACGTCACAAGAGTTTTTATTTAAATTAGAATTCATATAAAGATTATAGTATATATATATATATATATATATATATATATATATATATATATAAATATCACTAAAACTTAACTTAATGTTCAAAATAAATCAAATCAACGTTTCAGCCCCATATTTGGGCTTTCATCATGATGGTAAAAAAATAAATATATATATATATGTATTCTATGTTGTCAGAACTGCCTTTAACCCCTTAACCCCTTAAGGACCGGACTGTTTTTGCGATGTTGTACATTTGCGACCAGGCATCTTTTTACACTTTTGTGGTGTGTGTTTAGCTGTAATTTTCCGCTCTCTCATTTACTGTTCCCATACAAATTATATATTGTTTTTTTCAGGACAAAAGGGGCTTTCTTTACATACCATTATTTATATAATCTCATGTAATTTAATTTTTAAAAAATGAGAAAATATGATGAAAAATTGAAAAAAATACATGTTTTTTGACTTTTATGTGAAATCTTTTACTCATCTACAAAAGCGAATGGAAAAAAAACTGCTAAATAGATTCAAAATTGTGTCCTGAGTTTAAAAATGCCCAGTGTTTACATGCTTTTTGCTATTTTTTGCATGTTATAGGGCTATAAGTACAAGTAGGATATTGCGGTCTCAAAACATACATTTTTAAAATGTATCAATAGTGACATTGTAACACTATTATCTGTCAGAAATCGCTGAATAACACCCCACATGTACATATTTTTTTTAAAGTAGACAACCCAGGGTATTCAATATGGGGTATGTCCAGACTTTTTTAGTAGCCACTTAGTCGCAAACACTGGCCAAAGTTAGCGTTCATATTTGTTTGTGTGTGAAAAAAGTAAAAAACTAAATTGAACGCTAATTTTGGCCAGTGTTTGTGACTAAGTGGTTACTAAAAAAGACTGGACATACCCCATTTGCAATACCTTGGGTTGTCTTCTTTTGCAAATGGTACGCCATCATGGGGGTAATTCTCATTCCTGGGCTACCATACGCTCTCAAAGGCAACGTAACCAACCTAGCCATTTTCAATGTAAAAATATTTGACCCATATTTGACCCTGTAACTTTCAAAAACGCTATAAAACCTGTACATGGGGGGTACTGTTATACTCAGGAGACTTTGCTGAACACAAATATTAGTGTTTCAAAACAATTATATCATCAGTAAAAGTGCTGTTTGTGTGTGACAAATGCAAAAAAAAGTCACTTTCACTGACAATATCATCTGTGATATGTTTTACTGTTTTGAATCACTAATATTTGTGTTCAGCGAAGTCTCCCGAGTAAAACAGTATCCCCCATGTACAGGTTTTAGGGTGTCGTAGAACGTTACAGGGTAAAATACAGTGATAGCAAATTACATTCTCTGGACTTTCGGCCTGGGTTGGCAGGCAGGTCCCTTAAATTGCAATCAATAAAATAACTTAATTATGTAAAAATATAACATAAATACGCACGTAGAATTTAAATATATATGCATATTTATATATTTGAAGTCTACGTGTATATTTATATAATTATTTATATAATTTTGTATATGGACATATGAATAGTTCGTATTCTATATACTTATTTATATATACATAGATATATATACAATTTCATTCTAAGTGTATTTTGATATAAATATATATATATATATATATATATATATATATATATATAAATATCAAAATACAGTTAGAATAAAATTTCGTATAGATATATAATTTTTTTTTCATTTTTATTATTATTTTTACATGTTTAATTTTATTTAAATTACTTATTATTTGTATTTTATAATAATATATATACAATATATATATAGTTATTATATATTATATATATATACGTGTGTAATTTAATTATAAGTGTATTTTTATATTAATATGTGTACATATTAATATAAAAATACACTTAGTATCACATTATATATATATATATATATGATATATAGACACATATATAACACATATATAATTATTATTTTTTTATTAACTTTAACTTTATTTTTTCTGATTTTACACTAGCAGGGAGACTGCCTGTCAGCACAGACAGTCCCCCCGCAGGCAGACACATGGACACCTATTGTGACCATGTGGCCGCCCTGTTGAGCGATCACATGGCCCCAGGGGTCCTAATCTGCCATGGGGAGACTGTCTGGGCTGCAGGCAGTCTCCCCACAACGGGAGCACCGCCGATCGCCGCCGGGGGAACGACGGCGATCGGGTAAGTACATCTTAAAGTTAGGACGGTTCAGGACCGTCAGCGGTCGGCAATGGAAAAATGCCGATGACGGTCCTGAACCGTCCTCCGTCCTTAAGGGGTTAAGGACTGAGCCAAATGTACACGTTGTGAACAAAACAAAACGTAAACAAAACCTGGCATTTGCGCTATATGTCTGTCCAACCGTAAGTCACCTCTTTCATATTAAATGCACCCCCCTTATTATATATCATTTTATTCAGGGGAAACAGGGCTTATATTTAATATCAAATATTTAGCTATAAAACATAATTTAATATGAACAAAATGGGAGAAAATAAGATTTTTTGTTATTTTTCTAGTTCTACATGACATTTTAACTGTCAATGTCATAATACTGTTTGCTTTTACTGCAATAAAATACACATATTTGTATTCAGCAAAGTATAACGTGTGAAACAGTACCCCCTATGTACAGGTTTTATGGTGTTCTGGGAAGTTACAGGGTCAAATATAGCACGTTACATTTGAAATTGAAATTCGCCGGATTGGTTACGTTGCCTTTGGGACTGTATAGTAGCCCAGGAATAAAATTTACACCCATAATGGCATACCATTTGCAATAGTAGACAACCCAAGGTATTGCAAATGGGGTATGTCCAGTCTTTTTTAGTAGCCATTTGGTCACAAACACTGGCCAAAGTTAGCGTTATTATTTGTTTGTGTGTGAAAAATGCAAAACATGCCAATTTTGGCCAGTGTTTGTGACCAAAAGGCTACTAAAAAAGACTGGACATACCCCATTTGCAATACCTTGGGTTGTCTACTATTGCAAATGGTATGCCATTATGGGTGTAAATTTTATTCCTGGGCTACTGTAGGGTCTCCAAGGCAACATAACCAATCTGGCGAATTTTAAAGTGAAAAAAAAGAAACACAAGCCTTATATTTGACGCTGTAACTTTTGAAAACACCATAAAACCTGTACATGAGGGGTACTGTTGTACTCGAGAGACTTTGCTGAACACAAATATTTGTGTTTCAAAACAGTAAAACGTATCGCAGCAATAATATCGTCCGTGTAAGTGCTGTTTGTGCAGAAAAATGCAAAAAACTTCACTTTTACTGGCGATATCATCGTTGTAATACATTTTACTGTTTTGAAACACTAATATTTGTGCTCAGCGAAGTCTCCCGAGTAAAACTGTACCCCCCATGTACAGGTTTTATGGTGTCTTCGAAAGTTATAGGGTTAAATATAGTGCTAGCAAATTAAATTCCCTTTACTTTCGGCATGGGTTGTCAGGCAGGTCCTGCTAATTGTAATTAATTAAGATACCTAATTATGTAAAAATATTACATAAATATATGTGTAGAATTAATATATGTGTGTGTGTATATATATATATATCACATATATAATACCTTGCACTCAAGCTGTCCTTCAATCCTTGCAAAAAACCGGGTGCATTACCAGGGCTCAAGATATCCAAATTCAAATAGAATGGCTGCACTCACGAAAATTGTCCAGTTAAAATATAACTTTTAATGGAATCACATAAAAATCGACGTTTCAGTCCAACCTGTGGACTTTCATCAGGATATGATATCCTGATGAAAGTCCACAGGTTGGACTGAAACGTCGATTTTTATGTGATTCCATTAAAAGTTATATTTTAACTGGACAATATCCGTGAGTGCAGCCATTCTATTTGAATATATATATATATATATATATATATATATGTATGTATATGTATATGTATATGTATATGTATATGTATATATGTGTGTGTGTGTGTGTATACATATGTGTGTATATATATATAATTATATACATATGTGTGTATATATATATAATTATATACATATGTGTGTATATATATATAATTTTTTAAAAAATATTTTTATTTATATATAGTGATATATATGTATATCGATATATATATTTCGTTCTACATGTATTTTGATATAAATATATATATATTAATATCACAATACAGTTAGAACGAAATAACACACATCTATAGATTTTTTAATTATTTATTTTTCATTATTTTTTAATTTTATTTTTTAACGTATTTACATATTTTTTTATATTATACATAAATATATATATAACAATAATTATATATATATTTAATCAGTATCAGTCTACGTGTAATTTGATATATATATATATATATATATATATATATATATATATATATATATATATATATATAAATAGTAAAATACACCTAGACAGTGTATGTGTGTGTATGTATTTGTCGAAAGGGTCGAAACGTTGATGTAGATTTGTGTTAAGACTGTTAATACACGTTTGAAAAATCCAAGTTAGTGCTCCTGTTTTTACCTTCATATCTACTGGCCTGGAGGCACCCTGGTAATATACTCATATACAATATATACTTTTTTGGGGGTTGAGTGCCAGAGTCTGGACTGTTATATATAATATATATATATGATCTAAGTATATACATATTTTTTTTTACACTTATTTTAATTTATTTTATTTCCAGCCAGCAGGGGGACTAACTGTCATTACAGTTAGTCCCCCTGCTGGCAATGCCTCAGCCAGCTAACCTGGCCATGTGATTGTGAGGTCCTCGCAAGGACCTCACTCTCACATGGCTGGGGGGGGGTCGGAAGAGGACGGATGTGCCGCGGGGGACTCCCTGGGAGTCCCCCCAACCGTGATCGCCAGCGTGGGATCGCCAGCGACTGGGGTAAGTAAAAAAAAAACGGAGTGCGTACTATTATACCGGGCGGCGTTTAGAGCCACTTAAAATAGGGCGTAATAGTACGCCCTCCGGTCTTAAAGGGTTAAAAAGGCACATGAATATTATTTAATGGAAATAAATTACTTGGACCATGATGCCTTTCTCCAAAGACAATGTTGAAAACATGTCATGAGTGTGAAATCGCCTGAATAAACTCCTTCAAAGAGGAAATTGATGTGGAATCAAATACGACTGTATGCTGTTTTACCTAGAGCTGGGCAAAGCTCTTTAAATAGTGAGTTGGCACTTCTCTACTTCTATGTTGTTCGTGATCCAGCTTTCCTAAAACGGTTTTGCACTATTGGTCTCTATTTCTGCTTTTTTCATGTTTATCACTGAGGTTTCAAAGCAAGGACTGAAGAATATACACTCCAGGTCTTCGCTGTACTCTAAGAGACTCTTTATATTATTGCTGATTTTTGTTTATTATCTCTCATTGTCCTACTTAGCGCACCCGGTATTTGTTGTATCTTGTTCTCTCCATAAATAAGGACTGTCCTAGTAATTCCTGGCTCATTGGGGTGTACATTGCTAGATGTCATGTTATAATTAGTTTATATATTTTTTTTGATGACAAAAGAAAAAAAAAACCTTCATAATTTATCTATTAAAACCTCTATTACAGTATTGCACCACATAATTGTAGCATCCGTTCATGCATGTGATTTGTGCATGCTTTTGGATGTATGGATTAAAAGGTAAATATCAGTGATTTTCGAGTATTTGTAAATTAAAATGTGTTATACATTTCCAGTTATTGTTATTTGGAGATGAGGCTGTCTCAGGTGGTTCTGGAAAGGACACAGACCATATGTGGGGCATGACTACAGAATCCACGCTAGCCTTATCCAATCTTGTTTTTTGACCCACCTTCCATTAAACAAAATAAGGTATGGTTGGTAACCTGCAAGTAAAAGAAAATACATGTATAACTGCAGTGCCCTATTGGATGGGGATGGGGAGGTTGGGTGCATATACAGAGAGGGAAAAAAGTAATTGACCCCCTGCTGATTTTGAACGTTTGCCCACTGACCAAGGAATGATCAGTTTATAATTTTAATGGTAGGTGTATTTGAACAGTAAGAGACAAAATAACAAAACAAATCATCCAGAAAACACATGTCAAAAAAGTTGTAAATTGATTTGCATGTCAATGAGTATTTCAGTCCTTCATGGCATGGTGTGTTACCAATTGTTTTCTTGGTGACTATGGTCCCAGCTGCCTTGAGATCATTGACATGATCCTTCCATGTAGTTCTGGACTGATTCCTGTTCTCATGATCATTGAAACTCCACGTGGTGAGATCTTGCATTGAGCACCAGACCGAGGGAGACGGACAGTTATTTTGTGTTTCTTCCATTTCCATTTCTTCCATTTGCAAATAATCACAACAACTGTTGTCATCTTCTCACCAAGCTGCTTGACGATGGTCTTGTAGCCCATTCCAGCCTTGTGTAGGTCTACAATCTTGTCCCTGACATCCTTGGACAGCTCTTTGGTCTTGGCCATGGTGGAGAGTTTGGAATCTGATTGATTGTTTCTGTGGACAGGTGTCTTTTATACAGGTAATGAGCTGAGGTTAGGAGCACTCCCTTAAGAGAGTGCTCCTAATCTCAGCTCATTACCTGTATAAAAGACACCTGGGAGCCAGAAATCTTGCTGATTGATAAGGGATCAAATACTTATTTCACTCATTTCGCTCAATTCGCTTTTCTGGAGTTTTTTCTTTGTTATTCTGTCTCTCACTGTTCAAATTCACCTAGCATTAAAATTATACACTGATCATTTCATTGTCAGTGGACAAACGTTCAAAATCAGCAGGGGATCCAATACCTTTTTCCCTCACTGTAAGTCATTATCACACACACACAATTAATATTTTGGCAATCTTGTCCAGCAGCATGAGATTTATATTGCTACCAATGTAGGCTGCAATATTTGTATAAATATTTACTAACACAGCCTGTAACATTTATATAAATATTTACCAAATGAGCCTGCAACTTTTATGTATTGTTACCAACGCAGTCTGCACCATTTATATCAATAAAAACCAAAGCAACCTGCAACATTTATATAAATATTTACCAACGCAGACTGCAACTTTTATGTTTAGTTACCAATGCAGCCTGAAACATTTATATAAATATTTACCAACGCAGCCTGCAACTTTTATGTAAAGTTACCAACGAAGCCTGAAACATTTATATAAATATTTACCAACGCAGACTGCATCTTTTATGTTTAGTTACCAAAGCAGTATTTACATCAATTTATCAAAGAAGTGTGCAAGGTTTATATAGATTTACTAAGACAGAGTGCAACATTTAAATATATGTAGAGAAGCAGGGTGTAAGATTTGATTTTATGCCAGTGTAGATAATGGTCAGAGACTGAGGACAGAATATTGAGGAGTGTTGCATATCTAGACTCTACAGGAGTAACTTCCAACTCTCTGTCCTCTATAAAACTGAACATGGCCTTTGAAAGCTGTGTCTGGGTAGTTTCCTATTGTATAATAGGTGGCTTAAACAAACACTCCAATACTCAAATACAAAAACTAAAAAAAGTTAGGAATTATACGCTCAATGAAAACACGCACGCATTTAATTATGCATTTCTTTTTTCATTTATCTAAAAACAGACTGCAAAAGTACATATCTCTTGACTTGTTGCCATAACTTTAAGCAGCTGTTTCATATTTGCTTTCCTTTTGGATAATTATATTCTCCCCGTTGCCTTTATTTATGTTTATTATCTTCTATTCTTTGCTCTCGATCTCAATACCTAGGTGCTTCCATTTTATTCTCCTCTGACTATGATTTCTGCAGTTTACCCTTCTGTGGGATTCATTTGACTAATGTATTGTGGGTAAATTAAATAGAACGTTACTTAAAGAAACACTATAGTGTCAAGAATACAAATGTGTATTCATAACACCATAGATCTAAATCGCTGTTTAGGTCCCTGTCCCCCCTTACCTCAGGATATAAAAGTAATTTACCCACCTTTTACCACAGCCACATGGGTTTGGTCATGGCTGGTCCCATCCACTTTCCGCTCCCTTGGCTGAGCTCATCAAACTTGTTGATCTCAGCAAATCCAATGCTTTCCTATAGGAAAGTATTGGAAGGCTCTCGCGCATGTGTGGCAAAACTCCGCTCTGCGTCAATCCGCATCTTCTCATAGAGATTAGTTGAATCAATGCAACTCTAAAGAAAAAGTTCAGAGCCTCCATCTAGAGCATGGAGACGAAGAATGTCAATGTTGAACAACCAGGAAGCCCATCTAGAGGTCATTTGAGTGACTGCCACTAGAGGTGTTCCTAGAGGTGTTTTCTGAAAAGGCAGTGTTTATATTAACATGCCTGCAGGGACAGGCAGTAGTCTCCAGAACAACTACATTAAGCTGCAGTTGTTGTGGTGGCTATAGTGTCCCTTTAAGCTCTGTTCATTGCCAAAAAAACAAGTAAATAAAAACAAGGGAGAAAAAAACAGGAAAAAAAAGGATACATTTAAAACCAAAACCTGTTTTAACCCCTTAAGGACACAGCTTCAGAAGCTTGTCTTACGCTTAATGACACAAGCAATTTTTGCATTTTCTTGCTGTATGCGTTCAACTTCAATTTGCATCTCTCTCGTTTATTGCACCGACACATATTATATACTGTTTTTTAGAGGACAGAAAGGGCTTTAATTTGATGTAACACACATATATATATATATATATATATATATATATATATATATATATATATATATATATATATATATATACAAATGCTTATTTATTATTGAAAAAAAATACAGAAAAATGCAAAAAAAATGTGTTTTTTGTACAGTTTTTGCAATAATAATGTGTGCCTAATTAGTGCAGGTTAAAGAAAGTAATTAAAAATAAATTCATTTAGTTGTTCTGATTTACAGACTATATAATGTGTCTGGGATTTTCAGTTTTTTTTGGTAGTTACAGGTCACAAAGCACAAGGAGTAAAATAAACTTTTAATTTGGAGCGATTTTAGAATTTGGTATGTTTGTCTTGTAACTAGCTTAATAGCCATAAAAGAAAACAAAATTGCCACACAAGTATATATTTATATAACGTAGACATCACAGGCTATTGTCCTAAGGTTGTTTTGACACTTTCTAAGTAGCCATTTCACCGCCAATCTCTGCTAAATATTGGAGTAAAATTTAGTATTTTGTTTTTTTGGCACACAAACTTATACCAAAGAACTTCTCATGTGTATTTTGTAAAGTTGGTGTGTGCTATTCCTGTACATTCCTTTTATTATGTGTTCAGTTACTTCTGCTGAGTACAACGGTACTCATGTCTTTGGCACTATTTCGTGAGCTACAGTGCCATATAGGAGACCTGTCCGTTTCAACATTTACAGTAGAATTTTGAGAGGCGGATTTAATGGGCCTATGCTTCAATTTGGGGTATTATAGCAGTTTGACTGTTCAAAAAAACCTCACAAAGGCCTACCATTTGTAAAAGTAGACACGTCAGGGTATCTCATATGGTGCATATTGTGCTTTAACATGCCCCCATTTTTTCACCAATATATGCCAAAGTATGTGGTAAAATATAATTTTGGGCATTTTTTACATATGGATTACATTTTTGCTGGGCATTTTGTACATTTCATATGTGCCAGTAAGTTCAAACCCCCCAAATTATGCTCAGCTAAGCCTTCTGAGTAAAACAATATGCCCAATGTATGATCTAGACACTATTTTGTGAAGTTACACTGCTGTAAAAGAGACATAATAAGTTAAGTTTTTTAAGTGTGAATTTTCATGGAGGGTTTTGATGCGTCCGTGTCCCACTTTGGAGCAGTATAATACTGCGATCTGTATGTTGATCACTGTAGGCAGTGATCAACTGGCAGGGAAGGGGTTAATTTTTATTTAGACTGGGTAAAGAAGGGGGGGGGTATTTTTTTTTTACTTAAACGTTACTAAAACAGTTAAAAAAAATTTTTTTTTACCTTTTTAAAGCTTATTTTAAAAAAAAAATAACGTTAACCCCTAGTTAGCCTAACACCAAATTCCCCAATTCCCCACTAACTTCCACCCATCCCAGCTAGCTAAATATATAATTTTTTAATATTTAAATTAATTAATAAATTTAACCCCTGAAGGTTAATAATTAACCCTCAGGGGTTAAAAAAAAAATCAGATGACATTAAAATGTATACCCTGCCAATTGATCACTGTAGTCAGTGATCAATTGGCAGGGAAGGGGTTAATTTTATTAAAACAGGGGAAAGGGGGGGGGGGGTGGGATTTAACTTTAATTATTTTTTTTTTCCCACCAGGGGGCAGGATCAGTGAAGATCCGTCTCCCTGCACTTCACACAGAACCCGGAAGTGCAGGGAGGCGGAAGGTGAGTATTTGGAGCATGTCAGAGCGAGCACCGGTGCTGGCAGTGGTGTATCCTGGTTTTGTGCTGCCCTAGGCAGGACAAAACTCAGGCGCCCCCCTCCCCCCGCGCCACCCCCACCCAACCTTTCCCCCCGCCCCGCATTCTAAATACACACACACACTCGCTAACAGAAACACAAACTAACATACACACACACTTACAGACACACACACTAACAGACACACACACTGACACACAAACACTAACAGACACACACACTGACACACACACACTAACAGACACAAACACTGACACACACACACTAACAGACACAGACACACACTCACCCACATTAACACATTTTTTTAAAATTTATTTTTAACACATTTTTATTTTATTTAACACCCCCCCCCCCCCCCCAGCCTCCTTACCTTTGGGAATGCTGGGGAGGGGGGTGTCTCTTCCTCCCTGGTGGTCCAGTGGCTGCTGGGCGATCGGGCGGCACTGCCTGGCGGGCGGCCGGCCGGCGAGGGAGCACTTCCCCTGAGCTGTCTGCTCAGCTCCCTCGCGCGCCTCAGAGTGAGGCTGGGAGCCGGAATATGACGTCATATTCCGGCTCCGCCTCCCAGCCTCACTCTGCGGCTGGCGAGGGAGCTGAGCAGACAGCTCAGGGGAAGTGCTCCCTCGCCGGCCGCCCGCCAGGCAGTGCCGCCTGATCGCCCAGCAGCCCGCCGGCATGTCTGTTAGCCGCAAGGCTAGCAAGACATTTGCCTTGGGCATTTGGGGGCGGCTTTTTTTGCCGCCCCCTGGAAAATGCCGCCCAAGGCAAATGCCTTGTTTGCCTCGCGGCTAATACGCCCCTGGGTGCTGGGGCAGCCCGATCGGGTGCTCCCGGTCTGCCTCTAATACAGAGGCAGACTGGAGCACCGTTAACCCCGCAATCGCGGCGATCTGGGGTTAACTTTAGTAAATGACGGAAATTTTCCATCAAAGGTCCTTAACTGAAGGACAAGGTTGACGGAAAATTTCCGTCACCGGTCGGGAAGGGGTTAACATACTTTGATCTCTATGACTGATGCGATATTTGACATTTTTTTTTTTTTAGCAGAACTACTTGCTCAGTCGCCACACTGACCTGTCAATCCTTTGTGTAGAACAGCCCCTTTCTGGCAGATCCACCCCCTTTGTGTGGCGACAGTGACACAATTGTGTCACTGCCTCACCCCTCTTTTACCCTTACCACTAGCATCCCAATTCCCTTGTTTGGAGCTATGCACCTAATCACTAAAGATGTGCATGGTCCAAAAATTTGGTTCGATTTGTTTCAGAAATTCGGGTAAGAAAAAAAATGTGGCACTTCGGCAATTCGGTTTGGTTCGGCACTTCCGAAATTCGGACTTTGGCAATTCGGAACTTCAGTTTGGTTCGGCACTTCGGCAATTCAGTACTTCGGCACTTTGGTTTGGGACTTCGGCAATTCGGGACTTCAGCAATTCTGAAAATCTGTAGGGCTCCCTAGCCCTAACCCTACCCTACCCCTAACCCTAACCCTACCTTAACTCTACCCTACGCTAACCCGACATTAACCCTAACCCTACCCTAACCTAACCCTACCTTAGCCTTAACCCTACCCTAACCCTAACCCAACCCTACCCTAACCTTGTCATCATTCACTGGGACCAATTCTGGCAGCCATTTTGTTGCTTGTTAGGAGTCACACTTTTCTTGCAAGTGCATGCAAAATTACTGACATCATTCTTTTCTGTCACAGGATCTTTTAGAAGGCACGATTGACTTCTATGTGCATCACACGAGAAGATGCCAGTGACATCAACTGTCATTCATTAATGATACAAATAAACTGAAGAGCTTTTTGAGTGGACAGCTCGATAAGACTTGTAGAGTCAATTAAATAGTTTTACTTCAGATACATTAATCCATACTTAATCTCAGTGTACATTGTAATCCTTAACAAAATCTCAACTAAAATTTGACAACCATTTGCAATTTTATATAAAAAAAGTGACAATTCAGCACTAAATATTTATCTTAAATGATGTTTTATAATTTCCTTGTCTTTATTATTAGACTAAATCTATTTATTTTTTAATTGTCATTGTCTGGTGAAATTTCCATCCACGAGGCCTCTGATATCACAGACAAGTGGTCCTGTCACAGAACAGAGCTTATCACAGAGGAGCGGGTGGCGCTGAGGGGGAGCAGCTGGGTAGCAGGAAACAAGATCTTCTTGTTCCTTACTGCGGATTTAAATTGAAGAGCACAAAGAAAGCTGGAAATCAGAACAAATTCCGTTGTGAAGAAAAAAAATAGTTTATTGTTCTTCAAGAACTCTCTGTGCAGCACATGTCTGCAACCTGACTGTATTTCATGTCCTGCTTCCGCACTCCACCTTAAGCCTTTGTTTACTTATTATTCTGCATTTGATCACAGTATGTACCAGTACAGTAGTACATTCTGCTTGTTCTCATTATGTCTCTATTTTCTCGTAATCCATTGATCAGTTATACGGTAACCGTTTCCCATCTAAACTAAGGAGATATGCAACTGTGGACGGCTGAGCCTTGAGGTCCTGTTGCAGTGTAGTTTCATCTGGGCAGTTTTCCTTCTGATAATGGGGTGCATTGCTTGATACCTTTGCAGCCGGGGCCTCAAAGGCATTGTCATTCCCACGGCTAAACAGATAAGTTATCAATTGTGTTACGGTTCATTTTCCCTGTGAGAGATGTTTGAAAAGGCCCACATCGGGTCTCCCTGCATGACACCCCAGCCTCGTCAGAATAATCAGGCTGCCTGTAGCCCTGTACGGATTACTGAGTGTGACCAGACACTGAGATTATATAGTCATACTATGACAGCCTGTCACAATATGATTCATACTGTAATACAAAGCGCACATTGCTCATAGCACTCTGTACGGTCTTCACTGGGAAAACCCCTGATTGGGGAATCCTTCTACGTAAAGGGACACTCCAGATCCTTATAGCACTTTAGCCTGCTGTAGTGCTTTATGTGTGTAGAATGTGTCCTCTTTTTTAATTTTACAAAAAACACATATTTCAATAGAAATTGGCACTTTTATAACCTTTTGACATCCCCTGGCAGTCATGCAGTCACTCGTGTTACTTCCTGGTTTGGCTAGTTCAGGGATGCTAAACTCAAGAGGCAGCAATTACCCATAATACCTCCCTTGCAAATACTTCTCATTTAACCACATTGGGAAGTCTTTGATTGAACAGCTACTAAAAAGTCTTGGCTTTTGGGGATATTTGAAGGATATGCACCAACAAACTTACAATCTATAAAGATTTGAGGTAGGTGGACCTATATATCTTTAGGCATCTTACCCAAGGACACTTACTGATAAGGTGGCCTGACTGGAATGTAAACATGAGTTTTTCATTTCTTAGACAGTGATGTTAAAACTGCTCTTAATAGCTGACATAGTTGAGTGATTGTTGTATATAAATGCATTCTTAGAACCATTATTTGAATATTACGAATTATTGCAAATGTAATAACCTTCCATATTTATCAGGACTATTATTCCACCCTGAAGCAAAAAAATAGTTCATTCTTTTAAGATGTCTATATCATTCTGTTTTATTACTTATTTAATTAGCATTTTTGTTGGTGTAGGTACAAATTGTTTTAGTCTTTAATGAGACCCTCTTTCACCACTTTTACTTTTTTTTTTTAAATTCCTTATTTTTGTAGTGCAGAAAAAATACATACAATTTTGTCATGCCCCAACAGCCAATGACAATAGATTCACAATAGATAGCTTACATGTAGTGATGTCGCGAACATAAAATTTTCGGTTCGCAAATGGCGAACTCGAACTTCCGCAAACGTTCGCGAACCGGGCGAACCGCCATAGACTTCAATGGGCAGGCGAATTTTAAAACCCACAGGGACTCTTTCTGGCCACAATAGTGATGGAAAAGTTGTTTCAAGGGGACTAACACCTGGACTGTGGCATGCCGGAGGGGGATCCATGGCAAAACTCCCATGGAAAATTACACAGTTGATGCAGAGTCTGGTTTTAATCCATAAAGGGCATAAATCACCTAACATTCCTAAATCACAATGGATATGGATTGACACCTGACATATGACATATTGACACCTTGACATATGGATTGACACCTGTCCTCAGAGACCGTGATACACACTGACACAGAGCAGAATAGGGACTGTTCCCCCTACATAGGGTCACTTGGCAGATATGGATTGACACCTATACTAAGGATCCCTGAAACACACTGACACAGAGCAGAATAGGGACTGTTCCCCCTACATTGGGTCACTTGGCAGATATGGATTGACACATGTCCTTAGGGACCCTGATACACACTGGGGGGGGGGGCCTACTGTCCTCCCCCCTGGCCCCACCCCTGCGCAGTGGGTGGGGGCCATACAAATAATGAGGGGGGGACCTACTGTCCTTCCCCCCGGCCCCCACCCCTACGCGGTGGGTGGGGGCCATAAATCACAATGGGGGGGACCTACTGTCCTCCTCCCGACCCCACCCCTGCGCGGTGGGTGGGGGCCATAAAAATAATGAGGGGGGGACCTACTGTCCCCCCCCTGGCCCCCACCCCTGCGTGGTGGGTGGGGGCCATGAAAATAATGATGGTGGGACCTACTGTCCTCCCCCCCTGGCCCCCACCCCTGAGCGGTGGGTGGGGGCCCTAAATAAAAATCCCCCCCAATCAAAGGTGACTAGGGGTCCCCAAGCCCCTAGTCACCCACCCTCCCACCCCAAAAGAAGATACCCCCTACCTACCCCCCTCACCCTAAAAAATAGTGAGGGGGGAATAAAATAACTAACCTGTAAAGAAAAATTCAACTTACCATTTGACGTCTTCTTTTTTCTAAAATCTTCTTTTTTCAGCCCCAAAAAAGGCCAAATAAAATGCAATAAGAACCAACGCAATAAAAAAAAAAAAAAAAAAAACGAGCGCAAAAAAAATAAATCCATCTTCACCCATGGAGGGCTCCGCGCAAACTGAGCTCTGCAGGGCGGGGAAGGCTTATAAAGCCTTGCCACGCCCTGCAATAAGGCTAAGAACACTCTGATTGGCTGGTTTAAGCCAATCAGAGTGCTCTTTGTCATTTTACACAGCATGGGAAAATTCTAAAGAACTTTCCCACGCTGTGTAAAATGACACAGAGCACTCTGATTGGTTAGATTCTAAGCCCACCAATCACAGTGCTCTGTGTCATTTTACACAGCGTGGGAAAGTTCTTTGGGATTTTCCCACGCTGTGTAAAATGACAAAGAGCACTCTGATTGGTTAGATTCCAAGCCCACCAATCAGAGTGCTCTTTGTCATTTTACACAGCGTGGGGACATTCTAAAGAACTTTCCCACGCTGTGTAAAATGACACAGAGCACTCTGATTGGTTAGATTCCAAGCCCACCAATCAGAGTGCTATTTGTCATTTTACACAGCGTGGGAAAATTCCAAAGAACCGTCCGGGACATCACTACTTACATGTAGTAGGTGTCATGCCTTAACTATGGTATCCTCTTACTTCCTGGTTCCACGGAGCCTAGCCACACCCCTTTATGACACGGTCTGCCTATTTAATCTGACTGCACCAGCTGATCAGGGCTGGATTATTGAACTACGTTCCTTACTCACAACCCAGCTACAACTTCATGGTGAAAGCCTCTGCTACCAGACCGGACTGAAAGACTCTGCAAAGTTCCCTTCACCTCTCCTCATCCACGACTAAAGATTAAACACTCTTCATACGCCTCTGAGGAGATCTCGGGAACCAGTGTTCTATGTGCCGGAAGCTAAGTAAAACCAATGTGATAAGAGTTGCATCTAAAAGCTGTTATTACCTGTCTCCAAAAGTCCTACGGTAAAAACAATCCCGTTACAGCTAACTTCAACTCATACTTCATATCAGTTATCTGCATCTGTCTTGCTTCAGTTAAAGTATGGAACAGCTATTGTAATTACTTATCACCTAAACCGTTTACTCTACTAAGAGACTCTTTATTGATTCAGTGTCTGCAATTTACTACCGTTTACTCCTTAAAGCTACAGTGCCTGTAACTGTGGACTTCAGTTATCATTTACTCCTTAAAGCTACAGTGCCTGTAACTGTGGACTTCAGTTATCATTTACTACTTAAAGCTACAGTGCCTGTAATTGTGGACTTCAGTTATCGTTTACTACTTAAAGCTACCTGTAAATTGGAATTAAAGTCTTTACCTTTTACTTTCGTTAATAAATATTCAACTATACGAAATCTGCAGTTGTGTTCCTTCATAACAAATGTTTAAACGTGACAGAATAATCCAGCCATTGTAATGGATCCAGCAGATTTCGATTCTACTATAACTACGCTGAATCAAAGAGTTGATACACTAACCCAAGGTGTGCAAGACCTGCAAGTCACTTACGAGAGACTTCTCACTTATGTCAGAGAATTACAAACTCGTACTCCTCATACTACTCTGCTCTCGGCTAGCGATCCTGCTGTATGTAACCCTGAAAAATTCTATGGTGATCGTTCCAAATATAAGGAGTTTTTTTATTCCTGCAAACTATTGATTGCTTTAAAACCTAGAGCTTATCCCACAGAAAGATCTAAGGTTTTTTCAGTTATTTCCTTTCTAAGAGGTGAACCTATGTTCTGGGCCCATACCTTTTTGGACAATGATGACCCCATCTTAGGCTCACTGGATGAATTTTTTGAAGCCATGTCTCTTCTCTATGAAGATCCTAACAAACAAGCTACAGCTGATTTAACAATCAGAACACTACAGCAAAGAAATAGACCCGTTGAAGATTATATTGCTGAATTCAAAAGATGGGCTGTTGAAACGCAATGGAATGACATCACATTGCGCAACCAGTTTCGAATTGGTTTATCTGAAGCTGTAAAAGATTAACTCTCTAGAACAGAACTCCCTACTACTTTGAACGCTCTAATTCACTTATCAATCAGCATTGACAGAAGATTAAGAGAAAGAAAGGCAGAAAAAGCCCTCTTTCATTCTAAAGATCGAAAACCTTTTACTCCCTCAAAAGCTCCAGAAAAAACTTCTTTACCAAGTGAACCTATGGAATTAGGGGTAATAAGAAGTCCTCTCACTCCTGCAGAAAAGAACCGAAGACGTCAATCAAACCTATGCATGTATTGTGCCTCTCAAGATCATCTGGTCTCTGATTGTCCCTTACTAAAACGGACAAAGGCCGGTAGACAAGCCTATACCTCTGCGATCTTCAGTGCACTCCCCTCAACATCGACCACTCCGTTCACACCTGTATCCCTTGTAATACAGTGGGATAAGGTGAGAATTGTGACTGAAGCTCTCATCGATTCTGGTGCACATGGAGTATTCATCGATTCAACCTTTGTAACAAAGAATAAAATTCCTTGTGTTCAAAAAGCCATTTCTGTTCCTATTAAAGTGATTGACGGCTCCTTTATCCCCTCGGGACCGATTCTTCATGAAACCATCCCTCTAAAGGTAACCACCAATCATATTCATACTGAATTTCTAGTATTTGATGTTATTCCATCACCTCTCTATCCCGTTATAATAGGGATCAATTGGTTAAGGAACCACAACCCTCAAATTTCATGGTCTCCTTTCTCTATCACCTTTAACTCACATTATTGTAAAGAAACATGTTTACAGCAAATTCCTATTTTTCAAATCTCCAAAGAACCAACCATACCTTCTTGTTATTCAGACTTTTCAGATGTCTTCAGTAAAAAAGAAGCTGAAACGCTCCCGCCTCATCGTTCCTACGATTGTCCTATAGACCTCATACCTGGTGCCCCAGTACCTTTTGGGCACATCTACCCTCTCTCTGAGGCTGAATTACAAATTCTCAAAGAATATCTAGATGAAAACCTACGGAAAGGGTTCATTAGACCCTCTAGTTCACCTGCTGCCTCAAGTATGTTTTTCGTAAGAAACAAAGACCAGACTATACGTCCTATCATTGATTACAGAGCCTTAAACAAAATAACAGTTAAAAATCGTTATCCTCTTCCCCTCATCAATGAACTGGTTGAACGATTGAAAACTGCTACCATCTACACTAAGCTTGACCTTCGCGGGGCATATAATCTCATCAGGATAAAGGCTAATGATGAATGGAAAACTGCTTTCCGAACAAGATATGGCCTCTTCGAATATCTGGTGATGCCTTTTGGACTCTGCAACGCCCCTGCAACTTTTCAACATTTCATAAATGATATCTTTAGAGACCTATTGGACGTCTGTGTCATCATTTATTTAGATGATATTCTCATATACTCCAACACTCCTGAGGAACATAGAAAACATGTCAGATGGGTGTTATCAAGACTCAGAACTCACAGATTATTCGCTAAACCCGAAAAATGTGTTTTTCACGTCAAAGAAATAACCTTCTTAGGTTATGTCATCTCCCCTCATTCAATAGGTATGGATAATTCAAAAGTCGATTGTATCATCAACTGGCCTGTTCCCTCTACAGTAAAAGAATTACAGCGATTTCTAGGGTTCGCCAACTTCTACAGAAAATTTATTAAAAACTACTCTGAAATAGCTCACCCACTCAATCAACTTAACAGTAAAAAACATCCCTTCAATTGGAACGAGAAGGCTCAAACTGCCTTCACTGAATTAAAGAGAAAGTTTACAACAGCTCCTATTCTTCAACTTCCAAATCCTTCATATCTTTATGTCCTTGAAACGGATGCTTCGGAAATTGCAATTGGAGCTGTCCTTTCTCAACACAAAACTCCTCAAGAACCTCTTCATCCTGTTGCCTTCTTCTCACGATCATTATCTCCTGCCGAAAAGAATTATCCTACAGGAGAAAAAGAATTATTAAGTATCAAAGCGGCTTTAGAAACCTGGAGACACCTTCTTGAAGGTGCTCAGAACTCTTTAATCATATATACTGACCATAAAAATCTCGAATATCTTCACTCCAATAAAACACTGTCTGCTCGACAAGTGAGATGGAATCTCTTTTTTTCCCGGTTCAACTTCCAAATCGTCTTTAGACCTGGGTCTAGAAACAAAAAGGCTGATGCCCTTTCCAGGATCCATAAAGACACTCAAATTGAACCTCCTTCGCCTAAAGTCATTGGAATCTTATCTTCTCTTATTGATGACATTAAAGATCTCAGTGAAGATGCTCTCGAACTTCCTAAATCAATTCAATTATCCAAGAAAAACGGTCTCTACTACTTCAAAGACCGGATTTACGTACCTCCCTCTTTCAGAATTAAAGTACTCGAATTTATTCATGATTCTCCTCTGGCAGGTCATCCAGGTATAAAAAAGACCCTTGAATTGTCTAAACGATACTATTGGTGGCCTCGTCAAGACCAAACTATTGAATCTTATGTCAAATCTTGTTCTGTATGCCAAAGATCAAAACATGTCCATCATCAACCATTTGGTCAATTATTGAATTTACCAATTCCTGAACGACCTTGGCAATCCATTTCTATGGATTTTCTGGTAGAATTACCTCCTTCTCATCATCATACCACCATTTTAGTGGTGGTAGACCGCTTCACGAAAATGTCTCATTTCATTCCTTTAAAGAAGTTACCCACATCCTCTGAACTTTCGAAAATATTTCTTGATAACATAGTCAAACTTCACGGACTGCCAGACGAAATCATTTCAGACCGAGGAACTCAGTTTACCTCCAAATTTTGGAATGCATTATGTGCCACTCTTCATATCCAACGTAAACTATCATCGGCATATCATCCTCAAACAGATGGACAAACTGAAAGAGTCAACCAATGCTTAGAACAATATCTACGATGTTATTGCTCTCACTTACAAGACGATTGGATAACTTGGTTACCTATGGCAGAATTTGCATACAATAACTCTTTTCATATCAGCAGTAAAATGACTCCATTTTTATCCAATTATGGATTTCATCCTTCCTCATTTCCTGCTCAGACAGTTTCTTCATCTAATCTCTCCGATTCGAATCAAATCTCTCATATGTCCTCTTTATTCAAGAAATTGCATGAGAATCTAGAATTGGCCTCCTCCAATCAAAAGAAGTTTTTTGATACAAAAAGACAACCTTCACCTTCTTATAAAATTGGTGATCTTGTCTGGCTTTCCTCAAAGAACATCTCTACAAATCGTCCATCAAAGAAGTTAAGTTCTCTTTTCCTTGGTCCTTTTCCAATAATATCGGTTATCAACCGTAATGTTGTTAAATTGAAACTTCCACCAACTTTAAAGCTACATCCTGTTTTTCATGTGTCCTTGTTGAAGCCTCATCATCCTGACCCTTTCCAAAGAAATGTCACTACTTCTCCTGATCCCATATTGGTCCAGGGTGAGGAAGAATACGAAATTCAAAGTATACTGGATTCAAGGATCCATCGTGGCTCCTTACAATACCTCATCAGATGGAAAGGATATGGAATTGATGAAGATACATGGGAAAACTCCTCTGTCGTTCATGCTGACAAATTGGTTTCCAAATTTCACAAGCGTTACCCTTCTAAACCAAGTCAATAGCACCCAGAGGTTGCTCATTAGAGAGGGGGTACTGTCATGCCTTAACTATGGTATCCTCTTACTTCCTGGTTCCACGGAGCCTAGCCACACCCCTTTATGACACGGTCTGCCTATTTAATCTGACTGCACCAGCTGATCAGGGCTGGATTATTGAACTACGTTCCTTACTCACAACCCAGCTACAACTTCATGGTGAAAGCCTCTGCTACCAGACCAGACTGAAAGACTCTGCAAAGTTCCCTTCACCTCTCCTCATCCACGACTAAAGATTAAACACTCTTCATACGCCTCTGAGGAGATCTCGGGAACCAGTGTTCTATGTGCCGGAAGCTAAGTAAAACCAATGTGATAAGAGTTGCATCTAAAAGCTGTTATTTCCTGTCTCCAAAAGTCCTTCGGTAAAAACAATCCCGTTACAGCTAACTTCAACTCATACTTCATATCAGTTATCTGCATCTGTCTTGCTTCAGTTAAAGTATGGAACAGCTATTGTAATTACTTATCACCTAAACCGTTTACTCTACTAAGAGACTCTTTATTGATTCAGTGTCTGCAATTTACTACCGTTTACTCCTTAAAGCTACAGTGCCTGTAACTGTGGACTTCAGTTATCATTTACTCCTTAAAGCTACAGTGCCTGTAACTGTGGACTTCAGTTATCATTTACTACTTAAAGCTACAGTGCCTGTAATTGTGGACTTCAGTTATCGTTTACTACTTAAAGCTACCTGTAAATTGGAATTAAAGTCTTTACCTTTTACTTTCGTTAATAAATATTCAACTATACGAAATCTGCAGTTGTGTTCCTTCATAACAAATGTTTAAACGTGACAGTAGGGCAATGAGAAAGACATGCACAATTTTTTTAAAAAGGTATAACAGGGTTAATGACTTGCTTTGTACATTTTCTATGATTATAGGCATTATAGAGACATTTCGGCAGGAGTATGCAACCTACGAGACAAAGCTTTGCTTAAAATGTCTCATGAGCTGCACTATTTTATACATTAACAGGTTGGTGCTATGAATGCCAGAAGACAAGCAAGTGTGATTAGTAATAAAAGTCATGCTAATTTATAATAGTCAAACAGTAATGGTAATAACATGCTTCAACTTTTAGTGCCGATGCGAGCGTTTCAATAACATAACCTTTTCATGGCAGATCAAAACAGCACATTTTATAAGAGTAGTAAGTAGCAGTTGGAGACAGGAGTAAATCCCTAGGGATGCCCCAGGCCGGTGACCCTTAGAGCTTGGGACAATAGTGCTATGATATGCAGGCCTCAGCAAAGAGGGTTAACATTAAAGCAATAGGCCGCATGTCTAAAGGTGCATTTCCTGAGCAGCGGTATGGTAGCCTTCAGGGAACGATCAAGTAAGCCACCCTCGCCTCTGTTTGAAACCATATAGTAACGTTATTCTGTATTGTGGCCAAAACATGTTTGTCGACAATGAGCTATACATATATGTTTTAATTAAAGTTCCGATATACATGAAACATGTTATGCCTGGAGAGCTGAGCGTTATAGACAATGCAGGATGAGAACAGGCTATGTCTATTCAATGTTGGTTATTATTGAAGCTATATGTCTGCCTTGCTGCCGTTCCCTGCACTATGATAGCTAGGAAAAAGCCTGGTAGGGCAATGTGCAGGTGCGTTTTCGTGCCCCTCCGAGGTGTCGCACAGCGGAGCGCCAGCTGTGCGGTAAGGCGGGTTTGCGGCGATGTGGTGCTGCTTTACGTCTGGGTGTCCGGGGAGGCGGGCGGCGGGGTTGGCGCTTCTCCTTACTTGGCCCCTGTCTTATGTCATCTCGGGGAGCTGCCGTTTCCGCTTCATGTGGCATTGTGGCGGGTGAGTGAAACGCTTTGGGTCTGCGCTCTAATCGCCTCCAAAAGTCTTCACAGATCTTATTGAACCTGGCCTCAAAGCCCTCTCTCCAGGCCTGTAGGCTCTCATGAGGTTGTGGCTCGGTGGCCATCGTGTTTACTGTATGCAAGCTTTGTTTCGGCTGGGTACTCCCTTGCTGTAGGTCTGAGGGTTTTTCCAACTGGGACCAGGATGACCCCTACAGGTCCAGGGGGGGGGGGGGGGGATGCGGGGTGTTGGTATAGTTGCTGCTCGGTTCGGTTCTCATGTTGTCTGATTTTTTTTTTGTAATAGCATTTTGCATTTCCCCTTTTGTGTCAAGTAGCTAATGGCCAATAAAAAGTGGCATCAGAACTTGAAGAAGATTGTTTGTTACAATAAGATGTTAAGGGAATTAGCTGTCATTAACCACTTTACACCAGGCCAGAGGGGTGCAGCAGCTGGTTATGAGTAGACACAACATTGCAAACCAGTGGAAAACAGTTAATAAGTAGAGGGTAGCAGCTCCTGTAGTATAATGGGATCCATTAGCCATTACTTAGTGACTGGCAATCAGTAGTAACAACAGCTGTGAACTCCCTGTCACTACTTGCGAAATCTGTCAGGCAACAAGTAGTCGTTACCCTGTAAAAGTAGTGACAGGCGGTTTAGAGTGTAGCGGCTGGCTTATAATAAATAGTGACAATATTGTAAACAATCTGTATGTGTTTTGGGTGAATGCCTTCAAAGTCAACAATCACAGCGCATGCAACTTTTCTGGTAAATTCTTTATTGCAGTCTTTGATTTACCCTTTCAGTACCACAGAGGAGAGCAGTACATGACATTGTTCATTATCATTATTCTCAAAGAGATAAAGTTACTGCGGGAACATTTACCAAATTAGGCTGTAATCTGTGTGAGGGAATCTACACATGGTCTCCCTAGCTGTCAAATTTACACCAAAAGAGATACATTGTTTTTGCTTGAATAACCAGTGCATCAATTACAGAATGGCAAAAAAATAACCCTCCTGTCTGTGGCTTATGCTGAATACCGTGTATGACTTTCGGCCCAAATCCTTTTAAGACATACAATCAAGTGTGAATATAAAAATGATTTATGCAGCACTGAAGAGCCTTAGGAGATAGTGATTCTCATTTAACATCACCAGAATGTGTTAACATTGTGATAAAGTTAAACTCCCACAAGTGTAAAAAAAAAAAAAAAAAAGTTTAAAACAAAGATTTTAATAGATTCTCACATTACTCATCCAATGGTTCTCATCTATTTACCTAGGATTTTCTGAATATGCAAATGTTTTACTGTACCTCACAGCAGAAGTAGATTAAAAATACTTACTATACAGTACTGAAGCAAACCGGGTTTTTTTTATACTTGATATAATTAAAGGATATTAGGACCAATTTGGAAACATTTATATATTTTCTCCCTTATGTCTAAATTGTATTTCCTGTAGGTTTTACATCTTACAAAATACATGAGAGTTGTCGAGCTGAAAATATGGTTAGAGAGATGTAACCATGGAAACCATACACCTGACCTCCTCTCCATCTCTATAGGAGAACACTAAGCTTCTAACTGCATCCATTCGAGAACATTATCAAGTTACACTTTGTATAACCACACACACTATAATTAATATGGCATTTTAATCCCTTCAATGCCAAGATCACTATTTATGGTAGGAAATAAGGTGCGGGCCCACACTGCAAATAGTTAATAAATATTATCACATGTTATTGACAATAATAGCAACCAGGTAATCCTGTAATGACTACAGCGTGTCTAAAATTCCATATTTATATGTTTTTAGCTTGTGCTCTTTCAGCTCACCTAAAAGAAACAGTAGACAGTAAGCTGAGCAGCGTTAACACTAGCCAGCCACCTAGGGCTCAGGGACTAGACAAGGGCCCCATAACCATTAATTTGCTTGACCCCATTATCCGTTCCTACATAAAGAATGAAGGTGGTCCTAAATTGATAACCTTCGAACAGTCCTGCGGGATCTTAATCCTACTCTGACCGTAAGAGAATTGCGTAGGACGAGACGACAAGGAGCATGGGTAATAACATGTTGTGTTAAAACTGAGTGGTAATTATTTGACATGCATAAATGGAGATAGGACAGTAAGGAGATGAGCTTTAGCTCGGCACAAGGTGGGTGGAGATGGGCGAGGGGGCAAGATCAGAACACAGGAGGTATGTAATAGTAATACAAATTCACATAAATTATTAAAGACTCATACAAATAGTAAAGGTATGCTTACTAATGCAAGGAGCCTATATAACAAAATGGTGGAACTAGAGGCAATAGCGTACACTAAGCAATATGACATAATAGGCATAACGGAAAAATAATGGGATTAGACACATGACTGCATAGTTAACGTAAATAATTACACATTATTTAGGAAGGATAGACAAAACAGGAAAGGTGGTGGGGTATGTTTGTAGGTCAACCATACCTGTAATGTATATACTGTCTGTTCCTTTTGAAAGCTTCTAATCCAAATTTAATTCAACCTCTTTTTTTCAATTTAGCAATTTTTATTGCGATTTTCAATATAAAATATACAATCAGTAGCTTTGGTACAAAATAAGTCAAGAATGCATATCAAAAACAGAAATAAAAAAATCAATGAATGCATCAATCAGTCTAAGCCGTACTTAGTGGATGCATGAAATAGCCTTCCAGCTGAAGTGGTAGATGCTAACATAGTGAAGGAGTTTAAAGGGATACTCCAGGCACCCAGACCACTTCTGCCCATTGGAGTGGTCTGGGTGCCAACTCCCACTACTCTTAACCCTGCAAGTGTAATTATTGCAGTTTTGTATAAACTGCAATAATTACCTTGCAGGGTTAACTCCACCTCTAGTGGCTGTTTACTAGACAGCCACTAGAGGGCACTTCCGGGTTTTTAGCACTGATTATCTGTGCTAGAGCGTTGCTGGACATCCTCACGCTGTGTGAGGACCTCTAGCATCGCTGATTTCCCCATAGGAAAGCATTGAAATGCATTTTCAATGCTTTCCTATGGGGAGCGCTAATGCGCATTAGGTCTCCCCGGCCGGTGGGCGGGATCAGTCTCGCCCACCGGCCGACGCAATGCAGAGGAGGAGCAGCGGCGGAGGAGGAAGCAGCGACGTGGGACATCGTCGCTGCCTCTGGTAAGTTACTGAAGGGGTTTTTACCCCTTCAACATCCGGGGATTGGGGCGTGGGAGGGAGAGGGGACCTGCAGTGCCAGGAAAACGGATTGTTTTCCTGGCACTGGAGTTTCCCTTTAAGCATCCATGGGATAGGCATAAGGCTATCCTAGCTATAAGATAAGATCTTTGACTAATTAAAGTATTTAGAAAATTGGGCAGACTAGATGGGCCGAATGTGGTGAGTCCACACACAATTGTACACAGACACACACACAAACACAGATACACGCAAAGATACACACACACACAGATACACACACACACAGATACACACACACAGATACACACACACAGATACACACACACAGATGCACTAACACAGATGCACCAACACCAACGTACACATAAACTTCTGTAAATTAACCCTGGAGTGTCCCTTTAAGGCTGCAGGACATATATGTTATTTTACAGGTATTTTTAATTACAGAAATGTTTCAATAATAATTCATCCACGCTTCCATATATTTAGGGTTATATTTAGGGGTATGGGAGATCATGAGTACTAACTTATAATTAGGGGGCACTTAGTACCAGGGAGTTGGGTACTCACCTAACACTTTGGCATGCTTACTGTCATGCTGTGTATTGTATCATGTATGTATTATTTCACAAACACAATGCATAGAGTACATATGCATTCCAGCATTCAACAGGTCTTGTCCTCCACTGGCTATATGACGACAATTCCAGATTAAGTTGCATTTGAAGTATTTAATCTGAAATATAGTTAAATAAAGCTTTATGCACTGCCTTAATCAAAACATACAGGTGTTTGTATTGTTAGTTGGAGAAGAGAATTAACCTGTTATGCATATCTGTAATGTGTACACTGTCTGTTCCTTTTCAAAGCTTCTAATCTGATTTGAATCAACACCTTTTTTTTTCAATGTATCACATTTTATTGAGATGTTAAATATAAAATATACAATCAGTAGCTTCGGTACCAGATTATTCAAGAAGGCATATCAAAAACAGAAACAGAAAATGCAATAAAGGCAGCAATTAGTACTCACACCATTGCTTTACCTAGTACTCTCAAACAAAATTCAAGTACTCATCTCAGCACACATTTAGAAGCGTAGAACACCTTGGGTGTTTCAGGTCTCTGTGAGAATGCCAGTGATATTGGGTATCTACCCCTTTAATAACAGAATATGAAAGTATGATTAGCGTAGTCTTGCCAGCAAGGTTCCTTATCAAGGGAGCAGATGTGTTTACATGTGTTTCCATGGATCATTCTTGCAGAGAGCAATGTTCAATCTAAATACAACAGTAAAGGCAAACATATAACACAGTTTCTTGAAGCATTGCTTCTTTAGATTACTACTCTACGCCTATATCTAACAGTTGCTTATTTAACTCTATGAGTGTCTTCTGGCTCTTTTGAACTATAGTAGTTCAGAACATATACTCAGAGCCAGATTAACATCACCCAAGGAAGCAACCCAGATAGGGCCCCCACCTTGAGTCCTGGACTCTGTTCTGTGAGTGTTGTATGTGTGTGGGGGAACTGAATGATGTGTATGTGTGATGGATGAGTGTTATGTATAAGTGGAGGAGGCTGAGAGCTGTGTGTGTGGAAGGGGATAAATGTGCATGTGTGTGTGTTGATTGAGTGTTGTGCATGTGGTGGCTGAATTGTTGTTCTGTACGAGTGTTGTGTGTGTGTCTGCGCAGAGAAAACTGAGTGTGGCTGAGTGTTGTGAGTGTAGTGTCTGAGTTTTTCTTCATCCTCCGCCTGATTACCTTGTAGCAGTAAAGGCCAATGAAACTACAGCACTCAGCAGCTTCTATTAATCTATAAAATGAATCTGTATCTATTTTATTGATTACCAACTTGTTGGTAAATGATTGCAACAAGGGGTGCTGTGTGTTCTATTTGAGGCTGGTATCAAATGTGTTGGACAATCTTGAAGACGCATTTTGTCAATACGATATATGTTGATTGTCAACTAAGATGCATGTTAATCCCTCTATTTCCAATAGGAGCATGGAACAAACCCATTGTTCATTGATTCATAATAAGGCCCACTGGCCTCCTTCCTCTTTTCATTCCCTTTTGTCAAAAGACAAAAGGTAAATCACAGTAATTTAATAGTCACGCTATAGTAATACGCTCAAATACTTTAAGTTGTTTAGCTGGCACTATAGCTCCCTATAGTTCCCCCAATGTCAAGCCCTCCCTCCCCCCCTTCCCCATGGTAGATAGAGGGTTAAAAAAAACCTTCTGTCACTTACCTGAGTCCACTGCCAATATTCCTAGGCTCTGGCTCAGGTTCTAACTCACTCCTCCCCAACCAAAAACAGCGGCGGGGGAGACCTAATGCGCATGCTCAGCAATATCCCTGCTTGCATTAGGACTTCCCCATAGGAAAGCATTGCATAATGCTTTCCTACGGGTTTTGGGTGACACTGGTTGTCCCCATGCATGATGTCCAGTGTCAGTTAGGCAACCAAAAGTCGCCTAACTACCTGGAAGTCCCTCAAGAGGTGGAGATAACCCATAAAGGTAACTATTGCAGTTAATTAAAAACTGCAATAATTACCTTTCCAGAGTTAAGAGACCTGGGAATATGCACCCAGACCAGTTAAATGAGCTGAAGTGGTCTGGGTGCCTATAGTGTCCATTTAAATTAACACTATAGGCACTTCATCTGATTGAATCTAAAACATTGCAGTTTTGGAGAGCCACTAGAGCTCTTCCTGCTCTTTTATGGAGATTCACTCCTTGAAATGATGCTGGACATTCTCACGGAATGCTTTCCTATGGGGAAGGGCTAGTGTGCGCTCGGCTCTGTTCTTGCATGCACATTAGGTTCTACCTTGCAATGATGTCGGAAGGAATCCACGCCAAGGGACCTAGGCGCTGTAATCAGGTGGGTGTTTTTATTGTTTTTTAACACATATTTTTCCATGATGGGGGATCAGGCGTGGGGCGGTCAGAACAACACAATAGTGTTAGGAATATTGATTTGTATTCCTAACGCCATGCTGTTCCTGTAAAGGAACTCAATAATTATTATTTTTTTAATTATATATGTTCTTTATTTTTAGAATATTGGGTTCTCTTATTTAACATTAAAATCACTATCAAACATAATGTTTTCAGCTAACACAGCATTGAAGACATATGGTGCATGCAAGGAAGTTACTCTGATTAGCCAGTCTAATGCTTCTCTATGAAAAGCATTGCATCCATTGAATTACATGTCTGACTCTGTGCTCACAATACAATAGACGGGCTGGACAAGTACCAGTACATATCTTATCTTCGATGCGTGATGGACTAAGAATTGATTTGATGCCAGTGCTTGCTGCATAGCCAGAAACAATGTATCTTCTCAATCTGTGTCTGTTTGTTTTTTTCTTTTTTGGTCGTTCTTTTCTGTTGACTTCTTAGGTGTCAGCGGAATAAATGAGTCAGTGACTTTCAGTAAAGAAAAACAGTTTGAGATCGAGTTTCTATAAACAGATTGTGCTGGTGACTGATTGACTTTCCATTCTTAGAACCAAAACGAATGTTCTTGGCAAAGGATCATGGGTGTCGTTGTTTGTGATCTGATAATTTGTTTGGCTCTTGAAGCACGCTTTGGATCTATGAGTATTTTGTCTAATGTTTCTGACTTCCTGCTGATGTATCAACATCAGCTACCATTGATACAATCCAAACCAGGGAAATATTTACAGATTTTTGAAGAGAGGGTACATTTTAAGGAAAATAAGACAAACACAGGTTGAATAAGGTTGTAGGTCTGTCAGAAATGTTTAACCTTTTTTCACCCGCCACCGCTTACTTGCTATAATTGTTCCACAGTCATAATCAACTTAGCACATTTATTTAAAGGGACACTGTAGGCACCATAACCACGTCAACAGATTTAAGTAGTTATGGGTCCTGGAGTCCCACATCACTGTTAAAGGATCACAATAGTGTCAGGAAAACAAACTAGTTTTCCTGACACTATAGCATCCTTAAGACCCCCCCAACCACCCTCAGGTCCCCCCTCCCTTGGTGCTGAAGGGATTAAAACCCCTTCAGTTACTTACTTTAATCCAGCGCCGGGCTTCCTCAGCGCTGGTGACCTCTCCTCCTCGCCGACGTTAGCTCCCGAGTGGAGCGGAATGCGCATGCGTAGCAAGAGCTGCGCGCGCATTCAAACAGTCCATAGGAAAGCATTTCTCAATGCTTTCCTATGGACATTCTGCACGCTGGATGGGAATTTTGCAGGAAGACAGTCACTAGAGGCTGGATTAACCCTGCAATGTAAACATAGCGGTTTCTCTGAAACCGCTATGTTTACATCTGAAGGGTTAAAACCTGGGGGTCCTGGCACCCAGACCACTGCATTGAGCTGAAGTGGTCTGGGTGACTATAGTGTCCCTTTAACTTATTTACTCCTTGTTTAACCCCTTAAGGACACATGACACGTGTGACATGTCATGATTCCCTTTTATTCCAGAAGTTTGGTCCTTAAGGGGTTAAAAGAGATGCTTAACCACTGGCAGCCTTCAGCCTGGCTCCCATTGAGCTGTGCTCTGCTTCATGACATACCAGGGGTAGCGAGCTGAAAGAGGCTGAGAGCATCACCTGTGCACTCTCACTCAATCACTGCCCCAATCCCTGGTATGAATTGGTATGACGCAACAGGTAGAAGCAGAGCTCTGCCTCCACCATATTATCACGGGAGACTGGGCTACAGGCTGCCAGGAGACTGAAAATCTCTGCTAAATGGTGAGTAAAGCATTTAGCAGTGATACAGGAACCAGCGACCATGGACTTCAGGCACCACAAGCACTTCAATCACTTGAAGCAGTTAAATGGTTCCTACAGCATTCTTTTAAAGAGCTACTTCTACATTATACATTATTATATAATTTTGTTATAGTGATGTATAAACTTTAAAGTGATTCTGCTTAAACCAGAAAAATTAACACTAGGCCATGTTTAACCCTCTTCAGTTATTTTATATCACATAATAGTCTGAAATAATGATTTAATTAATCATATTTACAAATATGATGATTATATTGTTGATGTGCAATTACTAGCAATATGATATCGTGCAAAGGCGTGTGGAGACGTCTGTTCCCCTGCTCTTTTTTTTTAACCATACACCTGATGCTGTAGATATTACAGCAAGTTATTATTGCAAATGTATTCACTTTTACATGGAACACGGTGAATGAGCAGAGAGAAACGTCCATTCCTACATCTCTGACGATTCTTTGAGTAACATTCCAATTATCATAGCCAGTAGAGCGTGCTGTAGTGGTTATAGTGCCAGAAGTGCAGTGACACCGCCTCCCAATGTAAGTAGTCAAATATGTACATTGGTTTGACTTCTTACTTGAGATCTGCTGAACACTGCTCCCTTCCTCTACTACTTCCAACAGGAAGCTGGGAGCTCTGTCCGAGCTAAGCCTTGCGCAGCAGTTAGCTCATTATGCGAGAGAGATCAGCTGATGCTCTCAGACAATGAGTTAGCCCGGCACTGCAGATCTTAGCTCAGAAGAACTAACGGAAACTCCTGCTTAGTATCTTCCAGCTCTCCGTTGTCAGTAGTGTAAGTGCGATGTCTGGCAGTCACCAGGTATAAATTCAAAATGTTTTAAAACAGTTTGACTATTTGCAGTGAGGGGGAGGGGAGTCAGCCACTTCTGATGCCATAACTACTGCAGTGCCTTGTAGTGTGAAGCAGCTAGTTAGATCATTGGTAACATCAATGCTTTAAAAGTCAGAAACCCAGGTTCAACTCCCAGTCAGACCACCTTAGCATTAGGTGTCTTTGGGCAAGACTTTTTATGATTGTAAAGCACTGTAGAATAGGTAAGCGCTATATGAATGTTCATAATAATAGTAGTTATGGTTCTTGGAGTGTTCCTTTAACATATATTTCTTCCCACAGGTGTAGACAAAAGGTGATTATAAAGACAAGTGATAAATGTCCCCAAACTGTCCTTGCATTGGTGCGCTAAGATCAATGACTCTCATTTCTTTCTTCAGATGGTCTAGAACTCTAGATGAAGCTCTCAACACTCTCTAAAACACTCTAAACACTCTCTACAGAGGGATGTTATTGTGACTAGAGATGTTATTGTGACTAGAACTTTAACAAATGTCATTATTTGCTTATTGAAATAATAAACTGTGTGTTTGCTTTTGAGATCTTAAAGCAATTCAATATGCACAGGCTTGAGGCTACTGCTCTTCCAACCACTCAAATAGACCAACAGAACTTTACAATTTCAGTGTTTAGTTATTATAACAACTAATACAAGCAGACTATCTGACATTGATCCAAAAGGTTCGGACCTTTTGAGGGTCTTTTTTTTTTCAAGTTCAGTTTGAAGATGCACCACTGACCATATATTAATAAAGAATTGACCATGGGTAATTTTTTTATAACAAATAATGAAGTAATACACTTATCGCTTATATTTTTACAGAAATATATTGAAGGTAACTTTTTACTATAACATTAAGAAACATATGCCTTGGCTTGCAGGTATATGATTATTAATGTTTCCAGATTTGCTTGTTGTTACAAATTCTTTCAAGTCAGTACTGTTTAATTGAGACATGTTTCTGGTGGTTGGCATTTGTGTTTGTGTTCATATATCTGATAAAATGTTTTTGTTCTTTTACTACTGTCTGGCATTGATTTGCTTCTGATGACCTGCGGCAAAGTTTGCATCCTTGCCTAGATTTCTTGCTGAATCTTGGTAGATTCAGAAGATAGCTATATCTGGCCATGTCTAATTTACAGGAAGTTAACAGGATAGGACATTATAATCTGTATTTTAAATAAGAACCTGAGGAGGCAGGCAAAGCTAAACGTATCAAGTGGCATGTGTGAGGGGTGTGTGTGTAGAAGAGAGTGATAGGTTGGGGCTGGGTGTGAATAAGGGTGGGTGATTGGCAGGGTTGGGGAATATAAAAAGGGGCCATTTCTTTTCCTCTCCCCTGCCATTTTATAATTGACTAGGAATTGTTCCCTTACTTTCCTGAGTGTCTGCCATTGATGCGGTGCTAGCTGCTCTTAGGGTTGAAGCCCTTCTTGATGGTGGCAGGCGCCTCCAGGCATAGCTTGCTTGCCTGCAGACGGCCGACGTTGTACTAGCCTCCCCTCTCAGTGGACTCAGCACTGTGCAACACATGGCAAGGTCTTTGTCCCAGTACAGCCCGACTGGCTCCCCGTGTGTGCCGTAGCACAGTAGGGCTGTCCGCTGGGTCAGGTGGCTGCTCCTACTGGTGCTCCGGGGCCCGGGAGCCAAGACCCATGGGCCATGCAGTCTGCACCCTCAGGTTGTGCGGTTGTTCATTCTGCTCCCCTTGGCTCGGGTGACCAGGGCTCCAATTTGCGGGTCTGGTATTCTGTGGTTGCAGATCACAGTGCCTGCAGGCCATCCACTTGTGGGGAGCCTCCTGTTTTGGCTGCTGCATCTCGGGCCGCGAGGCTTACTGTGGTGGCGTGGGCACCTCCCCCAGAGATCCAGCACTCCTTTAGCTCATCGATGGGACTCTGGTCGGGCCTACAGGAGGGTGAGTAGGCCACCGGTATGTCTGTGGAGGGCATTGGGCCTGACTAGAGAGTAGGGGAGCCCGGGTAGCGTTCCGTGGGACACTGCATCCAGGGATCTGGGGGGCTGGCAGTCTCCCTCCTTCTCCTTTTTCCTTCCCTGAGCCAATTTTCTCCCCTGGGCAGATAATTCCTCCTGGAAATCCTCCTATTAGCACTGAGGGGGTTGGGAGCGGATCTCATTTACCTAACTTACAGGCGTCTCATGTTCTACCAATGGATGTATCAGCTGCGGTCCCTCCTACTGCTCCTGTTGCTCCGGGTGCTGGCCAGCACGTTCCTCCTGTGATTACTCTGTTGCCTTCTACCTCTGTCCTGGCTGGTGAGTGCCCCCTCTCGAGAAATCTTGGGGTGGTTGGAGGTGCAGGAGGTGGGAGCGCTGGCGTGCCTCAAGGGCAGGATTTGGGTTGGTTCATGTCTTCGCTGTGGGCTTGCTAGATCGCTGGGAGTGCTGCCGCAGGGCCGGTGGGGTTAAACGGGCATATTTAGGCTGCCTTGGGGGCGGTAACTGCTGTGGGTTCAGCCCCTGGTTCTGGTCGCCGACAGTTTATTCCCCCCCATCTGCGCGCTTGTGGGCGTCCGATTTGGCTCCAGTTATTTCAGGGGAGGTAGCTTAACTGGCCCACAGGGCAGCATATATGTGGTTGTCAGGCCCTCTAGGTCTGCACCTGAAGCAAGAGGTCAGGGATAAGATATGGAAAGGGAAATTTGTTGAAATTTGTTGAAATATTTTCCCTGCTCCCACTGGAGGATTAACTTCCCCCGGAAAAGGATGCTATGTAGTCAGAGAAGGAGAAAGAACAGCTTAGTGTAGGAAGATTCCAAAAAGTTTGGTAACTGGATTCAGGCCTTTACCATTCTGGCCAGCATGATAGGAGAGAAGGCTCCTGACAAGTGCTTGGCCCTTTTCTGCAATCAGGATATGATCTGGAACACATATGTCATGTATGGGAGTGTGGAATGGTGACGGTACGAAGAACAGTTCCAACAGTGACTCGCGGTGCACCCCGCAATTGGTTGGGCTAGATGGATATAGGGCTGAGGCTGGTGATCATATCCCAGCTGGGGGCACTTTGCGGGGCTTGTCATTCTTTCTGGGGGGGGAGGCAGCGTGGTGGGAGCACAGTCGTTCCCGTTGCCTTGGTTGTTGCTGGCAGTTGAACAATAGCCAATGCAAGTGGGGTGTGGGTTGCGGGTTGCAAGTTCAAGCACGAATGCTCGGTCTGCGCGTTTCGGTGCTTCAAACGAGGAAAATCTGGTGACAAACACTAGGACTTAAGGGCAAAGATGTCAGTGGACGTTGTCGCAATGCACCTTGGCTAAATAGGTATTGAAATCGCGAGGCTGCAGTGTTGCTGGCAGAGTTTTGGGATGGGTTTTGGATCACCCACTGGTGTCGTGGGCCTCTGCAGTGTAAGAACGTTTGCTCGGTCATTGAACATCCCGACGTGGTCCGGTATAAGCTTGAGAAGGAAGTGGCTTTGGGGCGTATGGCTGGCCCCTTTCGGACTTTTTCATTTCCACAACTCCGGGTCCCACCCATCTGTGTGGTCCCCACGAAATTTGATTGATTTACTATATTTTGTACCCCTATGGGGGCTCAGTAAATGATCACATCTCAGAGGAGCTTTGTACCGCTCTTTTGATGAGGCTGTTCGGGTGTTTTTTTCGATGTTCACTACTTGGTGGATCTGATCCTTCCTATGGGGTACTCAATCTCTTTCTTCTATTTTGAGTGTTTTAGCTCCTTCTTGGAGTATGGAGTCGGGCTGCAATTATTTAGATGACATCCTATGCATGGGTTCAGGGGAATTGGAGAGGTGTGCTTGGATCCTGTTCCTTGTGCAAACCATGGCAAAATCATTTGGGGTGCCTTTGGTCCCGGATAAGCCCAATGACATGCTTGAAATTTCTCAAAATCAAGATTGATTCAGTGGCATGAGAATGTCGTCTCCTGGCAGATAAGGTTGAGGATTTGCGAACTCGGGTGGCGGCGGCATTAAGTATGCACAAGATTCAGTTGTGCCAGCTGCAGGCACTGCTGGGTAAGTGCAATTTCGCCTGTCGCATTCTGAGGGTGTAATCTGCGCCTGGCAGCCAATATGTCCGGCAACTCCAGGCCTCACCACTTTGTACGCTTGACGCGCCTCTTGAGGAAGGAATTGGCTGTCTGGGAAACCTTTCTTGGGGGGTTCCATGGCCAGTCATATTGGCAGGTACCGGAGATGTCCAATGAGGAGCTGCAATTGTTCACTGACGCGGTGGGTTTTGGGGCTATCTTGGGCACCCACTGGTGCGCAAATGCGTGTCCGGATTCCTGGCTTGTATTGGGCCTAATGAAGAATTAAGAAAGAGAGAGTAATAGGCGCTCACTATAGTGAATGGTGAACAGGCTGCAGTATACAAGACAAGGATTCCCAAGACCTTGTAAGTGGATAACAAGAATGGAAAAAAGAGGGTGTGTATACCGCGCCTAGAGATTAATATATACAAAAATATACATACATATGTTTTGCAAATGTATCCAGAATAGTTGGTTACATATATATTGCAAATGTATCCAGAATAGGTGGTAACCTCAAAATAAAAATAAACAAAGAGGTAACAGTGCAATACAGTAAATCAATCCAAAAAGTAGTGAAATATAACTATACACAGTCCACTCACATTTAGATGAGCTATAACAGAGCTCAGCTGTGATGCGCTTGGACGGTACAATCCCCGTCTCAGTAAGTACATTACTACTTATTTTTTTCAATTATCAGTACTTACTTCACCATTTGCTGCTATATTTCCTTTCTCCATATAAACTACGCATATTGCACTTTGGAAACATCTGGATTTACCATAACCACATATCCTGAGACGGGGATTGTACCGTCCAAGCGCATCACAGCCAAGCTCTGTTATAGCTCATCTAAATGTGAGTGGACTGTGTATAGTTATATTTCACTACTTTTTGGATTGATTTACTGTATTGCACTATTACCTCTTTGTTTATTTTTATTTTGAGGTTACCACCTATTCTGGATACATTTGCAATATATATGTTACCAACTATTCTGGATACATTTGCAAAACATATGTATGTATATTTTTGTATATATTAATCTCTAGGCGCGGTATACACCCCCTCTTTTTTCCGTTCTAATGAAGAATTAGTTTTTCCTGGAATTGTTTCCCATAGTCATGGCCTTGGAACTGTGGGTGCAGCTGCTGTGAGACCGCATGGCTGCCTTCCATTGCGATAATATGGGGATGGTGTTAGCCATTGTTGCGTCACCTGGTGTTGCACCGGCTGGTGTTGCATTGTTTGTCTTTGAATGTTGCATGCAGGGCTATACATATTCCTGGGGCCAAAAATGTTAAAATGAGAAGAGTCTCGTGCGGTCGCACCCGAGACAGATTCCTCTGCCGGCGGAACTGTGGTCCCTTGGGCAGAGCGTGTAACGGTTTGGATTTGGGCGCCGGTTTCGAAAGCGAAGTGGTCCCGGTATGTTAAGGCTTGGAGTGAGCGGTTGGCTTTCGAACAAGTCTTGAAGAGCGTACCATGTCAAATGTCCCCAGGAAACACCCAGTCTCAAGGGACCTATAAATAAATGGGCCCATAAAAACACAGACGATGTCCACTCTCCTGTGACCTTAATAAATCACAATTCATGACACCACATACATACACCCCTGCAGTCACACATACTTGCAGGCCTCCCAACCATTCTGATTTTGGAGGGACAGTTCTGATTTTTAAATCCTCTAATTATGTTCAGGGCACTTAAACAGTGTTCTCTGCAGGATCTGTCATCAATGGGCTGGCTGTACATGATTAGCAGTCAGCCCAGCGTGCATTCACAGAAGACTGACCTGCCAGTAATTTGGACATCAGCGGAGGGAGGTATGTACTTATACTTTTCACAGGAAGAATCCTGCATAGAGTATGCACATGTAAACATATAGTTCTCATGCGTAGAACAGTTCAAACTTCAAGTCCACTGAGATTTATTCAGAAAACAGTGAACTGTAAATTGTAGCATTTAGGCCAAAACAACATTTTAGCCTTTTGTTAAAATAATCAAGGCATCTTAATTATATTAATATGATTTTTTTTAAAGTTCAGTTCACTATAATTCACTATTTTATGCTTAAACCTCTCTGACATTAAGTACAAAAAAAGCTAGTGAAGACAAAAAAGTGTGCTGTGGTCTGCACCAAGATCAGATTTAGATCTTTTAAAGAGTTACATCGTGCTTCCAGTGCTCAGTTAATGGTTCAGTAGGCTGGCTGTGGTGATCCGAGTCATTGAGAATCACCAGGTGACTGCTAGGGAACTCTTTAAGTGACCTGCTGCACCCCACATTGTTGCAGACCACAATGCTACTTTCTTTGAGCAGGTGAGAGGGCTCAGGACAGCGCAGCAAGAACCTATGATCTTCTTGCCTGTTAAGGGAGGTCCCCCGCATGGATGAGCCAGAGCTGCAAGGCGTTTGTCTAAGCCCAGGCCCTAGGCGGCAACCTAAGCCACCTAATAGATAATTATATTAGATGTGGTAGATAATGGAGAAGGTTTCGGTCAGGGCCATATTAAAATAAATGTGATTGGGCAGGGTGCTTTTGTTATATAAGCATTGCCCTTAAAAGTTAAATCAGGTCACCATATTTTAAAAGCTTTTGCAAAGCATGACTAATGCATCTTCACACCTGTACAAGTAGTGCCAACCCGGCATCGCCAATTTCTTCATTATGGATGGCTTAATCATGCAAACTAACTCCCGTAAAGATGGGACTAGTTTAATTGATGTTCTCAGTTTGGCATACAAACAATTGTTTAATTAAATTGGGCAATAGGTGTTATAAATTCTCTTTGAAAGACAGACTTCTTAATCCGTTCCATATTGATGTGACCTCAATGCAAGTCAGAGGAAAACATTTATGCTGAGCAAACATACCAATCATTAGAAATAACTACTAATTATAAAAAAAATTCTCCAGGGTTCTAACTAAGCATTGCGTTGAGCTAACATATGAAATAAAATATTTAGGTAAAAAATTATTTACTCAGGAAAAAAGACTGTTAGGTTTAACAATGAACTGGATCCTGAAGAGTTTGCATGCTTTATCCTTTTTTGTAGAGATAAATGGCACCACTCGACAGTAGCCTAATAATCGTGCGGCGATGGTTCATTCTGCCCCGTGTGACAGCTGGGCGAAAGCCAGGAGGGAGGTGCCCACTGCACCCTCTTCTAGCTGTGCACTGCCCCATACTGTAATGCAGAGAAGCAGAAGTGCAGCTGTGAGTGCATGAACTTAAAGAGACACTCCATTGCCTAAATACAAAATTAATAAAAATCACTATTTTGTAGATATCCCCCAAATAAAAACTTGCATGCATTTAATTATGTATTTTTTTCATTGGGGATATACACTGCTCAAGGGAACACAAAAATAACGCATCCTGGATCTGAATGAATTAAATATTCTTCTGAAATACTTTGTTCTTTACATAGTTGAATGCACTGACAACAAAATCACACAAAAAATTTTCAACCCATGGAGGTCTGGATTTGGAGTCACACTCAAAATTAAAGTGGAAAAACACACTACAGGCTGATCCAACTTTGATGTAATGTCCTTAAAACAAGTCAAAATGAGGCTCAGTAGTGTGTGTGGCCTCCACGTGCCTGTATGACCTCCCTACAACGCCTGTGCATGCTCCTGATGAGGTGGCGGATGGTCTCCTAAGGGATCTCCTCCCAGACCTGGACTAAAGCATCTGCCAACTCCTGGACAGTCTGTGGTGCAACGTGACTTTGGTGGATGGAGCGAGACATGCTGTCCCAGATGTGCTCAATTGGATTCAGGTCTGGGGAACGGGCGGGCCAGTCCATAGCATCAATGCCTTCGTCTTTTCAGGAACTGCTGACACACTCCAGTCTGATGAGGTCTAGCATTGTCTTGCATTAGGAGGAACCCAGGGCCAACCGCACCAGCATATGGTCTCACAAGGGGTTTGAGCAGGGACGTTTTAGCCGTGAGGCAAACAAGGCATTTGCCTTGGGCGACATTTTCCAGGGGGCGGCAAAAAAAGCCGCCCCCAAATGCCCAGGGCAAATGCCTTGTTAGCCTTGCGGCTAACTGACATGCTGGGCTGGTTGCAGGGCGGGCGGGTGGCTGGCAAGGGAGAGCTCCCCCTGAGCCGTCTGCTCAGCTCCCTCATCCGCCGCAGAGTGAGGCAGGGAGCCGGAATATGACGTCATATTCCGGCTCCCAGCCTCACTCTGCGGCGCGCGAGGGAGCTGAGCAGAGTGCTCAGGAGAAGTGCTCCCTCACCAGCTGCCCGCCCTGCAACCAGCCCAGCAGCCCGACTGGCAGCCCCACTAGACCCCAGGGATATAGAACCCCCCCCCCCAGCATTCCCAAAGGTAAGGACGGGGGGGGGATTAAAAAAAAAACATTGTGTTAATGTGTGTGTGTGTGTATGTCTGTCTGTTAGTGAGTGTGTGTGTGTATATGTCTGTTTGTTAGTGAGTGTGTGTGTGTGTATATGTATGTCTGTTAGTGAGTGTGAGTGTGTCTGTTTGTGTGTGTGTGTGTGTGTGTGTGTGTCTGTTAGTGAGTAAGTGTGTGTGTGTGTGTCTGTGTGTGTGTATGTCTGTCTGTTAGTGAGTGTGTGTGTATATGTCTGTCTGTTAGTGTGTGTGTGTGTGTGTGTGTGTGTGTCAATCTGTTAGTGTGTGTGTCTGTTAGTGAGTAAGTGTGTGTGTGTAAGTGTGTGTGTGTGTCTGTCTGTCTGTCTGTTAGTGAGTGTGAGTGTTTCTGTTAGTGAGTGTGTGTGTCTGTTAGTGAGTGTGTGTGTTTCTGTTAGTGATTGTGTGTGTTTCTGTTAGCTAATGTATGCGTATCTGTCAGTGAATGTGTGTGTGTGTGTATTTAGAAGGCGGGGCGGGGGAAGGGTTGGGTGGGGGTGGCGGGG
The DNA here is from genome assembly GCF_036172605.1 of Pelobates fuscus. Lineage (NCBI taxonomy): Eukaryota > Metazoa > Chordata > Amphibia > Anura > Pelobatidae > Pelobates > Pelobates fuscus. Next base: position 55,247,222 of record NC_086323.1, on the reverse strand, counting down.
GGGAGGGGGCGCCTGAGTTTTGTCCTGCCTAGGGCAGCACAAAACCAGGATACACCACTGGGTCTGAGGATCTCATCTCGGTACCTAATGGCAGTCAGGCTACCTCTGGCGAGCACATGGAGGGCTGTGCAGCCCCCCAAAGAAATGCCACCCCACACCATTACTGACCCACTGCCAAACCAGTCATGCTGGAGAATGTTGCAGGCAGCAGAACGTTCTCCACGGCATCTCCAGACTGTGAAGAGCAAAGGGCGCCAGTTGCGAATTTGCTAAACTTGGTGTTCTCTGGCAAATGCCAAACGTCCTGCACAGTGTTGGGCTGTAAGCACAACCCCCACCTGTGGACGTCGGGCCCTTATACCACCCTCATGGAGTATGTTTCTGACCGTTTGAGCAGACACATGCACATTTGTGGCCTGCTGGAGGTCATTTTGCAGGGCTCTGGCAGGGCTCCTCCTGTTCCTCCTTGCACAAAGGCGGAGGTAGCGGTCCTGTGCTGGGTTGTTGCCCTCCTATAGCCTCCTCACGTCTCCTGATGTACTGGACTGTCTCCTGGTAGCGCCTCCATGCTCTGGACACTACGCTGGCAGACACAGCAAACCTTCTTGCCACTGCTCGCATTGATGTGCCATCCTGGATGAGCTGCACTACCTGAGCCACTTGTGTGGGTTGTAGACTCTGTCTCATGCTACCACTAGAGTGAAAGCACCTCCAGCATTCAAAAGTGACCAAAACATCAGCCAGGAAGCATAGAAACTTTATTTTTTTGAGCAGTGTATATAAAATTAGCTTGCAAAACCTGCAGTTCTCTTGTCTGCTGTCTTTGCAAGCTTTCCACTTCTAACCCCGCCCAGACTTCTGTGGCTGTCCGATCAGACTTCCCAATACAGCTCAATGAGAAGTCTTTGTAAGTCAGGTGCTCTGGGCAATTGCTGCCTCTTGAGGTCAGCTGCATTGAGCAAACGAAACCAGGAAGTAACTTTACCTTTTGTCTGCTTGAAAGCCAAGGGGGTGTAACCATGTTAATTTATAAAAGTGTAAATTTCTATTAAAATCTGCACTTTTTGCAAAATTAAAAAAGAGGACACAAGTACACAGTCTGTACACAGAAAGCTTTTAAGCAAGCTAAAGTTGCTCAGGGGTCTGGAGTGACCCTTTAACATTATATTCTACCCTCACTACATTCATCTGTCTGCTGTTCACTGAAATAACCTACCAGGCAGGATCATGAATACTCTCTACCTCAGTATCACTCAGTCATGCTACAAACAAGGGGAGGAGAGATTTTGATGCCTGGGGGGGAGGGAAGGGAGAAAGAACTTGTGGGACTTGACATCAGGGTTGGACAAACAGAGAAACTGGAGAGGACAAACAGAGAATTGAGGGTAGACAGAAAGAGTGCTGGACAGACACAGGAAGGGAGGGTGGACAAACATAAATAGAGAAGTTAAAAAAAAGAGAAAGGGGGGCGGACAAACAGAGAATAGGGGATGGACAAACGGAGAAGGAAATGGAAAGACAAAGAATGGGGGGACCAACAGAGAATAAAGGAATGGACAGATTGGGCACAAGTGGGGAGACATACACGGAGAGAAATAAAGAGGGAGACACAGTTGGGGAAGAGATTGCGGTAGGAGATAGAAGTTGGGTAAAGAAGGGCAGTACATATTAAGTTGTACCAGTCAGAGTGGGTGGGCTTTGAAACCAATAACCTATTTGCACCATAACCACTACAATAAACTACAGTGACTAAGGTGTTTGGAGTGTCAATGGGGGGTGCTAGTGCACAAATCTTAGATACACCAACGTGCAAAATATCCAAGATACTACTCTGCCAGTGGAGCTTTAATATTAACAGCTACTGTCACCCACAGGTTGAGTCCTTGTATCTACTCCAATTTTGCTTTTAAATACATGATTAGGAATTTTGCAGGCTGGGCTATGCAGAAAATAGACTATATAAAATAATCAAAGTCAAGATACAGGACTGTGAAGATATAGTTAAAATGGCAGCACTTTAGTTAATAATCTGCTTCAGCATGAATCATAGTAGAAACAATAGATATGGCACTCACCAAATGGGTAGGGGTATGGTTATTGTGGTGTGACAGGGATCAGGGAGGCACTCCCAATGTAGATGTGAAAAAAAAAGATCCAGCTGTGGATTTCTAATGAAATTGTTGTTTTTGATGTTTGTGAGCAATGGATCATTCCTGCCCTCTTCAGACTAAATTATAAACTAAAAATGAACATTATTGAGAGTGCAGCCTACAGTTGTAACTTGGGCTACATCGTACGATAGGCACTTCCTTGGTTTTGCGTGTACAAGTCCCTAGGTATCTCCCAGTAGGAAATACAATGATGCTCAGCACTAATATTGACAGAAGGTTGTGTTGCACAGTTTGCCAGGTCCATCCTGTTGGACACCATTTTGTTTCTTAGGAAATATTATTACTTTATTGTATTAACATTTGGACCAGAACTAGATAGACAGAACACACTAGTAATAGGCCTTGATGCTACATACAATAAATACAATGAAAAGGGGTTCATTTTATCCAACTAGAAAGCTTGGTAAACTGGAATTACTGGGTTAGACCAGACTAATAAATTAAAAGAAAAAGGAAAGTCCCCAATAACTGTAGAACAAGGATGATTATGAACACACCATGATCATACACCAGATTATACTGTGAGAGTCGGTCTGAGAATGTCATCTGCCTTTGTTTTTAGTCTGCAAGTATGGCAACATAATGAACTTGCTTTCTTAACAGACTTCATTACCGAACTGGGGTTGTAGAGAAAACACCTAAAATAACTTTACAGAGAGAGTGACAACGAAAAGTTAGAATGCCATTTAAATAAAACAATATTATTTTTCCAAGATCAGTCAATCTGCTCGCAAAGAGAGATCTCCATTAGTTCACTATTTTATTTGTGTGCTTATCGTGAGAAATGTCACATGTGTATATAATAGTAACTGTATGATTCATGATGAACACATAATTCCCATTTATTCCATTAAGAAATATACTTTGATTCTAATAACAATATTTGACAATTGGATACAGTTATTTATTTCAAGTAAAACTGACTTAATTTGGATTTGTTTAAAATTGATCTAAATTTGCCATACTCTTTGACAACTTGTTGGTTAATGAATAAATCCTCTGGTCATTGAATTGGAAATGACGTCAATTCCATTATGGAAAGTGAAAAAACAAACAGGTGGGTGAATATTAAAATATTAGGGGGATATACCCAACCACATTTTTAGGACCTTAGTTGATCCCAACCTTGCCATTGTGTTTCACATTTTTTTCTCGGTACTATGGTGTTTAGCTAGGACTGATTCGAATTGGAATGTGTTTTCGACTCTGTTGATTACTTCTTTGGTTGATGGGATTGTGGAAAGCTATTGCAGTTTTTACTGCTAGAAGTACGTTAATTAAAGCTGCACTGGAAGGGACTATGTCTAGATCTTGGATTAAGTGTAGTATATAGCATGCTGGTGTAAATGGTAACGTAATCCATGTGAGTTGACGTATTAATACTGCGATCTGTTTCCAGAAATCCCCAATGATGGCACATTCCCAGAAAATGTGTTGGAGAGTGCCCTCTGCCCTCCCACACCTCCAGCATTTGTTTGTCGCCGATGGGTATATCCGCGCTAGTCTGTTGGGGACCAGGTACCAGCACATCAGGATCTTAGGATATGCCTCCCAGTGGGAGAGACATTTTCATGATGCATTCGTTAGGCATACTGCCATTTCCCATGTTGTGTGGTGTATTACAGAGTTTAGGTCTTGTTCCCACTTAATCATATAGGGAAGCTTATTGATTTCCTTTGTGTCTGATATTGTAATATAGCATAGTGATAGTGGTTTAGGTGGGGTATTTGATGTGTGGATATTGCAACAAAGTATGCCAAATGTGGTAAATGTGTTGAGCTTCTGGTATGTAACATTCTTAGATAATACGATGTTTTTAACTCTGAGATAAGTAAATAGTTCTCGTAGTAGTAGTGAATAAGCAATTTGTAATTTGGGGAATTGCATTATTCCTTCATTATTGTAAAGTGAGTGCACGTGCGTAATGCCATTTCATATCCATAGTTTTAGTGAGAGGTCATAGGAGATCTCAGAGGGGGAATCCAGCGGGGTTAGATATAATAATTAGTTATAATAATAATTAGTATCGCCACGGTGCTTTAATTTTTCCACAATTGTAACATGATGTTAGTGCGTGTAAGGCTTTTGGGCTCAATTGGTAGTGATGAGGTGGCCCACAGTGAGTTTTTGAGGGATATATGGTTTGCACAAGCAGATTCAAATGGTAACCATATGGGGTTTATTTTGTCCGGCAGCAAGGTTATGCTCTGGGCCATGACTGTGGCTTTGTAGTGTGGGATGCTCAGGCCACCTTTGTGTGTAGGTAGCCATAGTAATCAAAATGTTACTCTGGATGGCTTTTTCTTCCTGATATGTGTGTTTATCATTGATTGAAATTTTTTGAGGAGAGAGTTGGGGATTGCTATAGGTAATGTCCTAAAGAGATAAAACACATGTGGAAGTGTCATTATTTTTACAGTGTTTATTCTACCCATCCATTGGGGGATGAAACCTCCATTTTACCAAACACCTCTAGTTCTTTAGAGAGGTTGTTCAGCACCTGTAAATAATTTTCCTGTAGGAGGGATTTACTAGTTTTTGTAAATTTCATGCCTAGTATGAGATGTATGTTTTGCACCAGTCGAAATGATATTTTTGCTGCAGTTGGTCTATGCGGTTTTGGGGTATATGCCTATGGGTAGTGCCTGTGTTTTTGTCATGTTATTTTTGTCATGTTATAATGTACATAGTAGACCTTGGATAGATCATTCTGGACGTGTGAGGAAGAGCAAAATATCATCCGCGAAGAGAGACAATTTCCTCTCTCCTGACGGTGATTGTAAGCCATATATATTAGAATATGGCTTTATGCTGGCTATTAGAGGTTCCAGGCACATTATGAAAATTAGGGGGGAAAGTGGACAACCCTGATGGGATCCATTTGATATCGGAAATCGTCGGGAGAGAAAGCCTGTATTAAAGATTTTTACTGTGGGTTTGGTATAAAGAGCTGTTATGCTCGTTATAAAAGGTTGGGAGAAGTCAAAAGCCACAGGCTTGTCTCCCAGGGACAAAACCTGCTTGTTCTGCTGAGATGATATTTTTTAAGAGAGGTTTGATTCGGAAGGCCAATAGTTTTGCGTATAATTTAACATCTGCGTTCAGCAGGGATATTGGGTGTAGATTTGCGCATTGGCTAGGTGGTTTGTTAGGTTTGCGTAGGATAATGTTCGCCTCCAACATTTCTTGGGGAATAGTACCTGATAATGTTATGTGATTGAATAGTTGTGTCATGGTTGGTGTGAGGTATTGTTCTAGTCTGATATAGTAATAGTTTGATAGGCCATTTGGACCAGGGTCTTTATGCTTTGGAAGAGACAGAATGGCGTCCCTTACTTTTTCTTCAGTGAAGGGTGTTTCGAGAGTTGTGTTTTGTTGTGGGGATATTTGTGGCTAATTTCTTTTATACTTGGATTGTGTATGTGGGGATCTTACTGTAAATTATAGAGGCATTCGTAAAATGTAGCTAGTGTGTCTACTATCTTATTCGGGTCATATATTTTTTCCCCTGGTGGTGTTACAATATATGTGATTTTTGTCTGAAGATATTTTGCTTTTAGCTTCTTGGCTAGAAGTTTTCCCTCTTTGTTACCTAGTGAGTAGTAGATTTGTTTTAATTTGCTCATGTGTCTGCCTGTGTCTTGGGTATTATGCTTGTGGATCTCGTTTTGGATTTTTGCTTTGCACCTTGATGTGGCTTTTGATTGGTTTTGTTTATTTCTGTGTTTCAACTCCGACAGGGACTGCATCAGTTTTGTTTTTTTCGTTGTTTGTGTTTTTTCTTAATTGAGGAGCCTATTTTAATCAATTCTCTTCTTATCACAGCTTTGTGGGCTTGCCTCTGCATTTCTATTGAAGTGTCCGGAGTGGAATTATGGAATAAGTCATCTTGGAGTATGCTCCCAACTTGTTTCACATTTTCCGGGAAATCCAAGATCACTTAATTTAACCTCCATTTACCTCGACCTCTTGCTGGATGTGGGACTGTGAAGTTTATTGTCAGAGGGGAATGATATGACCATATTCTTTGACCTATAGTCTGGTCTGTGATATGGGGGAGAGTGGTTTTGGCTAACAGACATAGGTCTGTTCTTGAATACGACATATGCACTGGGGAGAAATATGTGTAGTCCTTGAGCGAAGGATAAAGAGTCCTCCAGCAGTCGTACAAGTCCTGTTTGTAAATGAGATCTGTGAGAAGTTTGCTAATGTGCCCGGATGTTCTGTGTGGGGTTTTGTTCTGTGTTCTGTGAGTGTCTAGTTCAGGATTCAGAGTGCAGTTAAAGTCACCACATATAAAGGCCTGGCCTTTCTTAATTGGTGAGATTTTCTTTTTGGCCTTTCCTAAGAATGAATATTGTGATGTGTTGGGGGCGTATAATGATGCTACAGTGATTTGTATTCCATTCACCTCTCCCACCAGAATCAGTAACCTTCCTTCAGGGTCTTGGTATTGTTTATGTAGGTTGAAAGACCAGTCTGCGTGGAAGAATATAGCAACACCTTTTGTTTTGTTAGAGTATTTCTTAGACTTGATTTGCGGTGGTTTTTTTTTATACATAGGTCTGTTGCTTGGAAACAGATGATAGCAGCCTCTGAGGCGTGCATATCTTTTATGGCCAGATGGCGTTTATGAGGACTATTTACACCTTGCATTTAGAGAATATATTTGTAGTGAGTTATCCATGGGATCATTCTGTCAGGGTGGTGATTGTACTGTGGCTTGTGCTGGACCATTGGCGGTGAGCTTTTAGATTTAGTCTTGTGGGCCTCACATTGTGATTGTTGAATCTATTAGAGTATTTGCTTGAAAGTCTTTGGTGAGCTGTTGTAGTCTTGGGGTATATTATGTATTTAAGTATGTGGGTTAAGTATAAGAAAGGGAATTGTGGTCAGATACAAGGTAATAAAGCACATCATACATTTCAGAGGGGATATTGCTTGAGCCAGAAAATAGAACCAAACAAGTTTACAAAACCAAAAGATGAAGTACATACAGAAGTCTCCTCTTATAGGGAGATAGGTGGATGGCCATATTTGAAGCCGGTTCAAGGGACCTTGGCCTCTCAGTGTGGCCATGACCATGAAAGAGCATTCGTGCCCCAACAGCAAACCCGAGATAAATAGTTAGAATTTGTTAACTAGTATACAGATCTTGTAGACACATATATTAGTCTTCAATATGACCTAGTGTGAATCCTTATAATAATGTGTATATGAACAATTAAAAAAAAACTTTCTGTGAGTTACGTATTGTAAGGTTACCCCTGTACCCACCGCTTCTTGGTGAGGCTCTACTCAATTCGTGGCTGTACAAAGCATTCACATATTTCGACCTCCCTACTCTATATGAGTCTTGGTATCATTGTTCATCAGCTTTGTGCCATAGTATGTGCATGACTGTGCTTATCTCTGCTGGTTTGGAAACTGACGTTTATCTGATATGTTGAGCTCTGGCAACTTCAAATATACCCTTGTGGTGCAATTGCGTGTCTTTGATAAAATAAACATTATTCATTGGGTTTGTTACACCTGTTCAGGCTTACTGGATGCTTCTATAGGAAGGCGTATGAGTGGGTATAAAGTTAGATATTTGTCAAGCTTGGTTGTAGGGGCCTTGATTACCTACAGATTGGGTCGGTTAAGGCTTAACAAGGGGTACCTGACAAATAAGTTAGTGTCAAGAGGCTCACCATGTGAGTACGTGAAACCTAATGTACAACTCATGAACAGTTAACATACAATACAGAATTGTTTGAAAAGTTAATTTAGCAAAGGATATATGTTGAGGTTGCAAATTCTTACGTAATTTTAAGGCCATAACTTGGATGTGGTACTATCTGAGATATTAGTGTATTTTATTAGTTGACTTCACCGTTTGCCATTCTTCTTGAATTCTTTTTGGGGATGAGTTGTTTGGAGAGTGTAATGTTCCTGGGTTCCATATTCCCCATTCAGAAAGTTTTTTCAAGCCGTCTTCAGGTTTGTTGATGACTGATGTCTTCCGTTTTCTCCAGATCAGTAGTTTTGTTGTGTATCCTCATTTATAAGAGATGTTGTGATTCCGGAGAGTCTTAGTGACATTGATGAATTCTCTGCATCTCGCCATCATGGCTGCAGAGAGGTCAGCAAATAGTAAGAGAGATGCAGTAAGTAGTAAGCCACAATTCCTCCAGGTCCCTTCATGTTTGCAATTGGTTGTCCAACATATGTAGAAGAGCTTTATAATTGTCTTGCACTTAAAGGTTCAAACTGTTTGTGAGTTTGAAACCCATGTATGTTAATGAGGTTGAACACCAATTAAATGTATAGAGCTCCTAACTTTTATGGTATGTCAAGAGATAATCCTATTGGTAGAGCTTGTGTTTTCTTCTTATTATTTTTATAATATGACACTCAGCCATGGCATGAGAGAAGGGATTGCAATTTAGGTATGGCTAATTCTGGACAGCTCAGATATAATAAAATGTAATTCGCTAATAGCGCCAAATATTGTTCACCTGTCAGGGTAAAGAGTCTAGATATGTCCTGATCTTGTTTTATATGTCTTGCCAAGGAATTTAGGCTTAAAATAAAAATTAAGGGTGCAGTGGGCATCCCTGATGTGTGCTATTAGTTATATTGAATGCTTGTGGATGGAAGCCTGTGTTGAATACCTTTGCTGAAGAGCTGGAGTATAGTGCCATGGTACTCTTAAGAAAGGGAGGGTGGAGAGATTTAAAATTTGATCAGAGTTTTTCTCATACAAATCAAATGTAAATGTTTTAATGCTTTTTCTGCATCCAACGTGGATATCAGCCCTTGTGTTTTTGTTTTTTGAGCCCATTCATAACATTTACAAAGTGACTAATTGTCACGTCTAAACATTTGTTATGAAGGAACACAACTGCAGATTTCGTATAGTTGAATATTTATTATAAAAAGTAAAAGGTATTGACTTTAATTCCAATTTACAGGTACTGTAGTTTTAAGTAATAAACGATAACTGAAGTCCACAATTATAAGCACTGTAGCTTTAAGTAGTAAATGATAACTGAAGTCCACAATTACAGGCACTGTAGCTTTAAGTAGTAAATGATAACTGAAGTCCACAATTACAGGCACTGTAGCTTTAAGGAGTAAACAATAGTAAATTGCAGACACTGAATCAATAAAGAGTCTCTTAGTAGAATCAACGGTTTAGGTGATAAGCAGTCACAATAGCTGTTCCATAGACTTTAACCGAAGCAAGACAGATGCAGCTAACTGAGATAAAGTATGAGTTGAAGTTAGCTGTAACGGTTTTGTATTATCGAAGGATTTTGGAGACAGGAAATAACAGCTTGAGATGCAATGCTTATCACAGAGGTTTTACTTAGCTTCCGGCACATAGAACACTGGTTCCCGAGATCTCCTCAGAGGCGTTTATCCTGGATGGAGAGTGTTAAGCTTTTAGTTGTGGATGAGGAGAGGTGAAGGGAACTTGCAGAGTCTTTCAGTCCGGTCTGGTAACAGAGGTTTTCACAACGAAGTTGTAGCCGGTTCGTGAGTACGGAACGTAGTTCAATAATCCAGCCTAGATCAGCTGGTGCAGTCAAATTAAATAGGCAGACCGTGTCATAAAGGGGTGTGGCTAGGCTCCGTGGAACCAGGAAGTAAGAGGATACCATAGTTAAGGCATGACAGTACCCCCTCTTTAATGAGCAACCTCTGGGTGCTATTGACTTGGTTTAGAAGGGTAACGCTTGTGAAATTTGGAAATCAATTTATCAGCCTGAACGACAGAGGAGTTTTCCCATGTATCTTCATCAATTCCATATCCTTTCCATCTGATGAGGTATTGTAAGGAGCCACGATGGATCCTTGAATCCAGTATACTTTGAATTTCGTATTCTTCTTTACCCTGGACCAATATGGGATCAGGAGAAGTAGTGACATTTCTTTGGAAAGGGTCAGGATGATGAGGCTTCAACAAGGACAATTGATTGGATCATGGCATACAGAACAAGATTTGACATAAGATTCGATAGTTTGGTCTTGACGAGGCCACCAACAGTATCTTTTAGACAATTCAAGGGTCCTTTTCATACCTGGATGACCTGCCAGAGGAGAATCATGAATAAATTCAAGTACTTTAATTCTGAAAGAGGGAGGTACATAAATCCGGTCTTTAAAATAGTAGAGACCGTTTTTCTTGGATAATTTCATTGATTTAGGAAGTTCAAGAGCATCTTCACTGAGACCTTTAATGTCGTCAATAAGAGAAGATAAGATTCCAATGACTTTAGGCGAAGGAGGTTCTTGAGGAGTTTTGTGTTGAGAAAGGACAGCTCCAATTGCAAATTCCGAAGCATCCGTTTCAAGGACATAAGGATATGAAGGATTTGGAAGTTGAAGGATAGGAGCTGTTGTAAACTTTCTCTTTAATTCACCAATGACTGTAGGAGGAGGAGACTCCAGTTCGGTGTCAGAACAACATGAGGTTTTAGCTGGTTCTTTCGTAGACTGAAGAATTGGAATTTGCTGTAAACATGTTTCTTTACAATAATGTGAGTTAAAGGTGAGAGAGAAAGGAAACCATGAGATTTGAGGGTTGTGGTTCCTTAACCAGTTGATCCCTAATATAATAGGAAAAAATGGTGATGAGATAACATCAAATATAAGACTTTCCGTATGAGTATGATTGATGGTTACTTTTAGAGGGACGGATTCATGAAGTATTGGTCCCGATGAGATGAGGGTCCCGTCAATCACTTTAACAGGTACAGAAGTTCTTTTACGAACACAAGGAATTTTATTCTTTGTTACAAAGGCTGAGTCAATGAATACTCCATTTGCACCGGAATCGATAACAGCCTTGGTTATGATTCTTTTATTGTCCCACTGTAATACAAGAACGATAGGGGACATTTGAGTATTTGCTGTAGAGGGAAGTACACTTAGGATGGAAGAGGCATGAGACTGCCTTCTGCCTTTTATCCGTTTTAATGAAGGACAATCAGAGACTAAATGAACTTGAGAGGCACAATACATGCAGAGGTTTAACATACGTCTTCGATTTTTCTCTTCAGGAGTGAGGGGACTTCTTATTATCCCTATTTCCATAGGTTCACTTGGTAAAGAAGTTTTTTCTGGAGCTTTTGAGGGAGTAAAAGGTTTGCGGTCTTTTGAATGTGAAAGGGCTTTTTCGGCCTTTCTTTCTCTTAATCTTCTGTCAATGCTGATTGATAGGCGAATTAGAGCGTTCAAATTAGTAGGGAGTTCTGTTCTAGATAATTCATCTTTTACAGCTTCCGATAAACCAATTCGAAACTGGTTGCGCAATGTGATGTCATTCCATTGCGTTTCTATAGCCCATCTTTTGAATTCAGCAATGTAATCTTCAACGGGTCTATTTCTTTGCTGTAGTGTTCTGATTGTTAAATCAGCTGTAGCTTGTTTGTTAGGATCTTCATAGAGAAGAGACATGGCTTCAAAAAATTCATCTAGTGAATTTAAAATGGGGTCATCGTTTTCCAGAAAGGAATGAGCCCATGACATAGGTTCACCTCTTAGAAAGGAAATAACCGAACAAACTTTAGTTCTTTCTGTAGGATAGGATCTAGGTTTCAAAGCAATTAAAAGTTTGCAAGAGTTGAGGAACTCCCTGTATTTTGAACGATCTCCATAGAACTTTTCAGGGTTACACACAGCAGGATCACTAGCCGAGTGCAGAGTAGTATGAGGAGTAAATCTCTGATATAAGTGAGAAGTCTTTCGTTAGTAACTTGCAGGTCTTGCACACTTTGGGCTAGTGCATTAACTCTTTGATTCAGCGTAGTTATAGTAGAATCGAAATCTGCTGGATCCATTACAAGGGCTGGATTATTCTGTCAAGTCTAAACATTTGTTATGAAGGAACACAACTGCAGATTTCGTATAGTTTGAATATTTATTATAAAAAGTAAAAGGTATTCACTTTAATTCCAATTTACAGGTACTGTAGTTTTAAGTAATAAACGATAACTGAAGTCCACAATTATAAGCACTGTAGCTTTAAGTAGTAAATGATAACTGAAGTCCACAATTACAGGCACTGTAGCTTTAAGTAGTAAATGATAACTGAAGTCCACAATTACAGGCACTGTAGCTTTAAGGAGTAAACGATGGTAAATTGCAGACACTGAATCAATAAAGAGTCTCTTAGTAGAATCAACGGTTTAGGTGATAAGCAGTCACAATAGCTGTTCCATAGACTTTAACCGAAGCAAGACAGATGCAGCTAACTGAGATAAAGTATGAGTTGAAGTTAGCTGTAACGGTTTTGTATTATCGAAGGATTTTGGAGACAGGAAATAACAGCTTGAGATGCAATGCTTATCACAGAGGTTTTACTTAGCTTCCGGCACATAGAACACTGGTTCCCGAGATCTCCTCAGAGGCGTTTATCCTGGATGGAGAGTGTTAAGCTTTTAGTTGTGGATGAGGAGAGGTGAAGGGAACTTGCAGAGTCTTTCAGTCCGGTCTGGTAACAGAGGTTTTCACAACGAAGTTGTAGCCGGTTCGTGAGTACGGAACGTAGTTCAATAATCCAGCCTAGATCAGCTGGTGCAGTCAAATTAAATAGGCAGACCGTGTCATAAAGGGGTGTGGCTAGGCTCCGTGGAACCAGGAAGTAAGAGGATACCATAGTTAAGGCATGACACTAATGTTATCACCAACTTGTAACCCTAGAACAAATCCTGCCTGTTCAACTGAGACTAAATCTGCTAATAATGATATTAGTCATGTTGCCAACAATTTGACATATCATTTGAGGTTGGTATTTAAAAGGGATATTGGATGCAAATTTGGATGGACTGTTGGAGGCTTCCCTGGTTTTGGCACAGTTACAACATGTGATTCCAGCATTTCTTTAGGTATTGTGCCCGAGATCTTAATAAGATTAAACAGCTTAGTAAAGAAGGACGTTCATTGAGGTTCCAATTTTAAATAGTATAATAGTATATAGTATAGTATATATAGTAGTTGGGGAACCTGTATGGTTCCCTTCTTCAGAGAAGGGTGCCTCCAGCTCTTTGTTGAGGTGAGATCCTCAGAAGAGAGATCTCATTTAAAAAATTTAAAAAAATCTTATTTCCTTGAGTGTTGGTTGATGGGTTTTTGGATTGTTAATAAGGTTATTATAGAGTAGTATAATATTGGGCTAGTTCCTTCACTATATGATTCAGGTTATATATTTTAGTATCTTTTGTGGATGTAATGTATGGAATTTTAGTTTGCAAGTAGTTGGGTTTTAATTTGTGGGCTAATATTTGCTGCCTTGTTCCCAGGTGTGTCAAAGCTTAGTTTCGATGTCCTAATTTGCCTCTATCTCGTAAGGACAGATTGTGTATTTATCTTGGATGGTTTAATTTTGTTTTGAGAGTCTAGGTTGGACATTTCGTTGTGACTGAGCCGTGGCCTTGCACTTTTTGCATATTGGTACCATTTTGATTAGTTGTTCTTTCAGTACTGCTTTATAGGCCAGACACTGGGTAAATATAGAGGAGGATGACACAGGATTTTCAGTAAAATTTGTTTGGAAGGGACTGTGGATTGGAGGTAAATTATTTAAATTATCTAAGATTGTTAAACCTCCAAGTGTCTCTCCCTCTCACACGGTAAAAGTTGTGAAGAGTAACAATAACTAGGGCATAGTCAGATCATGTTCTGGGGCTATGGTTATGTAACGTACATATGTTAGGTGAGCTTTGGAGTAAAAAGGATATTCACGGGCAGAAGGATGTGCCAAGTATCGCATAGCTCATTAGAATGAAGTAGACGATTACTAAGCATAAATGCTACATTTTGGTGTTTCTTCCCTTGGGCTTGAGTTATAACTAAATTGGGATCTAGAGTACTATTAAAATACCAGAAGACTATGAGATGTCCTCAGCGTAATGACATTATTTTTCCGATGGCCTTAGTCTGGAATGTACTTTAAGAATTATTGATAGCATATATAGAAGCTATGGTAACCTGGAACCCATTCAGATGATCCAACCAAAGTAAGTAAACGCTCTATATTATCAACATAATGTTTATTCTAGTCAGCATGGAAAAAGATAGATACAGTTTTGTGGCGATGAGCAGATTGTTCTTCTTCCAGTTTCTGAACTTTATCAACCACTTCATTATAGCTCATCTGTTTTATGTTCTAGATGGCTGGTTCTGTCTCCCATGTCAGCCAAGTCTCTATGTAGCTCCACAGTTATTTGTCTGAAGTCTGCCTAAGTGGTGGTAAGGAGGTCTTGTAATTGGCCCTTCTTCTGTCAGAGGTGTTACAGCAGGGCTCGAGTACTGCAGGAACGCAAGGGAACTCCTCCTGCAGGCACTAACCAGGGGGGTGGCAAAAAATGCCACCCCTAAACACCCTCTGTATTCCCCCTGTCATGGGGGTCCAAGAGGTGGCCTGCTATGTTTACAGCTGCAGGGTTAACTCTAGATGGACCTGGCACCCAGACCACTTAATTGAGCTGAAGTGGTTTGGGTGCCTATAGTGGTCCTTTAAAGTACTAATGCTATTTTTTTTTTTTTTTTATTCTTTATTTTTGTAGTGCATAAGCTTTATACATTCGCTTGAGAGGTACCCCAAAGGCAGTCCTCCAGCGCATTATATGACATTTAGACATAGAGGTACAGGATTGAACTTGCACATTTTTTTTTTTATAAAGTTGAGTTATGCGATATCCGATATCAATTGGCACTACTTAAGCATATTCATAATATAAAATTAACTAAAATAAGCTAACTTGGCAACGCTTAACTTTCTGCTCGTGGGATAAGTAAGATGCTGTATCCAGCGTTATGAAAATTATACGAGTAAACTATTGTGGTTAATTCCGTTTGAAGAGTCGCTTAATGGGGTCACGAATCAATGTGAAACACAAGTTTTAGTGCAGGTTAGGCAGATTATGGGGTGAGTACAACAGTCACGATAGCTTTTTACATACTCCCTCTCAGAACTTTGCTCTTGAACATAGATTACCTTCAGCTATAGCTAACAAGGTAAAACGTATAGTATTACATTGGAAAAGAGAGTGGATGCAGGCTTAGACATTAACAATCGGTACCCAACAGTTAATAGTAGTTTGCTACATCATATGTTAGTTACATCATAAAGCTTAACGTTGCACTCTTATGGTATAATGTGAACATACTAAATAAACTAAATAAACAGGCCATGCAAACAAGTCTGACCACAAGCTTAGACGGATGAGAGTCCTCATGTTTTCCCCATTGTTATAGGCAAGTATTTTACTCCTGTGGAGACCAGACTCCATGCTCAAATCATAAGAGTCCCAGCCGAATAAGACAGGAGAGAGTCTGCGGGATCTGTAAATGCTTAATGATGAGGCATCAGTCCGTCCCTCAATGAGGCAGCGAAAGTCATGGCACTTACTGGAGAGTCACTGGGGAGAGGACTGAGTCGGGTCTTCACTGTGTGTTCAGCCGACCCCCGCCACGGGTATCTCTGGGTTGGGCAGCCTAGTGGGGTATAGGATACCCCCTTCTGTAGCTCTCCGCCTGTGGTCCCCTACCACATCTGCCTTCCCCGTTTTCCGGTCAGCGTCGCGGCCTGTAGCGTGGGTTCTTCTGTGCTGGGGCACCTCACCCTGGGTATAAGCTGCTGGGGTAATTTGAGGGCGGGTGAATCGGGCGTGCCGGTGGATCCCGCTTCGGTGTTTGGTGTCCAGGTTGCCTTGCTTTGTGTCCCGCCGTGCTGGTCTGCGGCTTATTCTGGAGACTCGAGGGAGATTTTCTCCAATGCGGCGGCGGATTGCCGGGCGGATCCATTCCGCTATTGCTTGCATCGCCTGTTTGAAGAGCAGTCTCCGGGTGCGTAGTTGTAGCCATATGCTGGCTCTGAGGCATGTGTAGAACTCGAGTGTATGCTTGGGGGATTCGGTGAGTGCTTGCTTCGTTGTGGGCTGCTTCCGAGCCGCCATCTTTGTTGGGCCTTGCTCTCCCCTCTTTACTCTGGGCTTTGTCGCTTGGTCAGCCGTTTTTTTGGGGGGTAGTCGCCCCCAGCGAGGACCGGGATATCCCCCGCCGGTCCAGAGGGGGGGGTGGTAGGGCCGTGTTTAGTTGCCGCTTGTGAGGAGGTTCTGTGCCGGGAGATCGGCCGCTTCCCCCAGGCCTCAGGCTCCATTCTGGTATAGGCCATGTGGCCGATTCAGATGCTGGTGTTGTTTTTCGACGCAGGACAGGCATCATTTTGTTCCCCGTGTGGTCCTGGTTCTTTTTTGGGGCGTCCTGTATAGGTGGCTTAGGTTGGGTAGCCATGAGGGTTGTTTTAACGCCTGCTGGTGCAGGAGCCCTCAGAAAGTGCGTCCTGCCATTTTGGCTGCAGGCCCCGCCCCCAAGTACTAATGCTATTTAAAGTGTACCTGTTGTGGTGCACACAGCTTTAATTTAAATAAAAGTAGATATAATGTACCTATACATTGTGCTAGCATAATTGCTAACAAGTTAATAAATTTTTCATTAAATGTAGCAAAAGTTCAATTCCTTTGCTCACCTGTCAATCAGTTTCTCAGCAAAGAAATCTAGATCGTCAGCATAGCATATTGACTGACAGAAACAGTAGGAGAACCCTACCACAGATGGTTCTCTTGCTGTCATTTACAGTTACTTCAGTGCTGATGTTGCTTTGAGTATTTTGAGTCAATAAGGAAGAATTGGCATGAAATACAGCCAGCACATCATCCCCAAAGATAATTTATATCGAATGTGTATGTTATTTTCCGTTTAGGAGGTTAATGTTTATATAATGGCTATTTATATCATTATCATGAGGATAAAAGGGTGTGTGTGTAATTGTTTGTAATTCAAGTATATAATGAGTATATATAATAGGTGTACACACAGGCAGGCACACCAACTGTTTTGTTACATAAAGAAAGAATATTACATACCAATTAAAACTAGTTTGATAATTCAAATGTCTGGATTTCTATAATACAAGACAACACTATAAAGTTTAGTGAGGACATAACATATTTCTAATAACATAAAAGAGCAATCATGTATCACAATATACCTCTCTGAAGATAATGGTATATTGTGTATTATAGACTTGATCCGTGCCGCTCTCTACTACATTAGCTATAGATAGATAAATTCACATGTCAGTCAGTATTTCTAAGTTTCTAATATGTCTAGGAATTAAATTAATGAAATGAATCGTTGGTAGTCAATGCAAATCCTACACCAACCTACCTTACACCTAACCATAACACTATGCTATCCCTAACCCAGCAAAAAATCTTAACCCAGCATTAAGCCTTACCTGACACCAACACTAACCCTACACTAACCCCATACCTACACCAACCCTAAACCTACACTAACCCTATCCTAACACTAACCCTACACTAACCCCATACCTACACCAACCCTAAACCTAAACCTACACTAACCCTATCCTAACACTAACCCTACACTAACCCCATACCTACACCAACCCTAAACCTACACTAACCCTATCCTAACACTAACCCTACACTAACCCTATCCTAACACTAATCCTACACTAATGCTAGCCCTGACTTAGCAGATTTCCATCTGACATCCATACTAACACCTGCAGAGAGATTTCCCAGCTCGTAAAGCAATTGCTCTGTACTATCTGATTGTCATGATAGGTATAAAGGAACTCCCGCACACAAACAGTCAAATACAACAAAGGCATAGAAGCCGTATTACCAGGCCTTCGAGTTGGCGTTATTAACATACAGTATAGTCAAAGAGAAAGCTGAGATCAAGGGAAGCAGAAATCGGGTAGACAAGCCAAAAATCAGGTACATGGAGAGCAGAATAAACGAGTAACAAGCGAAGATCAGCAACAGGAATACTACAGAATTCAATACATACTATTAGGCTGAGCATGAACCACAACAGGGCAATTTGGACTAGAAAGCCCAGGAAATAGAATGCCCATGTCTCCAAGTAATTGGTCAGAGTAATAAGTGAGTGCCAAAAAACCCAAATTCAGCAAATTGACGAAATACCCAAAGTTCTGCCGAAAGGCCATTAGGTGTTGCGCCAATCAGACATCAGTGCAAACAATCATAACAAGATGGGCATGAGCAGCGTGTCAGAATGGTGAACAGGGGTCTTGGAAAAGCTAGGTATTACAGTGATTGAAGCATGTTTAAATTGGTTAAAATGGCTAAATGCTGCACTCACTTAGAGAACTGTATGCAGCTCATCCATCAGTCTGAGGCTGCTAAATATTGCCCCAGATAACAGACAGAAGCTGATTATTGATTATACCTGGTTCTCCTCGGTGCGAGCAGAGATTTAATTCTGTTTGCACTAAAAGTAAAGAATGTTCCAAGCTACCCTAATGATGTTAAAGCCAATTAATTTTAGGACCGCATGGAACTTCTTAACGGCAAGAAGGGTTAAACCTGAAAAATGTACAGCTGACATCAGTGTGCAAACAAGACCTCTAGGAGACGCTTTGAAAAAAAATACCAAAACCTTCATGAACTAAGTTACATAGAAACATTGAATGTGACGGCAGATAAGAACCATTTGGCCCATCTAGTCTGCCCAATTTTCTAAATACTTTCATTAGTCCCTGACCTTATCTTATATTTAGGATAGCCTTATGCCTATCCCACGCATGCTTAAACTTCTTTACTGTGTTAACCTCTACCACTTCAGCTGGAAGGCTATTCCATGCATCCACTACCCTCTCAGTAAAGTAATACTTCCTTATATTATTTTTAAACCTTTGCCCCTCTAATTTAAGACGATGTCCTCTTGTTGGGGTAGTTTTTCTTCTTTTAAATATAGTCTCCACCTTTACTGTGTTTATTCCCTTTATTTATTTAAATGTTTCTATCATATCCCCCCCGTCTCGTCTTTCCTACAAGTTATACATGTTAAGTTCCTTTAACCTTTCCTTGTAAGTTTTATCCTGCAATCATGGGAGGGCTGGCAGCCTTAGGCCTGGGGGGCAAAACCAGTCAAGTGGCCCATTGCGCCACCAAATCAGTTCACCATCCATGCCCACCTTTTTCTGGTTTTATAACGGATATTGATGTTATGCTAATCAGTAGCTCTTTGCCATACCCGCTCCTTCACGGCTCTGACTTTCAATGTTGTCAGAGCACAGGCTGAGAATCTCTGAGCCTGTGCTCTGACTCACTAACTGAGCGCCGGAACCACGAGGGAGAGGATTTGATATGACTGCACCTACTGCTGGTGCGCACCAGTGGACCACCAGCGAATCGTTTAAATTAAATATGCTGGTGTACCCAACTTGTGAGCTGTGTTGGCCGCCGGGCGCCTCTGTTGTCATGGCACCCTGCGTGACCGCACAGCTTGCCCACCCTAACGGCTGGCCCTGCTGACACACACTGATGTTACTACTTAGACATCCCTCAATATTAATACAGAGATGAGAGTAAACACCAATAAACTGTGGAAACAGAGCTGATCCCCCCAAATTTATAAAGGTTTGCTTAGAGGATTTATTCAAGATTAAATCATGCCTCCTCCTCTCTCCCCCATGCGCTGCTCTGTAGGCTGGGAGGAAGTGAAGAGTAATCACAGTCTCCCAGCACAACGTCACCTGTGGCTGCATGGGGAACAGCTGTTTAATGTAATGCTTGCAGGACGGCCAGCTGCCGCAGAACCTCTTTGTTTCCGTCTCTGCAAAGGGCTCTAGGCACTGCTTGTTGTGAGTGTGAGCCACTGTAAATTAGGGGCAGAGGGCACTTGCACTGCGGTCAAGACGGGTCTGGGCAGGAGGAGAGTGCAGTGCAATCAGTGCACTCCCCTCCTGTGGGTCACCAGTAGACTGGTGCACCTGCCCAGGATCAGAGCCGGTGCAAGGAATTTTGCCGCCCTAGACAAAATATAAATTTGCCGCCCCCCCATGTGACATCACAATGCCCCACCCATATGATCTGCCATATGAACTAACGCCAGTGCTGCACACAGTGTGTGTTTACATTAAAAAGCCTGCAGGGACCAGCTATAGACACCAGAACCACTTCATTAAGCTATAGTGTCCCTTTAATGTGAGGTAAATTATAGATTAGTGTCACTAATAATATACTAGATTGCCTACTTACAATTAGATGAGGATGATGATGGGCTGCAGTTTGGCTCCACTGGTCTGGTGTAGAACAGGACCTCTGGAGGCTGTTTGCAACTGTGGTCACAAAATTCACCGTTCTGGGAGAATTGGAAGCAGCGCCATTTTTGGGGGGCCTCTTACACAGCTCAAGGTCTGGGCCCCAGTGCCTGACGGTGAGTATGCCCATTGTGGCGAAACCGACCTCGCCACGTGTCCTTGGAGGGGGCTGATTGCCCGCCTCTTGCCTTTGGACTATGGACCAGACTTTATGGGAATGTGATACCCCAGATAGCCATACCATGGAGCCTATCCATATAATGAAAGACTATGGGAAAGACTTTAGCTCCATGGCAATTGTACTGTGTGAGTAGGATCTGCGCGCTATTCGGTAGTTTTGTGCGTGCAGATCCCAGCTATCTGGGGATAGGTGAAATGTCTGTGTGTTCTGTGTAAATGTGACTTTATGTATTTTAAAGTGTTTTATGTCGTTTTGCAACCATGTGGTTAATGGAGTCTGCCTTTAGTCCTGGGTAATTGGATTACTTCTCCAATTAACTCCAGGACAGAAGGGAGGAAACCAGGGTGCATTGTGGGGATGTTTTTGCCAGCCAGAAAGGAACAAAAGATACTTTTAGTAACTTTTGAACCCCTGGTCGGATTCATGCCATTTTTTAATATGTTGTTCCCCTGAATGGATTGATTGTGGATATGTATTTTTATGTGAATGTGATGTATGGTTTTAAAGTTATGAAAGTTGTGTAAAAGTATATTTTACACTGTATGCATAATGGGATTATGTGTCACACTAAGGGGAGGGGATGTGTGGGAGGTAACATCTATGTCATTGGTTCTTTTATGCCTCCCCCTGGGTGTGGCCTGTATGTGTGAGTTGGAAATAAAAGCCAGGCTGGATGAGCCAGTCCAGAGTTCCTGTTTTACCCTCAAAGTGATGTGTCGTCTCATTATTGGGGGAAGGATTTATTGTATGCTGTTCCAGTTGACTGCTAGGAGTACAAGCCTATTCGTATGGTTCCTATTCAATGGTCTACAGCATTCATACGCTTGGGAGAATTTAAAGGTTTCTCGGATTCGGTGATTATGGTGTCTGCCAGAGTGCTTGGAGTCCTCAGGAAGCACTAGGAGCATCCATTAACGGAGGTACCAAGTCGGGGTGCCAGGTGATCCGTTACATTGGTGGCAAGCGGTGGGATGGCGTCCTAGTGCGAGGTAAAGCAGCTCGGAGACACAGTACGTTTGGATTTACAAATTGAGGGCGACGCTAGTGTGCCTACAGCGTCCCTGTCTACACAAAGATTTGGGAAAATGGGGTTCGTAGACCCCTGGGCAACACACACACCTGAGGAAGAGAGTGAATTAGAATGGAGAGATAATGCCCGGAAAGAATTATGGTACGATGCCCTGGAGGAAGTCCAGTATCAACGGCAGCAGCGCCTTCCTGGTGTCGCATACCAGTTGGAGGAACAAATGGCCTGGCGGATGCCACTTCTGGGAGACCAACCTGGAGGGCAGCGGGTAAGACAACTCGAGTACCTCGTGGAAAGGGAACTGAGCCTGGACGCCACATACCGGGCACTGTGGTGGTGCACTGTCCAGCCAGAGACGTGGAGGGCAGAGGGCATCCAGCCAGAGGGGAAGAACTACACAAGCCCTGGCCTGTTGTGGAAAGCCTTAGTGGAGGATGTCGACTTCGGCAGTCCAGCAGAGTCACGGTACTGGGCTATCTTTCATTACCGAGGTGAGATGATACAGGGCCCGAGATCTATTGGACTGGGAGAAGACCTCCGCCGTTTCGCTGCCATGGAACGAGAGCTGGAGATGGACTATGTAGAACTATTAAATTCCTGCCAGCCGCAGAGCAGGGACGCAGACCGGGAAAACTGGGTGGCAGACCCAGACCTGCTAGCCTATAGCTGGGAAAACGCGGCAGAGGTACCCCCTGCTTCACTACCAGTTGCAGAAGTAGGGGACCTCATAGACTGGTCCTGGAGAGACCCACAGATGGCAGGTGGAGATGGGATCGAGGTCTCTCTACCGGCCCTACAGGGATGCTGGGCAGTCGGCCCAGATCCCCAGCGGCAGGTTACAGTTCAGAGAGAGGAGCTTGTTACACCCTCTCTCCAGCGGCAGCCTAACCCACCACGGGGAGACCGTAAGCCCTACACCAGCGCAGATGGGACCGTGGTCTCTGCGCCCAAGTTACAGGGAGCTGAAGGAGCCGTCCTCCCTCCCCAGCGGCAGTGTGATTTGTTGGGAATTGGGAGCCCGGTCTCCATTCCCCAGCGGCAGAGTATCCAGCAGGGAATAGAGAGCCCAGCCCCCTTTCCCCCACAGCAGGACTCTGTGCTGGGAGGAGAGACAGTCGGTCTCCCTCTGCAGAGACGGGAAGTATGCATGGGAGAGGAGATTGTTACCACCTCTCCCCAGCGGCGGATCATTAATGTACAGGGAATAGAGAGCCCAGTCTCCATTCCCCAGCGGCAGAGTGTTCTAATGGGAGAGGAGCTGGTTACCACCTCTCCCCAGCGGCAGCTTAATGTACCAGGGGGAGACTGTAAGCCCCACACCTGTGCAGATGGGACCGTGGTCTCTGCACTTCCAGCACAGGGGGTAGGGACGGTCGGTCCTGCCCCCCCCACAACAGGGCTGTTTAGCCAAAGGGGAGACAGTCTGTCTCCAGCAGCAGAGTTGTGTAACTCAAGGGGAGACAGTCGGTCTCCAGCAGCAGAGCGGTGTAACTCAAGGGGAGACAGTCGGTCTCCAGCAGCAGAGCGGTGTATTTAAAGGGGAGACAGTCTGTCTCCAGCAGCAGAGCTGTGTAACTAAAGGGGAGACAGTCTGTCTCCAGCAGCAGAGCTGTGTAACTCAAGGGGAGACAGTCGGTCTCCAGCAGCAGAGCGGTGTAACTCAAGGGGAGACAGTCGGTCTCCAGCAGCAGAGCGGTGTATTTAAAGGGGAGACAGTCGGTCTCCAGCAACCAGGCTCCAACCAGACTACTCCCGTGGTAGTGCTGGCAACAGGACAGAGTACCGCTGGTCTCTGCCCCCTCAGCAACCTACCAAGGCAGCCTACCAGTCCCCCACACAGCCATGGTGAGTCACCTGAACCTGGACAAGATTCTCCCTCACCCAGGTGTAGTAACTGTTTATTGTGGGTGGGCTGCTCTGCTGTTTCTGTCTTGTGGGTGGGCTGCTGGACTAACAAGGGCACTGACCGGCAGGAGGTCAAGTACCCTGTTAGTCTGGGGGGTAAAGGGGAGAAGTGTGGCGAAACCGACCTCGCCATGTGTCCTTGGAGGGGGCTGATTGCCCGCCTCTTGCCTTTGGACTATGGACCAGACTTTATGGGAATGTGATACCCCAGATAGCCATACCATGGAGCCTATCCATATAATGAAAGACTATGGGAAAGACTTTAGCTCCATGGCAATTGTACTGTGTGAGTAGGATCTGCGTGCTATTCGGTAGTTTTGTGCGTGCAGATCCCAGCTATCTGGGGATAGGTGAAATGTCTGTGTGTTATGTGTAAATGTGACTTTATGTATTTTAAAGTGTTTTATGTCGTTTTGCAACCATGTGGTTAATGGAGTCTGCCTTTAGTCCTGGGTAATTGGATTACTTCTCCAATTAACTCCAGGACAGAAGGGAGGAAACCAGGGTGCATTGTGGGGATGTTTTTGCCAGCCAGAAAGGAACAAAAGATACTTTTAGTAACTTTTGAACCCCTGGTCGGATTCATGCCATTTTTTTATATGTTGTTCCCCTGAATGGATTGATTGTGGATATGTATTTTTATGTGAATGTGATGTATGGTTTTAAAGTTATGAAAGTTGTGTAAAAGTATATTTTACACTGTATGCATAATGGGATTATGTGTCACACTAAGGGGAGGGGATGTGTGGGAAGTAACATCTATGTCATTGGTTCTTTTATGCCTCCCCCTGGGTGTGGCCTGTATGTGTGAGTTGGAAATAAAAGCCAGGCTGGATGAGCCAGTCCAGAGTTCCTGTTTTACCCTCAAAGTGATGTGTCGTCTCATTATTGGGGGAAGGATTTATTGTATGCTGTTCCAGTTGACTGCTAGGAGTACAAGCCTATTCGTATGGTTCCTATTCAATGGTCTACAGCATTCATACGCTTGGGAGAATTTAAAGGTTTCTCGGATTCGGTG
Source organism: Pelobates fuscus (assembly GCF_036172605.1). Taxonomy (NCBI): domain Eukaryota; kingdom Metazoa; phylum Chordata; class Amphibia; order Anura; family Pelobatidae; genus Pelobates; species Pelobates fuscus. The sequence goes on along the minus strand of NC_086323.1, from coordinate 55,222,766 downwards.
ATTATGGTGTCTGCCAGAGTGCTTGGAGTCCTCAGGAAGCACTAGGAGCATCCATTAATGGAGGTACCAAGTCGGGGTGCCAGGTGATCCGTTACACCCATAAGGCCCACTCATAAGTCCACTTATATGTTCCACCCACCCATGAGCTCGCTCACAGGGAGTGGAGTGTGTAGGGGATGTGTTATGTGTTATCTAATATGTGTGCTTATGGTATGTAGTGTATAGGGATACCAGTGTGTGCAGGTGATGCAGTGTGTTTGTGTGTAGTGGAAGCAGTGTGTATTTGTGTATAAGGGATGTATTATGTGTTTCTGGTTGTGTGTGAGGGATGCATTGTGTGAATCTGTGTTTGTATGCATAAGGGATGCAAGGTGTGTGTCTGTATGTGTGTGCATTGAGTGTAAGAGATGCATTGTGTTTCTGTGTGTATGTAAGAAAAACAGTGTGTGTGTTTGCATGTGTGTAAGGGTTTGCATTGTATGTTTCTGTGTATGTGTGCAAATGATGCATTGTCTTTGTGTGTAAGGGTTGCATTGTGTGTGTGTGTGTGTGTGTGTAATGGATGCATTGTGTGTTTCTCTGTGTGTAAGTGAAGCATGTTCTGTTTCTGTGTATGTATAGGGATGCATTGTGTGTTTCTGTGTATGTATAGGGATGCATTGTGTGTGTGTGTGCGCGTAGTGTTAAAGAGCTCCCTGTCTTGCCCCCTGTCCTATAGAGCTATCCCTTCTGTCCCTTAGAGCTCTCCCCTGCCCCTTAGTGGTCTCTCCTCTCCCCCACCCTCCCCTAGCGGTCTCTTCTCACACTCACCCACCCTCCCTGTGCTCTTCTCATCCCCCCTCCACCCTCCCTGTGTTCTTCTCACTCCACCCTCTGTGTGTTCTCACCCCCCTGTGTTCTTCTTACCCCCCCTCCTCCCTGTGTTCTTCTTACCCCCCCTCCTCCCTGGGTTCTTCTTACTCCCCCTCCTCCCTGTGTTCTTCTTACTCCCCCCCCTTGTTCTTCTTACCCCCTTCTTCGTATTACTCCCCCCTTCTTCTTAACCCTCCTACTTCTTCTTACCCCCTCTTCTTCTTCTTACCCCATTCTTCTTCTTACCCCATTCTTCTTCTTACCCCCTTCTTCTTACCCCCTTATTCTTCTTACTCCCCCCTCTTCTTCTTACTCCCCCCTCTTCTTCTTACTCCCCCTTCTTCTTCTTACTCCCCCTTCTTCTTCTTACCCCCCTCTTCTTCTTACCCCCTTCTTCTAATTACTCCCCACTCTTGTTCTTACTCCCCCTTCTTCTTCTTACCCCCCTATTTTTCTTATCTCCCCTCCTTCTTACTTCCCCCTTCTTCTTACTCTCCCCCTCCCCTCTTCTTACTCTCCCCCTCCCCTCTTCTTACTCTCCCCCCCGCCCCTCTTCTTACTCTCCCCCCTCCCCTCTTCTTACTCTCCCCCTCCCCTCTTCTTACTCTCCCCCCCTCTTTTTACTCCCCCCCTCTTTTTACTCCCCCCTCTCCCCTCTTCTTACTCTCCCCCTCCCCTCTTCTTACTCTCCCCCCTCCCCTCTTCTTACTCTCCCCCCTCCTTTTACTACCCCCCCCCCCTCTTTTTACTCTCCCCCCTCCCCTCTTTTTACTCTCCCCCCTCCCCTCTTTTTACTCCCCCCCCTCCCCTCTTCTTACTCTCCCCCCTCCCCTCTTCTTACTCTCCCCCCCTCTTCTTACTCTCCCCCCTCCCCTCTTTTTACTCTCCCCCCCTCCCCCCTTCTTCTTACCCCCTCCCCTGTAGGTGGCCGAGCTGCACTCCGGTCCGCGGTCCCGGCCAGAGTGATAGGAAGGTGCTCAGTGTGCACCTTCCTGTCAGTCCGGCCGGGTACAGGAAACAGAAACTCCTGTTCCGCGCGGAACAGGAGTTTCTGTTTCCTGCACCCGGCTGGACTGACAGGAAGTGCACACTCAGTGTGCACCTTCCTATCACTCCGGCCGGGACCGCGGACCGGAGTGCAGCTCGGCCACCTACAGGGGAGGGAGGGAAAAGCAGCTGCAGCCGCCGAGCGCTCTTTACAGAGCGCTCGGCGGCTGCATCTTTTAAAGGGCCGGCCCGCCGCGGCCGGTCCTAAAATAATTTCGGGCGGCCTGGGGGGCAATTGCCTCCCTGCCCCCCGGCCCAGCCCGCCCCTGCCTGCAATCCATGAACCAGCTTAGTAGCCCTTCTCTGAACTCTCTCTAAATTATCAATATCCTTCTAGAGATATGGTCTCCAGTACTGCATACAATACTCCAAGTGAGGTCTCACCAGTGTTCTGTACAATGGCATGAGCACTTCCCTCTTTCTACTTCTAATACCTCTCCCTATACAACCAAGCATTCTGCTAGCATTTCCTGCTGCTCTATTACATTGTCTGCCTACCTTTAAGTCATCAGAAATAATCACCCCTAAATCCCTTTCCTCAGATGTTGAGGTTAGGACTCTATCAAATATTCTGTACTCTGCCCTTGGGTTTTTATGTCCAAGAGGCATGATCTTGCACTTATCCACATTAAATGTCAGTTGCCACAACTCTGACCATTTTTCTAGTTTACCTAAATCATTTGCCATTTGGCTTATCCCTCCTGGAACATCAACCCTGTTACATATCTTAGTATCATCAGCAAAAATACATACTTTACCAACAAGACCTTATGCAATATCACTAATAAAAATATTTAAGAGAATGGGTCCAAGTACAGATCTCTGAGGTACCCCACTGGTGACAAGCCCATGCTTCGAATATATTCCATTGACTACAACCCTCTGTTGCCTGTCACTCAGCCACTGCCTTACCCATTGAACAATATTGGAATCCAAACTTAAAGATTGCAGTTTATTGATAAGACTTCTATGTGCAACAGTGTCAAAAGCCTTGCTGAAATCTAGCCAATCAATGTCTACTGCACCACCCTGATCTATAATTTTAGTTACCCAATCAAAAAAATCAATAAGATTAGTTTGGCATGATCTCCCTGAAGTAAACCCATGTTGTCTTTGATCTTGAAATCCATGTGATTTTAGATGTTCAACAATCCTATCCTTTAACATGGTTTCCATCACTTTCCCCACTACTGAAGTAAGGCTTACTGGCCTATAGTTGCCCGACTCCTCCCTACAACCTTTCTTGTGAATGGGCACAACATTCGCTAACTTCCAATCTTCTGGGACTACTCCTGTTATCAATGATTGGTTAAATAAATCTGTTAATGGTTTTGCTAGTACACCACTAAGCTCTTTTAATAGCTTTGGATGTATTTCATCAGCTCCCATTGACTTATTTGTCTTTACTTTTGACAGTTGAAGTAGAACCTCTTCCTCTGTTAACTCACATGTAACAAATTACTAATTTGTCCTTTTTCCTAACTGAGGCCCCTTTCCTTCATTTTCATCTGTAAATACTGAACAGATTGCAAGTAAGATTTTTAGGACTGAATTACAGCCCTGACAGTAAAAAGCTATCATACAAGAGATTGTAACTAGAATCAGCTACTATCTGACTGGTTTGGATCCTTGTCACTATTTATACTGGCTGACTACTACTCAGATCTACTCACAAAGATAGTGACCGATTTCAGATCAGCCAGTTGCTGGTAAAGCCCAGAAATACATCATCATTAACAACAGCCACAACTTCCCGGTAGAAAAGGCTTGCCATTAGAATGCATACGTCACCCTTCTCTTGGCCTTAACAATAGAAAGCTACAATGTTACAATGCATTAAACCGTTAATCTGTACTATGTCAGTTACAGTACGTAACTTTTGATTTTGTTTATCAGCTGTCCTTTTAAGTGACACATGCACTTTATTTTAAAGGAATGTGTTAGGAATGCAAAGCTGTATTCCTAACACTGTAGTGTCCCTCTGCTCCTTAATGAATGCAATTATCTTTTGGCACTACAGCTGTAGTGGATCCAAGATGAGGAATGTAGCTTAACAATATATGCAATAATGCAAAGCCGTAGGTTACCCATGGTCTGTTAAAATCTTTAATCATGGAACAATCTACTATTTTATAAAAAAAATATCATGGAGCTTATGAGGCTTGTAAGTTGGTGAGCTTCAAAAGAAAAATTACATTTCACTGTATCGGTTTACAAATGTGAAAACACAATATCACAAACATTTATCGTCCAAGTAAACAGGCTTCGTTCTAATGTTTCTGCCAAGACGTTACCATGTAAAGTGGATGAAGCACTAAAAGTTCAAAACATTTCCAGGGACTATGTTTCACAACATGTGTTGGCAATACCAAGGTTATTTGTACTTCCTGGTGACTGCTTACCATCTCTCGATGCTGTCCTTTGTACTCTTACAGAAAACACAATTAGAAGAAAGAGTAACTGATCTACATAGCTAGAATTAATAGCAATGCTTCATGGTACCCCTTTTATGGTTGTCAGTTCTGTCCAATCTTAGTCTAATATATGAGATTACTGTATCAAAACAAATTGGATTGATACATATTTTTAACTCACATGTTTAGGAGTTCCTTCTCATCTCTGAACCTGAGTAACACCAATCTTGTTTTATTTAACACAAACCTTTCCTTATATACTGTGATGGATTTTTTTCTCTGGATTGGTTTATTTATTGCACAATTTCGAGGGCTTCAAAGTGAATTACAAAATGTTTGACAAAATAGCCAAATTAGAAAACGAGTCCAAATCATTAGACAAAGAAGACTTTTGCTTTGTGTTGGATATATTTAATCTGTGAGCATTTACACTGTGCCAGTTGTACAAGGAATAATGGGTAGCTAAGGTGAGTAAAATTAGATGTTCTGAATGGTTGAGACAGGAATCCCAATCTAGAGAATAAAGGTTTGGAATATAAAGATTATATGTTTGGAATATAAAGATATGAGCGTTTCCACTGCAAGTCAGACCTTCAGGGGCCATGCGTTGTTTAGAAAAAATGCTCTTCCTGTCCACCAATCAATGGATTGTAAAGTCACTCCGCTCTAACTGAACCGTACCATTTCCTATGGCCCTACATCTGAAGCAGGAACCTGAATGGTGCGGTACAGTTCGGTTGTATTAGCCACTTTCATAATAGAAACACTCAAATTAGCGAACCAAACCGAACCGATCTGCTCAGTGGAAGCGATGCATATGATTGCATCTTGGTTAGTTCATATGGACTATATTGATTTAGGAATCAGGGAGAAGAGGGTTACTCAGTTGGATAGAAGTTTCACATATCATTTTAAAACACAATTCAACAAAGGTTTGGATATGTAGTTGTCATGGTAATCACAACTCAAACACACAGGATATGAAGCTTAAAAAAATAACACAGATAAAAAAATGTGTTACTGGTCCTTAGAGGTGATCAATCTTCACGAAAGACAAGGGTAGTAGAATAACTAGCCAAGGTGAAGGGATTACAGAAAGCAGGTAAACAAGAAAACTAACAACATATCATTGGAAGAGGAGGGGGACGGAAGGAGGGATTCGCAGGACCGAATCAGAGCATCGCATAATTGGCTGCAAGTGAGTAAAGTTGCTGGCCTCCTGGCAGTAGTTGGGACAGGATGTTACTTTCTCGTCTTGTTTGAAAAGAATCAGGATATATGCCTCTCATTTTTCTGTGGGGAATTCACCTGTCACAGATGGTTAAGTATAATTGCTAGATGAGGTGTCAGGGTGTCCTTTAAAACTCTATAATTCAGGAAGTTAAATTCACATCATGTTTTTAGTGGACAGAGTATCTAGCTGGCTTCAGGGAGGCCATAGCCTTCCTACCTTATATTTGTCCCTCTTGTGTCACCCACCAAGTGCTTAGTGCCACCATATTACTCTGTATAATCTTAATGTGAGGGCTCTTCCAATCGCTTACAGAGGGAATGGCATTTCTCTGGTAATTACACCATTGAATACAACATTAAATGTCATCTATAGCAAGTTAACCATTTTTTTCATGTAATGCACAGTTGTTATCTTTTAAACATACATATTAAGAGATTTAGCAAATCACATCAAAATCCAGTTCATACCAGATACAGCCAGGGCACACAATGCTCTGGAGATGAAGAAACAGACATTATTTCTATATCTCTTCCTTTCTCTACGCTGACATACAGGTACAAAGATGATTGACAGGGAGCTAAGATGGAGGCACTCAGTTCAAGGATAGGAGACAAACACCAGTATGGAGTTTTATATTTAATATTTAATATTTAATTTTTAAATTAAACAAACACATATTGGTAAAATATAGGGGATGCATAAAGGTAATATTGAAAATTGTGTTAACTTTCAATTCCCCTTTAATAATATCACATGTTAAAATATTACAATATAACTTATTTTGATTCTGGAAATCGAGAGTAAATAAGGCTCTTGAGATTATGTTAGTGTGTGGAGCGGGTGGGAAAGAATTTGCATCCTAGCACAGTCAGTGTTTTCTGTATGTAAGCAACAGCGAGATATTCAGCTCCTTAATTCAGGTCCCCAGAGGCAAAAATCAGTGGCAAATTAGAAAACATGTACTATAAATTACAACACATGCATTATGTTAAAATTTGGCAACATGTTGTTTTTTTTATTCGTTAGGGCATAGTGCGAAATTTAGACAACTAACATGTCGAAAACTTTTCCAGTTATTTTTCTAGTTCAACTGTTTTGTCCTGTGATTTGCAATTTTTATATCTATTCTCCTTAAGGCACACTCCAGGCACCTAAACATCTTCATCTAAATGAAGTTGCTATGGTGCAAGGCGGCCCGCTGGAAGTACTCTTACCTCAAGGCAAATTTTAGATGAAAAGTACAGAATTGAAAAAATACAATTCCAACTCAGCTATAGTTAGTTTGACACTTTTATCTGAAAATAAATTTTTAATTTTAATTCCCTACAATCCTGGGCTATGTGAATAATCATTGTTACTTTGCACCGTTTGTGTCCTATACAGTTTGTCATTACCAGTTTAACTTTAGGTTGTTTAACAAAGATATAACACAAACAGTGCCACACATAATAGATTTACTGTTCATATTTGACTTTGCTATCAAACTGTAGACTTTTGATATGCATCCATTAACAGGTGTTTGTAGCGCATATGAAAGGGAAATGTTATGCAATCATTTTTCTATCTTTTGCATGTTTAAAGGCATTTTTTTTATTTTCTTCACAGTTACATTTTATGCAGTGTGTGTAGATTTTTATGTTGTCTTTCAATATTATTATTTTCTTAAGGCTCTAATTCTATCTGTTTTCTAAACCTATCACCTCCGTATCTGAGGGTTTCTGCAAATAATAGAAAGTGGCAAAAAAAACAGTGTGAGAAATAACCCCAAACCATTATCCATGTCCGGAAAATAAAGAAAATTGGGAATGTAATAACTTCTAGAAACACCAACGATGGCCTCAATTTAATATTGTTTGATAATAGTTCTAAACGATGTAATATTTTTGGATAATTTTATTTAACTGATTTAATATTATGAAAAATATTTTAATTTTATTATGTTGATATCTCTTTCTATATATGATATATTTTTTATTCTTTAATATGGTTTTAAAAAGTTATTTTAAAAAGTTAGACAAAAATACTAAATCATTTGGAAAGCTTATCCAATGCTGAAAAATACATGTAAATCACCGTGGTTCGTAGGAGCATAGTTAACTACTGTATGTTGTGAATTTTAGAGACGTCCGCAATAAAGTTTTCATTTTATTTCATCAAACGTGCAGTGGTGGAAGTTTCTTCATTGATGCCACCTTCATAGTAAGCATCATATTTGAAAGATGGACCGTCTATCTATTGCACTACCAAGTGGTGGATTCAAACCCGCTAAATAGTCGTAGAGGGCCGCGCTTGCTAAATTCCTTCACATATACTCAAATGAATGCTGAGAAAGGGACTTTCTATTATATAGTTTTTTGTTGTTGTTGTTGTTGGATATATAGAGAGTTTATCCAATAATATGAAACCAAGCCAAAGTTATTCACCAACTGTGGGGCATTGACAAAGGAATTGCAGATTATATTTCAAAATAGTCGAGTAGGAAAAAAGAAAAAATCTCAAATTAAACTGCTTTTTGGTAATGCCTTAGATAGTCCTTAAAACGAATAAGCATACAAATGAGAAAATCTGATTGCGCAAGTAGAAAACCGACAAAGCATCATATTAAACACTTTAAAATCAACACACACACAAAATGTTCAGATTTAGTTTTTTTATTATAAAAAGAAAAACAAAATCTATTTTAAAAACCAAACTATGTCAGATTGAGAAGCCAGTTAGAAGCAGTAGGTCCTAACCCGCTATTAACACCAGAGGCAAACCCAGAAAAAAAAGGGGAAGGGATGAAGTTATTTTTGACTGCATCATTTTTTATTTGTTTATTTAATATTACAAATAAGGATTGATAAAATGTTATCAATTAATGGTAACATTAATTATGAGTGTTTGCTACCTGAATAATGGCATGGAGTCCGTAATCTATTAAACGGAAAAGCTTAAATATCAGCTCATCTCCTTGCCCCTTCCCCCACTAATAAAAACTTTTGGAAGAGCCTCTTAATACATCAAATATACCCAAGCATTGTATAAGGAAAATGTAACATACAGATATCCCATTTTCCCAAAATATCTCCCTTACAAAATATGACAGGACACGTAGAGTTTAAGTAACAAATAACTGAGAAATTCCAAAACATGGCAAGATGACTCATAAAGAGTACCTGCCTTAATGCCGTTGAATGAAAATCTAAAGTGTGCCTGGATATGATAAAGCATTTTTAAGTTTACAATTTATATCCCTGTTGAAAAAACATATATAGCTTGGTTTTCACAAACATTTAAGCAAAATAAGTGATGCTATCACTGACTTTTTTTATTGGGTGCAAGAATTTTGGAATTTTGGAGATCAATGCATAGTGAGAACTTTCTAGAGTAGTCCGTTCTGGAAGTTTTTTCAAGAATAAAACATTATTTGTCAATCCATCATGTTGATGGTTTAGAAGCATTTGATTGTTTTCCACAGTGCTGGTGGAGTTGCAGCACATGACACAACTATCTATCATTATTTGCTTTTTGGAGACTTGCTCTTAAGATGTTCTAATGAAAAGATGCGGTCTACGGTGTTGCTTGTTTTTTTTTTTTTGCTGTTCTAAAATGATTGGGATCTTGTCAGATTTTATGCTAAAGTATAAATTCAGTATTCAATCTTTCTAAGTAGTTTAGCACTGACATGCACATTTTTAATTATTCCCAAACACTGACATAATGATGTTCTTAACCATTGCTTAAAAGACTACATTTACATATAAATATAAAAAATTACTACAGAAATGGACCCAAATAACAACAGGGTTTTTCATTTAACAAGTGCTTTAGAGACTAAACAGCATCTGACAAAACACTAAAAATGAGCCTTGGTTCACTTGAAAGCTCACAATAGGTCACAGCTGGGCAGAAGAATAGGCCCAGGTAAAAGTAGGATGACTGGAAGTACCTGACAAACAGTTGGATGAAGTTCATTCTCCCTCCTTGTTAGTGGTTATTTACTGAAAACGAGTGGAGGATCTCATCCCAGATACCTATAAACCTATTTTCCACCCAACTCCCCATTTCACCATTTGAGACTAACAATAGATTATGACCTATGCATCGGTCATATAGGCATACTGTTTTACTCATTAAAAACAAAATAAAAAAATAAAAAAATCACATTATGTTTGAATTTTCTAGTTGATGTAATGCTGGTGCCCATGCCCATTTAGATTTCATATTTATATTAAATTAACCAACAAAAAACACCTAACATCCTTTCCTGCCATAGATGGCTGTATGCTATCTGCTTGAACAGGTTCCCTTGTTTTTAAGTTCACAAAAATTATCTCTTGCAGGAAAGTGCCATGGCCAGTCCTGTTCCTATCTTAATATAATTTGTTTATATTTTATTAGCCCTAAAATATTGTGGAGAAAGTGAGTGTTCTCGGACACTGGGCTCTGTTATAGCCTTGTCCCTTTTAACATGTTGCCATATATTATATATTTTGTGTAAACATCAGTTGGAGTTTCTACGTCCGATATCTATCTTAACTGCGTTTGCAATCAAAAAGTTGCAGGGATTGCAAAGAATATAGACATACAGTACATACAGTTAATGAGAGATATGGGCAGTTGTTCTACACAATTCTACTATAAAAAAGTGGCATTTTATGGACTTGGTAAGACATGATATAGACAGTGCTTCAAGACAGATTTGAAGAACAGAAACAGAACTGGCTAAAAAGATCAAGTGTAATGGCAATACAACAGCCAGAGATGGCAAGCTGTCTACTTTAGTTCTTGTATTCATGAGGTTCCTCTCCAGTTTCTTTCAGCAGGCAGGTCCGGATCAATGCCTCTGTCACAGCATAGGGATCACAGTTGGCTGAAGGACGACGGTCTTCAAAGTAGCCTTTCCCCTCTTGCCCTACTGTGCGTGGGATCCGAATACTTGCTCCACGGTTAGCAACACCAGCAGAAAACTCATGAATATTGGAGGTCTCATGGAAGCCAGTGAGGCGACGTGCATTGTCTGAACCTCCCTTGGGGTCATAGCTTCGGATGTGATACTCATGACGTTTGCCTAGACGTTCAATGGACTCTTCTATATGCCTGGAAAACATTGCAGTCAATAAAATTATTTTGTTTCTCAGATTTATTTTCGGTTTCCTAATGTGCGATTTACCTAAACACTCAAAGTTTGTAGTTATTTTTTTTTCATATTCCAACAGTTCCTCATAAAATTTAACAGAATACCATGCCCTGTGATACCCTACCTATAACCTATTTGAAAACCATTATTCCCTGTAAGACATTTTATCAGAGTTTCATCACCATTAGAGTTTATACAGGAATCTTTAAATTCACAATCAATGTTCTCAATTCAAACTGCAGGAACATATTTAATACGATTAGTTTCTTAAATGTTTTAGCTCTTATTTTCGGAAAATACTTACATGGAACATAGTTCACAGCCTTTTTCTTTAGCAATGTTCCATGTAATGTTGATGTCTGAAAGCCCTATCCCCACCTCTCAGCAAATACAATCCAATTTTAGACTTTAACTGTAATTTTATTTCTAAGACTCGGCTTCTGACATATTTGCTACATTGATTGTACTTACTTGATGCCTCCTTCCTCACGCATAGACTTGGTACTAAAATTTGTGTGGCACCCAGCTCCATTCCAGTTTCCAGTGATAGGTTTGGGGTCAAATGAGACAACAATGCCAAAGTCTTCACATACACGATGCAAAATAAAACGGGCTATCCACAGGTGGTCTCCCATATCGATGCCTTCACATGGTCCTACCTGGAACTCCCACTGCCAATTGAACAAACATAGTTTAGTTCATCTTCCAGATGATTACTACAGGTACTCCATCAACATGGAACGTCTGCTCTACTCAAGTAGGAGGTGGTATTGAACTTGATTATACTATATTTGGAATAATTACCTGTGCTGGCATAACTTCGGCATTTGTTCCGGCGATCTTCACACCAGCGTACAGACATGCTCGATAATGAGCTTCCACAACGTCTCGGCCATAGGCTTTATCTGAACCAACCCCACAGTAATATGGACCTGAAAACAAGCAGAGAATGAGGTAAAAGGTTAAACAATACAACAGAGCTTTAGCAAAGACACAACTTGGATAGAATATAATAGTAGATATAATAGCTTGTGGAACTTTACAAAACTGCAGAACTCAATGAATAGGGATAGATTATTCTAATATGAAACTTTTAGGCTTTGCATTGTTGTTCATAGCACATTGAATTATGGTATAGAGAAAATGCCATCAAATGTATCACTAAAAATAAAAATACACATTTATAATAAGTATGTGTTCTCAAAATTAGATGTGATTGATAGCTTCAACATGGAGACCTAAATTGAAGGACAGGGAGGACAATTTGGTCCGGCATTAGAGTAATCTTGGGTACACATTGCACAGCCCTTGTACATGCCTATGGGTGCTTGACTTTCAGATTTTACTCGGCGTATCTGATATATGAATAGGATATTGTAAAACCATGAGGTCCCTTCAATGAATATATTTTGGGTTATTATGTGCATTACACTTTATCTGTCTACATTTCTATATCTAAAGAACATTTTTTAGATGGGTGGAAAACATTTGTGCTAGTTTTACATTTGTATGTAGCCTATAGTATCAATACAAAGCCCACCTTGCACCCCATGCCTAAATTTACAATACTGCACAACTGTCCCTATTTTGGGCCAAAATACTCTGTCACAGTAATGAGTGCTTAAGCTGCAATAATATGTCTAGAAATCAGTCTGTGTAAATATTTATAATTGTTCTAAAGTACATTTTAGTAGCCAAAACATTTAGTAAGCCAAGATTTCTCAGAATACCCCTTCCCATGGTCATATCTCCAAACACCCCTAAAATGAAAGTGCCCCTCTTTATCCATTTTAAAATGCTATGATAAAAATGTATGATTTAAAATGTATAATTTTGTACAATTTCAGGTTGCACCTTATTGAAGCAATAATAATAAAAAATATTTCTTATTGCCTTAAAACTAAATTTATTTCCATTTTGAATTCACTTTAACACTTTAAGGTGATTATCTTGGCTGTTATAGTCATATAAATTATAATAAACTAGCTTTCACAAATGTGTATCGTTTGTGTGAGGTTCCTCAGGTCTTGTCCTGCTTTGAATATACATCTCTGACATTAAAGTTAACAAAGAAACATTAGTTGTAATGGAAGATAAAAATCCATTGGCCCACAGAGTCTGACCATATTTCACAATTAAACTGAATTACATTACACTGTTAGTGCCAGGTGACCACTGCCTAGAATGGCGATGCTTATCAAGAAAGTGTCTTGTGTCTGGGATTAGAAAGAACCCAGTGTTGGCACTGTTAATACCTTGAGGTCCTGGGAAACCATTAGAAGGCCAGCCAAAGGGGTGTCCATCCATCCCCAACAATGTGTACTCTTGTTCCATTCCAAACCACGGAATCTCATTATTAACCATGTCCATGATCTGTTTACACGAGTGACGTAAGTTTGTTTCTGGAAAAACATTCAAGGTGTTAATACAGAAATTAGCATTTGAAATCAAAAGTCCAAATTAGGCATACATTCATCCTTTTACAGCCCAGCTGGATGGCAGCTTTTTTGCCATCGGGGGAAGTGATTCTCACCGAGTCAGAAATTAGTGCCACCCCATTGAGTAATTTTGTCCTTTAGAGAAGCAACTTAACCACTTCAAGACAAGTGTCTAGGCTAATCCCATTCTACCATGGATTATCCTGGAACTTTGGTCATGAAGAAGTTACCGTAATATCTGTGTCCATTAATTAAATGCTCAATAAATTGATCAGGTAAATACTACTTTAAGATAAATGCCTAAACTGGAGGAATTTAATTGGTCTTATTTTAAATTTGTTTGGTTAATCTGGAAAAATATTTTGATTCGCACAATAAGGCTACTAATTGACAAAAATAAAATAACCCTTCTGTGTGATTTAACTGGACTTGGATAATGCAGTTAACTAGAAATAAATATATTTGTGCATCACATCAGACATGCTCATTTACAATTATGAATTTTAGGTTATGGTCTGCTCACGGTAGATTGAATATTTAAAACAGTAAATCCTACAGGCTTTACAGGAAAGCCAGGGACTACGCATAACTACTGAGGTCATCATCTGGTTTGGAGACTTATTTGATCTGCAATTCTTAGAAGATGCAAATTCTCTACTTGCTGTTATAGATTAAGAGAGATGAAAATGATTGTTCTACATTTTCTTTGGCAGACTTGTTCCAGATCTTGCATTCTTCCAAAATGGCTGTCTTTGTATTGAATTAGACATTTATACTCTGGCTATTACAGACTTCATCTCGTCATTCAATAGATATGTTTTACTGTGCTTATGTTTCTCTTTAGATTATTTGAAAAACATTATAAATCTACTAGTATGTTAATGACCAATGATAAAGTAAATTCCACGGATAATAAACTTCTACTCCTCACTTTAACCATCTTAATTAAAAAAAAAAAATATGTTGAATAATATTTCAAAGGATCATAATCTCTTACCTGCTAGAGTTTTGTTGTATTTCAAGACTTCGCAGAGCACCAGTTTGTTGGGATCTCTCCGAAACGGATCTCTAAACATGGCGACCGGATTCAAGAACATATCACTGTTTGATCCCTCTGACTGATATGTGCTAGAGCCATCGAAGTTCCATTCAGGCAAATCTGCACAAGGTTAGAGCCATATTGTAGGGTGCTACACATCCTTGACCACAGCAGGTATTTTTTTTGTAATGGTATCTTTTAATATGTTATTGGATTTCAACTAGTAGTTATAGGTTAATGACTATATTATTTTACAATATATATGCATTAAGTGGCAAATATCATGTTAAGAGCCTTAATGATACAACATATATATATATATTTTTGTAAAGCTTGTTTGAGCAGGGTTCTTGTCAACCTATTATTCCTGTAACATTTTGTAATTGTCTAATTTATTCTTAAATTTGTAAAGCGCTGCTGAATAAGTTGGCGCTATGTAAATGCTAATAATAGTAAATATATATGTATATAGTGATGTAACGCTAAAATGCAAACCAGTATAGTCTAACTAATATATTGGATAAACTTGCTGTCTGGTAATAGAAGTGTTAATAGACAAAAGCATTTGCTCAGCAGAATAATTGCTAAGCAGTATAATTATGTTGTAACAAATCTCTCAGTGTTTGTAGCTAAGGTTTTCAGGGCTAGCAGGTGTGTGAGGGGTTGTCCTACTCTCATTGTGAGAAGTTACCCTCCTCCCAATTAGAAAAGTCTACTGCTTCTCCTCTTTCGCAATAAAGAACGTGATCCTATACTTACACTATTCCGACCTCTGACTGGTTCATTGTAAATGTTTTTTTCAGAGGGTACTGTCTATTTGGCTACCAATTAGATCGACTAAATAATCTACTTCGTTGTTTTTTTTTTCTCTTCTTAAAGCATCATTGGGTACAACGCCTTGCATGACATAGATCACTCAATCTGGCTACACTGTTGAGTCAATTGTTAGGTTTCCACATTGTGCCTCTGTGCAGGATAGAAACTAGGGGGTGCTATGTTTCTTAAAAGGGTAAAGAGAAAAGTGTTTCTGCTGGTAGAAGGGGAAATGCACACCTTCAATAGTCTTGGGTTCAGAGTCCAACGTGCGAGTCTTGCAGCGCAGACCCTCCCCTGTTCCATCAATCCATATGTACATAGCCTGGACCTTGTCCCCCTGAGGCAGTTCCATGTACATCTTCTTTATTTCCTTAGACAGCTGTGCACTCTCTGAGGTCGCCATGGCTGTCAAAGAGTTAGGGACTCTGCAAAGGAAGGGACAGAAAAAAAAAAAGGTTATGTTGGGTCTTGGTTAGTACAGCATCTGTGTTCTAGGCTGAAACATCTTGCAAACACATTGTACGGTCTCGGGAAAAGGCTAATGTATATAAGGAGGAGAAACCCAAGTACTCGATGTTCTGCAGACAGCAGTAGGTTGTGAGTAGGTTATGTTACACCCACCACATGGGAAATTTCATTTGATGTAAAATAAAGTCATTCCGTGTTAAGCTAATTTGAAAAGACAAAAAAACAAAAGAAGAACAAAACAGTCTGATAAAATGACACACTAAATAATAAATAAATAAAAGTTAAAGAAGATCAAGTGTCACAATTTCTAATTGTTCTGCTCAAAACAATGAGACTAGTTCTCTGCAACAATTGTATCTCATACATAGATATGCCATACAAATCAATATTCTAGAATATATCAATGGCCGCTAAACTTGGCATACCAAATAGAAACTGAAAAGTCACATGATGCCAAGATTTGTGGTCAGGCAATCTCCAATCCCCTTGTATGTACAATATAGAAATAAACTACCCTGCTTCCTATCTACCAACAGAATATTAATAAAAAGCCATTTTTTATCTTTAATCTCATGCTAAGAGATTAGGCTCAGGGGTTTTTAAACTTTTAATGATAGACAATATTTAGGGGCCCGAGAGCATGGCAATCCACTGTGCTATTATTATATGTGCTACCCACCAACAGCTCCATTAGGTGTTTAAAAAACATACAGGGCATGCCCAGCATATTAACCTTTCACCCCTGCACATAGGATGAAGGTAGATGGACATTGGGGTTTGGGCATTCAGGCATTAAGTAAGGAATGATTTTCAGGCACACTCTGGTTTAAGGGGTTCTGGGAACCATTCACATTGTATTTCAACTATGTTAAGCTCTTTTGTCAATGGTATGGGATCATACAGGGTTAACCAGTAAGATTTAGCTATATGGAGCAGGTACAGAGATTAATTAACAGCTCAAAAATAGATGTCAACAGCAAAACAAATTATAATACACGCACACAGAAATATAGTCAAAACAATTGTGCATAAACAGTCAGTGCAGTGATTCAACAAAAAACAATCGGTATACAGAGCATACTAATCTACATAATTCAATTCATAGAGGCAGAACCTAAAAATATTAACCCTGTGTGCACAATATTATTATTTAAATAATAACCGTCGATATTATAATAATTATGGTATATGATTCCATATGGTAAATTCACAATTGTTGCATCGGTAGGGCACTGTGAATCATAACAGATAGTGTATAAGCACAAATAAATTGCAAATACATAATTATTAAAATGGTGGTTTAAATGGAATTTAACATGAATGTACACCATCGCTAACACAGATTCTTCTACTGTATACAGTGCAATATTTCTGCCCCTTCTCTATAAAATACCTCATTAGCTCACCTGCTCCTATAGAATCTCAGAGTATAATAGTATACAGTCCATTGCATATCTCCTCTCCCTGTCATACTTAAAACATGAATATATCATAGAAAAAAATATTTCTTTAGGCACAAGATGTAGTTTTTCTGCTTGCCCCAGGCATGTGGAAATATACACACACACACACACATTAGATATACACACATATTTAAAAAAAAAAAGCAGTCATACACAGCCTGCTTAAACAAACAGTGACAAAGAAAACAGCAGGTAGACATGGTAACAGGCAAGGAAAACACAGGGGATGGGGATAGTTGCACAGAGGAATCACAAGGTGCCTAGATAATCCAGGTGTTTGCAGAGCCTTAATTACTTGCAGGGCATCTAAACTTCTGTCCAATATGGGGAAGGTACAGGGACATCACAATGAACAATGGAAACAACACACAGTGATTCATCAAGGCAAGTACAGAGCTAAGAGACAGAGGAGAAGTCAGTCCCTGGGTCCAGCCATCAGTTACCTGTGTGAAGAGATGATGTAATGCAGAATGTTGCCAGTCCAGAGGGATGGAGGAATTGCTAGCTTTGTTGCAGTGTTAGTCTGTAGCTCCCATTCTAAGCTTTGAAAGGCTCACTTATGTGCTTTGTACATATATTCAGGAGCCCAGCGCCGGCCCCCAGGGCAATGATAGGCTGTGCACAGACGTGATCGGTACATGCTATGCTAGAGCCGCCTTCATGGCACCCTGTCATTGGGTATGCACAGAAAAAGGGCTGCCCATCTTCAGAACTCCTCACACCCCCACAGCTGAGAAAAACAAGTGTAGGGGGGCAGTGGAGGAAAAAAAAAAATCAGCAATGGGGGGACTGAGAGGGGGGAGAAGGGGCAGAGAGAGAGAGAATGAGAGATGCTTCTGTGATAATTAACAACAATATATATAAAAAATAAAAGGATCCCCCCACACCATATAATTAGGGGGACATTGCGGGGTAAAGGGGTGGGGGTGATGGACAGGTGCGGTGAGCATAACAAATAGGAACTGTCTGATGGAGATATACAGGATGGAGAACCTAGGTCATTGCTGTGTATTGATGTACCAATACCTTTTTACAAAGTATCTGAGCAGGTTAAATGTGCTGTCTGTCAATTATCACTGAGAGCTAAGCCTGTGCTACTCTTATTAAAACAAAATCCACTGCTTAGTAAATATATATATATATTTTTTTTCTGGAGCTTATTTTAGTCCAGTAATCACAACCAGTTTCGGGAATATTCTGGAAAATCCTGCTACAAGATGTCAGCTGCTGTTCTATTAAAGGGATCAGACTTAAAATCAGTGCAATGCACTTGTTTTTGAAGCACATACAACACTGATTGACAGCTCTCTTCACCAAGATGTTTTGCAGCACCTTGGCTTAAATGGAATTAAACCTGATTTGTGCTGAATCTGATCATTTTCTGCATGTTTATATTTTGTGCATACTGAACGAGCCATTACATATAATTACGCTATGTACGCTTTGTAATCCTAGAGTTCTTGGAAAACTGCTGGCCTTTTATCATTTTTTTTTTGTGTGTATACTTGTAATATTACCATTTCTTTGCATGTTGTTGTGTATATAGAACACAATGAATTGAGTAGATATAGATATAGATATAGAGATAGGGTTATTATTATTATTATTGGGCACATTGCATAACCAGTTTAAATTGTTGCAACATATATTTTT
The DNA here is from genome assembly GCF_036172605.1 of Pelobates fuscus. NCBI lineage: Eukaryota > Metazoa > Chordata > Amphibia > Anura > Pelobatidae > Pelobates > Pelobates fuscus. The sequence goes on along the minus strand of NC_086323.1, from coordinate 55,204,220 downwards.
ATGTTTATATAAAAGGTCAGTAATTTAACAGTTTCAGTCCCAGAGGGGTTAAATAGAGCATTTTCCACTAGATTTGCTAGTGTAAGGAAGATCACAAGATTGGAAATATTTATAAAGTGCAATTTTTAAAAACATTTCGGGTTGGAGAATATTTGAAAAACATTTTTTTTAAATGTAAATTTTAATTTCACATTGATTGGGTAACTGTCTTGCCTCACTGAGAACATGACCACTGAGGGTGTAGGCGAATGTAATCTCCATAGTGACGTACACTTTACCGTCATGAGGCCATATGAACATGCGGAGCGCGTGTATGGCAAGACCATTGAGTACATACGAGCGTGCCCAGAGCTTTATGGAGAGACTATATGACCTGGACATGGATGTGCTTGCTATGTCAGGGCTTTTCATACTCGCCTTAGCTACACAACTCATTGATATTTACTGGGATGATGGGTTGAGAAGGTTTTTTTTTTAATTGATGTAATGCTTATAAAGAATGTGTTGGAATTTCTTTGGAATTTCTCTAAAATTCCAACTCGGTATAAAGATTTCAAACAATAAAGTAGGGACTACTTTGTATTATGGTAAAATGTTACTTTGACAAAACTTGACAATAGGTGGAACTATCACTGTCAAGCCTCATCACTTCCCATATCTGTCACTAGCGACGGCTGTGGGAATAATGCATTGTCTCGCCATGTGATGTCTGTGGAGGCTACCGGGATCTTGCACTATTCTTCAGATACACCAGTGTTGTACTCGTACCTATGTGCAAGCATACAGCACTAACGTGGATTCCTGAAGGATGAAACACCGGGAGCTAAAGATTGTAGATGGCAGTGCCCGCCAGTGAAAATCAGGTAAGTATAACTCACCTCCCAGGCCATTGTACACCAATCAGCAATGTCAACATTGGGAATCTTTGCAAGATATGGAAATACCCCAGAAGTTGACAGAGCTGCCTTAAAAAAAATCAACAAAGAACATTATTTGGGTTTCCATGGCAATTGCTCCACGTTTAGTAACTTTAATCGTACAATGACTCATGGAATTCAATTAAAAGGAAACATTTAAACATTTAGTCATATTAAAATATATATATATATATTTTTTTTTTCGTAATGGTTTTGTGTTTTTAATGGGGATGTGTACATTGTGTAGTGCAGAGGAAAAAGTGACTAAATACACACACACCTAGGTCTCTGCGTACAGTCTATTTTTTTTTTGTTTTTTTATATGAAGCCACAGGCTTTGTTGTGTTGCCAGCCTTTGATTTCTTTTTCTAAGATTTTATTTATTTTGACATGGCGAACTCTAGTTAAATACAGCATGCGTGGCAGTTTAAGCTTTGGGGGGGTGGCACCCCACATGAAACCATTGCATCCTGTCATGTGGGCTTATGTAACCAGCCCTGGCATAGCTTACAGAACACAATGTCCTGTCTTCTTTTCACTACAAAGATTTCTATTAGCTATAATAGAAGCTTGTTTACGGGGTGAGGTGGAGAATATGAAAGTCTGAGTGTTGAGCGGTGGTTCTCAACAAATAAAGAAGATTCGGATGACACCAAGTGGCCATGTGTTGATACTGCAGCTTGTTTGTGCTACATTACATAATGGAATGTTCTGTGCCTATACATCACAAACAGTCAGTTATAAACCCACAATCCTCTGCATAATTATTACTGTTGACTCATAGATATTTCAGAATCATACTACCACTTTTCATTATAAAGTCTGTCTGCATGAAGCCCAAATCATCTAATAGTAATATAATATATGATTGCACTACCATTATATCCTGTTTGCAAACATACAGTATATGGTCATAAGTATGATAAACCTGGCACAAGTAATCTCATAAGAGCAGGCATTAGGTTAGTAGAGTAGGACCTGCCAAAAAAAAATGGGGTACATTTGGCGTTGTGGCAATCTTATACAGTGTACGGACCAGTAACGGGAGATGATGTGGAGAACCTATGACTCGCATGTAAGCAGGGAGGTTTCTGTGTCCAGCTGTGTCATGCATGCCAAAGTTTTGTCATCGCTGTCTTCAGCAGTCACATAAAGTGAATTCTAGTGAATTTCGGATTTAAGGTCAAAATAGCTCAACTTTACGTGTAGCTGACTTTTGGAATGTTTTTTAGTTCAACTATTTTGGATTTTACATTGAAATTCACTATGAATTCACTTGGAATTCCTGACAATCCCTAACTTTAGTATACAACACTGTGTATGAATAAAATGTAAATGCATACATGCCGGCAATATTATGTATGCACGTATGTGCGTAACATTTTGTAACATTTATTGTTGATGTAGCGGAATGAACGCTCTTAATACACCTTTATTCCCTGTTGTTCACTGTCTGTACACTCCAGTTCGTTTACTGAAACCCCATCTGTGTGGTCCCCTTGTTCGCAACTTTTAAAAACTGACCACCCCTGGCTGTTAACCACAAATTGCTCATTAAGGAAAGCAGTACATGGTTGTCGACGGCGTGGAACTATTTTTGGCAACGTGACCCAGCAAACACTCAATAAACTTGTACCGCTGCCCATCAAACTTCCCGAACAGTTATGACAGTGGCATTCGGGAGGCATGAACTACCGAACAGGGGCCATTTATACACTAACAACCAGGGGGAGCATTCATCGGTGTTCGTACAAAAAGCCCAGAAAGATCACCGGTCGTTGCCTTATTTTCTTTGGAACGGTTTTGGGTCATCACTACGTGGCCGACCGGTGAAAACTTAATTTGAATGGTGTTAGCGAACCACCGACGGTAAACATGTATTCTAGGCTGGACAGGTTTATGGTTCAGAGTGCTTTAATTCCCCGCATCTTCAAATCTGATATATTTTAGATATTAATTGGTCCGACCATGCTCCAGTTATAATGCATATAGATGAAACTATATCTTTAGTCCCAAATAGGATTTGGAAACTAGGTGATTATTTGTAAAATGATGTTGACAATAGGTAATTGGCAGAGAGGGCTTTCAGTGATTATTTTTCAGACAATGCTTCATCTGAGGTTCCTGGAGAAAATAGCATATTGATTAAATGATCAGGGGCAAAAATATTTCACCCAACCAAAATTAGTGATCTATTTGCGGAATATTACAGCAAACTTTAAAATTCAGAATTGAATTCGGAAATTTCCCTTCCCAACCCTCTGAGGTAACAATTGATAAATTCTTAGATAGAGTGACATTGCCTCGTTTTCCCCAGACAATTTGGAAAGCATAGAGTGTGACATATCAGCTGAAGAGATAGCTGAGGCAATCAAACTTATGCCACCTGGAAAGGCCCCTGGTCCTCATGGATTCACCAATCTATATTATAAAACCTTTGCAGAAATCTTAATTCCCCACATGGTAATATTGTTCAACTTTTATAAGACCAGGGGGAAGATGCCGGAGGAGTCCTAGTGCGCACAGATAGTCACCTTGCCAAAGCCGTGGAAAACTCCCGACAGGTGTCCTAATTTTAGGCCCATTTCTCTGATAAATAATGACTCAAAAATGTATTCCAAAGTTCTTGCAAATAGATTAACTATATTAATTCCTTTGATAATTAATAATGATCAAGTGGGTTCTGTAAAAGGCAGACAGGCACCAGATGGAACAAGTAGATTGATTAATTTGATCCAGCTTATTAACTCGACTAGAACACCTTCTTTGCTTCTATCATTGGATGTGGAGAAGGCGTTCAATAGGATACATTGAGCAGATTCAACATCCCATCATCCTTTATTAATGCAATAAGGGCACTATACTGTGCCCCCACAGCCCATGTCTCAGCTTCTGGCTTTCAATCCCAAATTTTCTCTGTAACCAATGGAACGAGACAGGGGTGCCCTTTATCTCCATTTTTGTTGTCCTAGCTATAGAACCCCTGGCTGAATTGATCAGACTCCGGAAATTGAAGGTATAAAGTTCAAATAATCCACTCACAAAAATGACTTGCTCGCTGATATTATTTTAGCAATTAAAAACCCGAAATAATTTTTAAAACATCTCAAAGATATCTTAAATCAGTTTGGAGAAGTATCCTATTATAAATTAAACAAGTCCAAGACTCAGGCCCTTCCATTTCATATAAACCTTTTAGAAGTCACCACACTTAAGACATTGTATTTATTTGATTGGAGAAACAAATCTCTGGAATACCAAGGCATTCATTTATGCAAAAACAAAGTCAATATGCATACCCATAACCTGGGGAAAGCGTGGCCGGACCTACAAAGAGAGATGGGGCGGCATGGAGGTCTCATGGTTGGGGAGGGTTGCATCTATTAAGATGACAATCCTCCTCAAACGTTTGTATTATCTTAGGACCATACCCCTGTCTATCCCATTATCTTTTTTCAATAAAGTTAATTCGGTTATGTTAAAGTTTATATGGGCATAGGCGTGGGCAGCCTGTTGCATTAGGGTGTGCACCCTAAAGCACAAACACACACGCTGCATGTATATGTATTTTTATATACACACACAAACATATATATATACATACATACACACATACATACACACATATATATATACAAATACAAATATACATAGGTGCAGTGTGTGTGATTGTGAGCGGTGCAGTGTGTGTGTGATTGTGAGCAGTGCAGCGTGTAAGGGGTGCAGTGCAGGGACGTTTTAGCCGCGAGGCAAACAAGACATTTGCCTTGGGCGGCATCACTCCCGGCGGAGCTGCAGACTGAGGCTGGATCTCCGTCAGGGCAGACTGACAGGAGGGGTCTTGAATTCGGCGGCATTGTGGGCAAGCCGCCGGGCCCCCTCTTGTGTCGGGTTCTCGGCCCGACATGTTAGTCTGCCCTAAGCATAGGCAGTGCAGCATAGAGGTGTGATTAGGGTGTGCCCAGGCACATCCGGCACACCCTGTGCGCATGCCTATGTATATGGGGAATAAATCTCGCAGGATTAAGCTTACCTCCCGGCAGTATCATAAATCTGACAGCGGTATTGGTGTACCGTATATCCAAAAATATTATTTGGCTACTAATCCTGCAGTGGTTGTGAGTTTTAATAATCAAGGTGATAAGCCAAGATGAATGGATATGGAAGAGTCACAAATTCTCCCATTTAGACTCACGGAGATACCATGGGTGGGTCCTGAAAAAAGATCTAGAATTACTAAATTATTTCTATCAACCAAAACTACACTCAGGGCTTGGGACATTGTTTTTCAAAATAATAGCCATACTTCAAGAATGTATAGAGCGATGCCAATTGAATCGGTGAAAAACCATATACTATCTTTGAATATAGAGTTATGGAAAAAATACTATAACAAACCTAGACAGCTTTTTTCATGGCAATGCCATCTTTTCATTTGAGAAATTGAAATTCAAGTATGGACTAATGAATGACTCTGAATCTGAATGTATGTTATAAAAAAAAAAAAAAGCACTATTTAACGTATCAGACACTGACAAAAACTATAAGTCACTATAGATATCAGGACTGGAAACAGTTTTTTTATATGATCCAAACAGAAAGGGTACAATAAAGGGTTAATATTCTTTATTTACTTACCTGATCCCAGTGCCAATGTCCCTGGGCACTGGGTTGAAGCTCCTTCTCCATCTACGCCCCACAACGAGCAGGATCTAATGTGCATGTGCAGCAAATGCCACAAACGCCTTAGACCTCCCCATATGAAAGCATTGAATCAATGCTTTCCTATGGGCAAAAATCTGACCCTGGAGGTCCTCATGCATAGTGTGAGGACGTCCAGTTAGACAGCCACTAGAGGCTGACTTAGTGCTGCAATGTACACATTGCAGTTTCTCTGGAACTGCAATGTTTAACATTGCAAAATTAAGGGCAATAGAGACACTGCGCCCAGAACACTTCAATGAGCTGAAGTGGGCTGGATGCGTCCCTTTTGAGACGTTCGCAAAAAAAAAAAAAAACTAGGTATTACATTAATAAAATGCCAGTTGTCATAACTGCTAAATAAAAATATTAAAAATTTGTTGCTAATGTGCATTTGTCAATTTTGAAATGTATTTATTTTTGTTCATTTTGATTGTACATTCTTCTTTAGATATTGACAGTTGCTAACATGACTGCATTATTAAATAATGTACCGAATAGGTAAACAGGTTGATCTGGGAAATGGCATATGCTGCATATTTGCTCCAAACTAGAGAACTTGGAGTGTTAAATCTTGCCAGATGTGAGTGCAACTGACTGGACTGAGATTTTTCATGCATTGTGTTTTTAGTGAGTGGTACTGTTTTATATAATGCTAAGAATGTTTACATTGTGCATGTGTTACAAAATGTTTCTGTACCACGGATTACATATTGGCACAATGAAAAGCTCTGAATAAATGGTTTCATGCCAAAAATAATGTACTGACTTCTATTCATCGTGAACTTTACCGTTCAAAGGGTGGCTGGAAGGTTAGGTCTAGCAGGAGAAGGTCGCCATCTACTGGTTTATTTTGAGAATTCTGAAAATGATACTACATTAAACATTTCAATACATTAGCTCTGTCTGACATATTACATGTTTCATTAGTGTAACAAATGGATAACCTTGGAGTTGCAGGTGTTTATGAACTAAATGTCCAGTGGTTTTAGACAGCTCAAAACATCTCTAAAAATACTAAACCATTTGAGAAATGTACCGGTTGTGCAGATATGACTTTGTAAAAATCACTGTAGATGATTTCTGGAGAGATCAGAGAAAAGTCCCTATTATATCTAGAACGTGCCAAGTGCATGTTTATTTCAGTGAATCTCCTGGCTTTTATTTTCTACATGGAGGAGATGGTCGTTAGCCCTCTTAAGTTCGAAGCATCTTTCACCTGCTAAGATCATATACAATTTGGAGTTCTGAAACTGTCCAACAATGCTTTTATGAGACAGTACAAAATGGAAAAGTGCTCTGTGCAATCGAAGGAGCTTAATAAGTAAGCCAAGACAATATATGTAGAAAGCAGCTCAACACTCATGTAAATACCCCTAAATTACACACATTGATTGTACAAATGAAGTGAACACAGTGAAATAGACCACTAAAAGTAAAGTCAATGGAGCACTAAATAATTATATCTAAATTAACACTTACAAGAAGGGTAGTGCTCCCTTAAAGGCACATACACCATAATACTGTGAGCCTAGAACAACTGGCTTTTAAGAAGGTGAGCAATAATTTGCACCTGCATTTTGATACTTACCCTGTTCTGACAATTTTACACAAATATACTTTGTCTCTTTCTTTTACTTTGAGAACTTCTGAGTCAAGAATTGGAAGTGGTTCTGGTATTACCTTATAATTTGTGAATACGATATGTGCCTATACATGTAGGGCTCTAAAACATGTGAGTGTGGGTCATATACATGCACATGTCACTTTGTCTGACTTTAAATTCTACACAATTTTGTGCTATTATTTTTCTTTTTTACATATTCTAGTTTCAATATTCCTCCCTCTATAGGAGGGTAAGTGTTCATTTGGATACAATTATATAGCGCTCCACAGAGTTTATTTTCGGTGATCCATTCCACTGGGTTCACTTCATTTGTACAATGCTTTTTGAGATACCTGATGCTTGGGCATGATATCAAGTTTTGCCAATGCTCTTTTAATTTTATTGTTGATAAGATTATAAGTTGTGTTTCCTGACTTAGTTTCCTGACTTAATTTTGGCCACCCTAATATAGTAAGGGTAGGTCAAGAGATACAGTTAAATAATGATTAACTTAAAAGTACACATTGCAAAATAATACACAGGAAGGCTTTAATACATACATCTTTTTGTTTTAAAGGAACGCTCCAAGCACCATAACCACTACAGCTTGCTCTACTAGTTATGGTGCCAGGAGTGTACTGCCCCCTGTTTTTGAATGGTTTGACATCTTCCCTTACGTCTGTTGCGTGCCGCTCCCCATCTCCACTACCGACCCCAGGAATCTGGAAGTTCCTAAGCAGGAATTATCCTTTGCTCTCCTGAGCTTAGCTCTTCAATGCAGGCCTTAGCTCATTGGGTAAAAACAATAATCGAAAGCTCTCAGCCAATGAGCTAAGCACTGCATTGTAGAGCTAAACTCAGAAGAACGCAAGTTTCTGTAAAGGACATTTACCAGAGTGATTTCTAAACACATTTATTGTAGTTTCATAAAATATTACTGTGCGTATTATTGCTGTTATGCTCTGATATACACTCAGACTGAACAACAATATGGAGCCCCAAAAAAGATGGACACTAGGATAGTAAAGAGGGACAGAGAGATTTGGGTCCAAAGTAGGGACTGTCCCTCGAAGATAGGAACACTTGGGAAGTATGCTAAAGGAGAATTGGTGGGAGTTTAACGTGAATTCAAAGTTCATTTCAAAATTTAGGCCAAAGTAATTGAATTAGAAAGATTCTCCTAGTGTGGGTAGGCAACCTTCAGCACTCCAGATGTTGTGGACTACATCTCCCAACATTCTTTGCCAGCATTATGGATGTAAGAGCAGGTTGGGAGATATAGTCCACAACATCTACAGTGCCAAAGGCTGCATGTCCCTGTCCCAGTGCATTCTGTGTCCAGTAAGTCTAAAATGGTTATTCACTAAGGTGTGAAATGTCAGGATTTCAAAGGAGTTCATTGACTGAACTAAACCTCTTAAGTCTGGCGTCCTGAGAATATGGGTGCTGGTGGGATGGAGGTAAAGAGGTGGACCAGTGACACTCTCGGCCACAAAAGGGTAAACCTACCTGGTAAGGGGCCGGGTCCGCCTGAGTAGACGGCAGACCAGCCTGGTATGAATACACACCAGGCTACCTGTCTTTTACTCAGACTGGTCCACTGAGGATAGGACATGCAGGGAGCACTGTATTACATAGCACGAGCATGTGTTATGATGCGCTCATGCCATGATTGTTGGGGACTGCTCATGCACAGTGCATCATTGGGGATAAGGTTAGAGCTGGTTATTCACCTCTATTTTCTGATTTTCATCCTTACTAGAGATACTGTAGAATCTTGATACCTCACAGAGCAATAGAATCCTAACAGAAATTATTAATAGCTGTAAACCTATAGCAATTTCCGACAGCCACCTGCTACTTCCACATCAAATACTCTTTATGAACCGATCTACGTGGATTTCTTAACCTACAATGAGTAGAGTTTGTGAGTATGAATTAAATTGTCCAGCTGTTCTTAAACTTGTTTTTGGTTGCAGAGCTTTAGCTTGCATCAACACGAGTCCCTACTCATTGATCTTTAGAGGAACACACCAGGCTTGAGTTAGTCCACTCTATTAATGCATTGCACATATAATACATAAAATATTTTTTAAAAATGGGGAAAAATAGAAAGATACCAACATTTAAAAGTTCATACATTTGCTGCAAATCTTCAGTCCATGCAGCTTCTGCAGTCAGTACTGCAGCAGAACAAGGAAATGACTCCACCAGCCGTGAAGCTTACTTAAAGCGACTTCTGTCACTTTTCCAGCTTTGATTTTAAATTCATCCTTTTTTTGACCATCTATTGTCCATTGTTTTAATTTTTTTGATATTCATCTCAGTTTATTTTTTATACATATGTTATAGTATGGACTATTTTTTTTTTTCTCATGGAAAATGGTCAAAGCTTAAACTGTCACCTCAAAACTGTTGTTTAATATAAGAATCGTTTCATCAAGTTTTGAAAGTAAAATAGTTTTTTGTTTAAATGGAAGTTTATGTAAAAGAAATGTGGAAAAACTCATTCCTACTTTTAGTATATGACAGGATTGTTTGGCCATATACATGGACCTTGGGTCGGACAGTGTTTGAAAACCGACAGTTAGTCGCTGTGATCTTCCCTTCGGGGAGCGAAGCAGGGAAGACCATAGAGACTAACTGTCGGTTTTCAAACACTGAATTTTAAAAGGATTATTATATTAAAAAATAGTTTTGAGGTGACAGTTTAAGCAACGTTCCATTTAACTGCTGAGCTTATCTTGTGAGCTTTCAGAGAGCTTGGGCCAACCTACTTCCACAAGCTTCAATCAATCCCAGTGCACTCCCACCTGTCATAGCATGCTCCCACTAGACCCTAGGGAAGCCATCATTCGGCATCCAATAGGTAGAGAAACAGGAGTGTGGCTAATAATATGTATTTTCTCATTATTTGTATGTGAGCCACTGTATGAGTATATATATATATATATGTGTATCTGTCTGTGTGTGTGTGTGCAGTATGTGCTATTACTGTGTGTATCTGTCTACATGTATCTGTTTGCAGTGGTGTATCTTGGTTTTGTGCTGCCCTAGGCATGGCAAAACTCAGGCGCCTCCCCTCCCCTGCGCCACCCCCACCCCGCCCTTCCCCCCTGCCCCGCCTTCTAAATACACACACACACACATTCACTGACAGACACGCATACACTAGCTAACAGACATACACACTACAAACACATACAGTCACTACTCACTAGCAGACACACACATTCACTAACAGACATGCATACACACTCACTAACAGACACATACAGTCACTACTCACTAGCAGACACACACATTCACTAACAGACACACACTCACACACTCACACACACTCCCTAACAGACACACTCCCTGACATACACACACTCACTAACAGACACACACACACTCACATTAACACACTCACTTTTTTTTTAAAGAAAAATTCAACCCCCCCAGCCTCCTTACCTTTGGGAATGCTGGGGGGTTCTCCCTTTCCCTGGGATCCAGTAACTGCTGGGCTGCTGGGCGGGCGGTGCTGGCGAGGGAGCACTTTCCCCTGAGCTCTCTGCTCAGCTCCCTCGCGTGCCGCAGAGTGATGCCGGGAGCGGGAATATGATTTCATTTTCCGGCTCCCGGCATCACTCTGCGGCGCGTGAGGGAGCTGAGCAGAGAGCTCAGGGGAAAGTGCTCCCTCACCAGCGCCGCCCGCCAAGACATTTGCCCTGGCCATTTGCGGGTGGATTTTTTTGCCACCCGCTGGAAAATGCCGCCCAAGGCAAATGCCTTGTTTGCCTCGCGGCTAATACGTCCCTGTCTGTCTGTGTGCGTCTGTGTGTCATTGCGTGTATCTCTTATAGTGTATCTATGTGTAAAGGCCTATGTGTACATTGGTGTGCGTACTTGTGACCAAGTGTTCCTAAAAAACTTTTTCCAGTGTTTTGACTGTGGGATGATTTTTAAAACATAAACTGGAACACAATGGGTGTGCTTTCAAAACCAAAATATTTGATTTTAAAAAAATGTACATGCCAACCAATTAGAGCTCTTGGAGTGAAATTGCATAGTGTGGGAAAGCACTTTGCATGGAACAAATTTTTTTTATTTTTTTTATTTTTTTTATTGAGTTGCAGTTTTGTTTTGCGATCCAGAACTCTGTTTTTCAATTATAATAGTTGAGTTGCATTATTGTGGAATTTATTTTGGCCTTTTGGAGGCTGAAGAAAAGCAGATTTAGAAGAGGTCCAGTATTAAGAATGTATACTTAGTAAAATGTTCTTCGCTGTCCTGACAATGATGAACATATACACTGATTAGCCACACCATTAAAACCACTGATGGGTGAAGTGAATAACATTGATTGTATTGTTACAATGGTACCTGTCATAGGAGTGGAATATATTGGGCAGCCAGTTCCTGAATTTCTTCTGTTGGAAGCAGGAAAAATTAGCAAGCGATAGGATTTGAGTAACCTTGACAAGTGCCATATAGTGATAGCAAGTTGACTGGGTCAGAACATCTCCAAAACTGTCTTGTGGTATGCTCATGGTATGCAATGGTTAGTATCTACCACAAGTGGTGCAAGGAAGGACAACCGATGAACCGGCGTCAGGGTCATGTGTGCCCAAGGCTCATTGATGTATGTGGGGAACAAAGGCTAGTCCGTCTGGAACAATCACACAAAAGAGCTACTGTAGCTCAAATTGCTGATAAACTTAATTCTGGTTATAAAAGAAAGGTGTCAGAACACACAGTGCATTGCAGTTTGTGGTGTATGGTGCTGTATAGCTGCAGACCTGTCAAAGAGCCCATGATGACCCCTGTCCACCACCAGAAGCACCTTCAATGAGGATGTGAGTATCAGAACTGGACCATATAGTAATGGAAGAAGGTTACCTGGTCTGATAAATCATGTTTTCTTTAAGATCAGGAGGATGGCCATATGTGTGAGCATCATTTACCTAGGGAAGAGATGGCAGCAGGATGCACTATGGGAAAAAGGGAGGCATGTTCTGCTGGGATACCTTGGGTTCTTGCATTCATGTAGATGCTAATTTGACATGTATTGTTGCAGACCACCTACCCATGAATGGTGTTCCCTGATGGCAGTGGCCTCTTTCAGCAGGATAGTGCACCCTGCTACACTGCAAAAATTGTTCAGGAATGAGGGGGCGTGGCTGACTGAGCAGCGAGAAAGACATGTTTGAGAAGAGCTCCGACAAAGCCGACGATTAATAGCAGACACTTGCAAAGTAATAGCTCTCACAAGCTCCACACGTCACTACCTCCACCCAGCTGACACAATGGGGCAAAAAAAAAATAATCTTTATCCCGGAGACCCCAAAAATGCTGGACATCAGGCTTTCTTTTGACAGGCCTATCCCGTTCCCGAGATTGCGTCTTCATAGCCGAGTGACGACGAGGCCTCAGAAGCATCTAGGGAGGATGAGCAAAATGCAGAAACCCCTCCAGCAAGCGGTACCTACTGCAACTCAGACTCGGAAGACTCTGCACCAGCGACCAAAAGAGATATAAGAAACCTGCTGCTGGAGATGAGACAGGTGTGGAAAGCAGACCTGCTAATAACGCAGACTGAGATGGGGACTTACAGAAGTGGAGTCCAGAGATGGAGCCAGGGAACAATGGCTACAGACCGTGCAAGAAGAGATACAAGACCTCGCCCAACAGGTCTAGAAACTTACCAAATCAATAATGGTACTAGAATCGAGACACAGACGGAGGAACATCCACCTCAGAGGGGTGCCGGAGTGAGTCTCGGGAGATGCCCTGCTGCCCTTCCTCCAGCGACTACTGACCCACATGGGAGCCAAGAAAGGTGCAGACACCGAGCTCATTGCATCAGCATTCAGGATCCGCAAGGCGGCTTCGGCGCACTTTGTCGGATCACTTCCGGTTTCGGGAGCATAGACGGGCACTGATTGTTATTGATCTTGATAAAAACCCAGGAGGGTCAAAACATTGATTTATTTTTCAATGCACATTTAAAAATCCCTGTGGAGTGCTCTATTTCTTTACTATTTATATTTAGGTGCTGGAAGCAACCAGGTAATATTGGATTTATATGTATATTTTGTTGATGGTGAGTGCCAGAGATTGGATCTTTTTGTATGGGTGCAGTGCTGTGGCGCGGCACTTTCTGAGCACCCCTAGCACTAATATTTGGTTTGATTTACGTAGATTGTGATACAACTCCCATCAATCTTATCAAGTTTTTCACAATGGAGGATTTCATACAAAAAAAAAAATTGTTATGGCGCACTCAGACTTCTAAAAATAAAGTAGTGGTGGGCTTAACATCATATGGCCATATGGGGGAACTAAATCCCCATATTTATTCTCTTAGATAGGCATTTTATAGTAGCCTTCTTAGTTATGTATTTTTAGAAGTCTGAGTGCGCCGTAACTATTTTTTTCTGTATGAATTTTGGTCACTGCGGCAGCACCTTTCTTGCGTGATGCATCTCTCGGGTGTGCCCCCAATCTCTTCTCTGTGCAATGGAGGATTTCATGGCCAGAGCTGGAGCTTTGCTGGATAGAGCAGAAACATTGCAAATATCGGAGGCAGAAGCTAAGAATATTTTATGGCCTAAAACTACTGATGACCTTGTGCATACTGATTCTATCAGAAATGTATACAATTATTTGATTAAACTTAATAGGAGGGAGGTGGATCTTGACCTGCATGGCATATTTATTTCTGAATATTACCGAGCGAAAATAATTACTAGGGGCTTCAAAGAACGCTATGCCCCAACTATAGGATGGCACAACCCAGAGTTCTGTAGAAAATGGACCTGCATTGCTAACAGACTGGATGATTATTGTAGTGGAGGAGGTTAAGAATGAATTGGCCTTGATTAAGGAATTCCTCAATAAGGTAGAAGCTGCTAGTATAACTACCCTTACAGATTCAACTTTAATGCAACACATGATTAAACTACAGGATAAAGTCATGAGGTATAGAAATGACCTGATAAGGTTTAAGGAAACAGAAACGAGAACGAGTTTACTTTGACTATACCCACCACCAGGTGTACCACTGGCTGAGTGGGGAAAGACGTAAACCTAATTTTACTTGCCAGAAGCAAAGGGTACTTAAACCGCAGTTCCTGAGTATTGATACAAGCTCGGCTGAATCCACATCTGAAACAGAAGGGATAGACACATCTGGCAAAACTACTAAGTAGGAACCAATCGTCTTTTTTTGGCAGAGGTCAACATACCAATGACCCCCCTATGCCATCCACATCCAGAACCAGAGGAGACGAAGACTACGACCCATCAGGCAGAGCCAGAAGATCCGCAAGCTCCCGATCCAAACCGCCCATAAAGAAATAGCTAATCCGGTATTTAGTTTAGATTCCATCTGAGGGACTTACTTTTGTGCCTACAACAAATGCAGGCAAATTTAACATGGAAGTTGAGTTGTATAAGATGAACAGAACCCTAAATCTTAATATCACCGGAGATCGGTGGGAAAAGTAGGAAAAACATCCTTTCAAGTTGAAGAACACATTGGAACCTAAAACTACACACTCTTCTAAAACTTTTATCCAACTTGTTCGATCAGACACTGAACATATTTTTAAACAGCCTTTAAGGAGACAACCTAACTATGAATGAAAGAGTGAAAGAGCATCATTGAAGGATTTAAAGGACGATGTCAGTATTACTATTAGACCCGCTGATAAAGGGGGAGCTATTGTGATTCAGGACTTTTCTGATTATAGAACAGAAATCTTGGGACAATTATTGGATATTGAAACATATCAGCAAATCAATTACGATCCTACTTCAACTATATTGGAGAAATTATATTGGAGAGCATTAGTAAAACATGGTTTGGAATCAGGATGATTAGACGAATATACAGAGACATATGAGAATCCCAAGATACCCATACTATATACCTTGCCAAAGGTCCACAAGGACCCGGCCAAACCACCAGGAAGACCGATCGTTTTGGCCCGTATTAGAGCCACTGGCAAAATTTGTGGATTTACATTGCAAATCTAGTATCGATACTATTCCTACGGGTCTGATGGACACTCCTGATTTTTTATCTAAAATTAAGATGTTACATATACCTAAAGATTCAGGGATTTTTGCTACAGTGGATGTTAAGAATTTATTCACAGGTATACCCCATGATGAAGGGATAGAGGCAATGCGCACTTGGCTCTCTGAGGGTCAAACAAACCATGGACCTCCCATTGAGTTTCTATTGTACAACAATTATTTTAGGTTTGAGAAAATGTTTTACTTTCAACGCACCGGGACTGCCATAGCACCAGCATATGCAAATTGCTTCATGCATCTATTGGAAAGATCCAAAATAAATCGGCTGACCGCAATACTTTACTACACGTCAGTAGTTTTTTATTCCCCATTACTTAAGAATTCTTTACCTCTTTTCCAATTCCTCAGGGTGTTGAGCAGGTACTTCAGAAAGCCCTCATCAAGGCTCTGGATATTTACAACAAGGAAGACAACAAGACAGATGAATACTACATTCAGGACACCACCCAGAATAGCATTGTGAATCAGGGCTTGCGGTCGGTCTAGTTCGGTAGTTTAAAAAAGTGAACAAACTACCAAACGGAATCCATAGTTCTACCCCGGAGCTTGTTCACCTTCTTCAGACGAATGATTCCACCGAACAGTGTCTTCCTAAGTGTTGTAAAACCAAACACAGGCGATCATGGAAGTCCAGCGGTGTTCGGGAGTTTCAGAATCCGAAAATAGTTCCATGAACTCAACGACCAAACAGCGCTGCCTGTGTTCATGTGAACAAGACGGCTGCCACCTCGTGGTCATCCATAGGAACTGCAGCCACCCAGATGAACACTTAGAACACTAAGGTGGAAATTGCTACAAAGTAGCAATTAGGCTTTGCAAGCTCCAGGTTGGTCTCCGGTTCGTGCGGCTGTTCAGTTCCCGAACCATATAGTCTAATTACATGAACGGAGACTTTTAGATCACAGTTTACAGGGTCCAAAGTCTGTAGGCAGGAGGCTGGCAAGCAGGCTCCTCCAGGAACTTGTGGAAAACTCACTTGAAAAAGGGAGTTTGTCACTATATATATATATATATATAGAAGGTAGAGAACTTTTTGAGCACTGGCTGGGCTGGCACCCGGGACTTTAAAATATTTTAAGCCTGTGTGCAGTTATATATACAGTTTATATATTTATTTGTATTTGTATATTTATTTATTTGTAAAAGCTAAAGGGTATTCAACCCTAAGCAATAACTGGATTAGTTCAACCGGCAGCTAAATCGCTGGGGTCTCTTGTCCTGACCACAAACAGATGAAAGTACGAGTGGTGCAGCATCTAAAGTGTCCTTA
Organism: Pelobates fuscus; assembly: GCF_036172605.1. Taxonomy (NCBI): domain Eukaryota; kingdom Metazoa; phylum Chordata; class Amphibia; order Anura; family Pelobatidae; genus Pelobates; species Pelobates fuscus. Next base: position 55,187,638 of record NC_086323.1, on the reverse strand, counting down.
AAAATATATATATAAAAGCAGATAAAAAAAAGAAAAAAAGGGAAAATATATAGTGTAGTATGTCACTGTCCAAATAAATAGAATAAAACAAAAGAAATACACTCTTCTACAATTTCCTGGAGCTAAAATTGTAGTTCCAACTTGAACGCCTGGACGGAACAATCCCCGCCTATGGATATAGTGTGGTTCTTGGTGGCTGCAGTCACTAAAATGGTGGAAACATAAGCAGCTCTGTGGATATGGGCTTAGGGTATTATAGTGTAGTGTCCACTTGTAGGTATAGATAATGGTCTTTTCCCTTTCAGAAATATAGGAGAAAAAGGAAAAAATAAAAACCAAAATAGTGTGTACCGCAAGGCACAGAATACAATTAAAGTGGTAAGAAATTTCCTCACATTTGATGGAGCAGATGTGGACTGCTCTATCCCTCGGGCTTGGGTGGTACAATCCCCACCACGGATACGGTAGTTCAAGCAGCATAGCAGCAAAGGTTGGTCCAATAAAAAAGTACATTTATTTAAAGATAATTAATATAAAAATATAAAACAAGAAAAAATACACTCAAAGTGAGGTAGATAATAATAATAATAATAATAATAATAAATAGACTTAACGCGTTTCACCTGGCAAGAGGCTTTCTCACAAGTGTTTTCACATAAAAGTGTTTCGTATATATATTTGTGTTCGGGGCAATATTGCCATAATGAATGAAGTTAAAACATGAATAGTTGTAATACACCAGTCGGTTGTGGTGTGCTGGAACCGACAATGCAGTAGGTCTGTAATAAAGAAGTGAACAAAAAAGGAGAGAGGAAACCGCGCCTTAAATATAGAGAAATATATAAATATACAAAATGTATACGTACACAATGGTAGGAGTAATGGTCTCTAATACAATTTGACCTCGAAAAGAAAAGAGCATACAAAATAATAGTGCAGTATGTCAAATATAATAAGTATGTGGATGACTAATGGAGATAATTTTCACTCACATTTCCCAGAGCTAACTAAGAGCTCCGCTGTTAGTACACGTGGACGGAACAATCCCCGTTTAAGGATATATGTGGAGTAGTATATCCTTAGACGGGGATTGTTCCGTCCACGTGTACTAATAGCAGAACTCTTAGTTAGCTCTGGGAAATGTGAGTGAAAATTACCTCCATTAATCATCCACATACTTATTATATTTGACATACTGCACTATTATTTTGTATGCTCTTTTCTTTTCTAGGTCAAATTGTATTAGAGACCATTACTCCTACCATTGTGTACGTATACATTTTGTATATTTATATATTTCTCTATATTTAAGGCGCGGTTTCCTCTCTCCTTTTTTGTTTACGTCACTTTCTTACAAGGTTGGGGTTCCTTTTATTGGTCACTGCAGCCTATTTTCCACATAGCGAGCGCCCAAATCATCAATTTTCTGTAATAAAGAAGGTCCACTTTAGAGGGTGATGTGAAAAGAGGGAGTGGTGGGAGGGGCAACTCGCCAGACCAGTAACGGTAAGGGAGAGAGGATTGGCGGCCCTTAAAAGGGGACCCAATCCTCTCCCACAACTCCCTCTGGTTATGGGATATTCCTTTTGCAGAGCTCAGCAGTGATTTGTTGAAAGGTGTTCTAAGGGAAGTTGGACTAGCTGTGTCCACTCTGTGAGAAGAAGAGCCAGATCTGGCAGGGGTACTCGGAAGAGACAGTTCCTCTGCTACTTTTGGGAACTTGAGACAAACTATAATATTAAACAACAATTAGTATGAAACCTAAATGAATACTGGCAGGCTAACTATTGCCAAATGGTGAAGAAATTCCACTAAAAAGGTGACATGAGAGGCCCTGCTAGTTGCCAAGCTGCGTGATAGGCTCTATCTATGCATTGGCCTGAGGGGATTTCGTGGTCACCAAACGTTGTGGCAGGGTGTCGGCCTCTAGGTGACAATTAATGCATAAGATAGTATGGGATTGACAGGTGAGCACTAACCAATGGAATAAAGTCCAGAAAAGTTATACTTTATTGGACTCCTAGATCCCTATGAGCCAGTAACTTCTACCTGGGGGAGTACATAAGTTGCGTATGAGCAATACATAGTTAATTGATGTACCTTAGACTGTGTAATTCAGAAGAATAGTCAGTTCACTAGGTTTGGAACCTAATGATGAGAAAACGCATAGTTTTGTTTAGAGTATCTAAGATTTGTGTGGGCCAGATCATGGCCCCAGATAATTTTGAAACAGACAGACCTACCCAAGTAGCTAAGTATGAGGTATAATGGGCAAATGCTGCCCAGCAACCTTGTAACCTGAAATGTAAAGCATAATAGTCAAGTTAAGTAATAGTGCATGATCTACCATTATACTATATATACCCAGATCCACCTTGCTAGTAGAAACCTGACTCAAGTGATAACAGCTGGCCAGAGTATATCACCTATTAACAGAGTGAAATTGACAGTAAGCATTGTGAATGACAAGCCATGGTGGTATATATGTCAAATAATTAAAAATGTAACCCACCTAAATGTGTCAAAAGCTGAAACCTGCCAAATGGCAGAAGAAACCTAAACAGTGTACAAGTCCTCAAATAAACCTAAGGATATAAGTGATAAACATATAAATATTGGACAGCTTAATGATGCTGCATGCAATGATAGCAAAACATGATTTATAATATGAAAACACCCCGAAATAGTAAGTTTCAGGAACACAGTAGATTAACCTGTGAAACCAGAAGATTGTAATACCTAACTTTAACCAGTAGGGGGACTCGCAACCCCTGTAATTCCTGAAACAAGTATGGTAATAGTGCAATTCGCCTAAATTCGCATTAATACCTTTAATGTACAGTGAAACAAAACAGTTCAATGTGTGTTCGGGAGTAACTGCACGAATGCTCTATATGGCAATAGAGCGTTCTTGTATTATCAACACTACAAGATTATGGAGCCGAATGCTCCAAGAAACAAAGTATTAAAAGTGCCTAATATGTGCGAAGGGAGCCGAACCTGGAAAACCATTTGTGTCAGTGAAAGTCCCTGAAAGCTCCCCTGCAGTAAGTATGTGAGTAAGCGTTCTTGCTTAAGTAGGCACGAAAACAGCCGAATGTAACCAAATAAGACAAACGAGTAAGTAGTCAAATAGACCCAAACCAAGATGATGCCATTGGATGTGACCGAGGCGTGACGGCTGAGCCTATAGCTTGCAGTTCAGCAGGCACTTCTGGGACAGTCTCCGTCGAACTGGAGGAGGAAGCGGGCTGGAACAGTCGGAAATAGGTTGGGTAAGCTGAACAATGGACAGCAAGCCATGAAAGCAGGATCACGAGGAGACAGGTAAGCTCTGTAAGATGGCGACTTGTGGGTGACCACAAGTAGTCACACTCAACTCGCTAGACCAGTAATGGTAAGGGAGAGCGGATTGGCAACCCTTAAAAGGGGATCCAAGCCCCTCCCACAACTACAGGGCCAGCCTTTAATATATATATAGTCATGGGAAAAAGAAAGTACACCCTCTTTTAATTCTATGGTTTTACATATACGGACATAATAACAATCATCTGTTCCTTATTAGGTCTTAAAATTAGGTAAATATCTTATACTACTAATTGTAATGTCTTCATGGAGCACTGGAGTCCTGCATGTTCTACCAGGTGACTCCTCTATGTAATCCTTTATCTCTTATCCTACAATAAAAAAGTATATTTACCTAAAATGAGGTAAATACAACCTCAGATGTACAAAAACACATGACATATTACACATTGTCATGCTTTATTTAACACAATTAAAGCCAAAATGGAGAAGCCATGTGTAAAAAAGAAAGTACACCCTTACTGCTTCCATAGGAATTAAAATGCCCTTGATTAATTGATCATCAGCAAGTGTGACCAAAGCCAAAGTATTAGCAGCTTGCTGGTGTGGATTGTTCAGGTGTGACATGGTGTAATATGTCATGTGTTGTTGTTCTAGTTATCTCATTTTAAAACCTGCTAAGGAACAGGTGATTGTTATTATGGCCCGATATGTAAAACCATATAATTCAAAGGGGGGTATTTATCTAATTTGCCAACGTTCTACCTTAAAATGTCTGCAACTATTGTTTTACATATTTATTTATTTTTTGTAAGTTCAGTTAAGCAAACAATTAAACAAATGATCTATTCGGGGTGAAAATATACATATATTTTAATTTACACAGTATGTAAGGTTGTCAAAGCAAATTTTAAATACTTTTCTGTTAGTATTTCTTTTAGAATCTAATTAGATTTTTCTTTCTTTAGCACAATTATCCAATAGAGGTATCCTAGATTTGTTGAAAGATGAGATCTTTGTGGACTTCTTTAACACTTTTCTAAACCTTCCTGTGAGTATTGAAGGAACACTAAATCAGACGCATTGCACATGTATAAAGAACACCATCATCTTTGCTGACAAGTTATTTTTTTTTTGTTAAAGAAATTCTCATTTTTAAAGTGAGAATCCACCACATCTACCTACTGGATAAAATGCAGGGAATATCTCCACCCCATTTAGGGGCAATAACCCTATCAATACCTAAGAAACTGCAGCAAGATAAATGTAGTGGTGAATTTGATTACCGTATTATTCCATGAATACGACTTTTTTTTTTCAAAATACATTTTGGCTAAAATTGGGTGTCATCTTATAAAGGAATGTCACTGCAGGGGTTAAAAAAAAACACTTGTGTGGTGGGCCCAAGTTAAGATCGTACCTGCCACATTTTAGTGTACAAAGGCCCACACACATACCTGTTCTCCCTCCCACCAATCCACTTTTGAATGCTGTGGCAAGGAGTGGGAGTTGCGTGGGAGCTGTGTCAGACATCAGTACTTACCACCAATGGAGCTCCGGATACATGCTACACTATAAAAGGAGCAGCCATATTAAGGTTTGCTCCACCTCAGGTAGGTGCTGCTTTCTGATTTATATTTATAGGAGAGAAAATGGGGATCAGGGAGCAGAGGGAATAGTACTGTGATGTCCCAGCATGCCCTCACACCACCTGCTGTATCATGGGAGCTGTAGTCTCCCAGCACGCACTATAGAGCTATTAACTTCACAGAGTACCGTAGCACAGGGGAGGCATGAGAATCAGACGTGTGTGGTGCTAGTCAGAAGTCACCTTTAAAATATCAAAGTTGTTCTATTTGATGTTTAAAATATTAATTTCTACATTTTAGGCTCAGAAAATAGGAGTCGTCTTATACACGGGGGTGTCTTATACGGTGCTTGCATGAGGTGCATGGGCAAGATTGATAGAAACCGAAGGAAAGAATCCGAGAATATTTACCCAGGAGGGAGAAGTGGTGGATTTTCACTTTAAAAACGAGAATCCCTCTTGGGTTAAATGTGAAGTAGGATCTATCTATTGATTATTAAAATATTATAACATTTTGTGTTTTTTTATGTATATGTTTATTGTTTGAACAGTGCTATGTGTCATCTTATAGCTTTATAGTATTTTTGTATCATTTTGCCTTTTGGGGCAAATGAAACTTTTCATGTTAATTTAATTTTACAGATCTTCGGTCAGACTCCCTGCTTTATTTCCGGCTTGCAGCAGTGGGAGCTATGTCCGGCTTTACCTTCTAAACTTGTAAGTTTGTTCTTACATTGTGTGTATATTAGTAATATAGACAACAATTTAAATAACATTATTTAGCGTTTTCCTAATTTCCCCACTTCATATCTTTGTGAACAGGACTATCTCCTTTACTTTGTGGCATTCAATATATATTAATCACCAAACTGGAAAATGTATTATAGTAAAATATAATTAATGTAATATAGTATGCCGCTTGCATTTTCACCTTTTGGAAACCAGCTATCAATGAATGTGCTGACGCTTAAAGTCTTTTAAGAAATGTATCTTGCCTAAATAAGTTACAGGTATTATACACTGATCAGCCAGAACATTAAAACCACCTGCCTAATATAGTGTAGGTACTGCTTATACTGCCAAAACTGCTCTGATGCATTGAAGGATGCTATCCACAAGACCTGTGAACATGTCCTGTGGTATCTGGCACCAAGACATTAGCAGCAGATCTTGTAAGTCCTGCTAGTTGTGAGGTGGGGCCTCCATGGATCGGATTTTTTTTTTTGTTTCAGCACATCACACGGATGCCCAACAGCATTTAGAGCTGGGGAATTTGGTGACCGAAGCCACACATTGAACTCTGTCATGTTCCTCAAAGGTCCCAGTTGGCCTGCCTTCCTCCCACAGTGCATCCTGCTGCCATCTCTTCCCCAGTTAAATGATGCACACTAAAAGAAAATGTGATTCTTCAGACAAAGCAACCTGCTTCCATTTCTCCATGGTCCAGTTCTGATGCTCATATCCCCATATCCGCAAGGTTCTTCTGGTGGTAGACAGGGGTCATTGGGCAGCCACGCAGCCCAATATGCAGCATACTGTGATGCACTGTGTGTTCTGACTCTTTTTTGTCATGGCCAGCTTACATTTTTCAGTAATTTGAGCTACAGTAGCTTTTCAGTGTGATCAGACAAGATGGTCTTTCCTTCTCTTCATACATACATCATTGACTCATGGGTGCCCCTGACCCTGATGACAGTTCACCAGTTGTCCATTCTTCTACCACTTTTGGTAGGTATTAACCACTGCATACCGTAAACATGACATGACATGACTTGCCATTTTGGAGATGCTCTGACCCAGTGATCTGGCCATCACTATTTGGCCCTGGTCAAAGTCACTCAGATCGTTTTCTTGCTCATTTTCCCTGCTTCCAACACAAGAAATTCAAGTACTGATTGTTCACTTGCTGCCTAATCTATCCCACCCCTGGACAAGTACCATTGTAACTGTACAATTAATGTTATTCACTTCACTTGTCAGTGGTTTTAATGTTGTGATCATTGTACTTGTACATTGTGCTTTAAGACATTATAGAAATAAAATATTTTCAATTTAGTCTAGTATTGGTTTCAACATCTTAAATATTGGAAAGTGTGAGACATGTAAATTAATATTTTATAATCTAGTTCAGATCAGTGCATTGGCCCAGCAGAGATAGCCTTAAGACATTTGTAATATGATCTAAAAGGGATTTACACACAAATATATTTAAACTTTTCATTGATGCACCCTTATTCTAGATCAGTGCTATCCAACTTTGTTTCAATTTCATTTACCTTTCACCCTGTCTGTATTCAATCCATCAGCCAACTCAACTATATATCATCTCCACATTCCATTCTATATGTCCTTTTCTTCTTCCATTTTAGAAAGTAATAACATTAACTGAAATAATATCCTCAGGTTAAATCCATCCCCATACATAATACTTAATTTGAACCTTAGTTCACACCTATACATAATCCTAACTGCACTGTTGACCACCAGTTGGATTCTCCCCTATAGTACACTGGCGAACAGTGCATGGTCTTGCTCAAGTTTTATTGTCTCTGCTATGTTGCCTTATGTGGGCCTCTTTCAGATGTCCAGGACAGAGAGAGAACATGACACAAATTCCCTTGATCTCTCTGCAACTCCAAGGATTGTAACATATTGGTGCAGTGCACAAGCTAGACATTAAAGTCTAAAAGGCCTCGCCTTGAAATGTAGTGGGGGCACATTATCCACCACAGTGTGATAGCAGTAGCTTTTGCAACACTCTGCTGCACTCCTTGTGATCTGTCAGGTTTGTGCGTCAGCAACCACTATGTATGTGGTCAATGCAATCACAGGTTGCACAGCTCTAAGGCCAGGTCTGGATGGTCAGCACAACCCTAGATTTGTTAGGGTTAGAATATATAGGATGCATTGGGATTCAATTGGATTCTTGCTGTACCTATTCAGCTGCCAAATCACTGCAGACCTTGCTTAATTCAAATAGACACCACACACCACTGAAGCCTTCATCTATTTGCTGGGGTCTCAGCACTTATTTTAGAGTCTTGTCCTTTTCTTTTTGATATTAGGCTCACTGTACACTGTCATCATCTCCACCAACAAGAATATGGCATTAGCAATGTAAGGATTTGCTTCACATTAGCTGTCATGTTCTGTCAACTAGTAATAATAATGTTGCTAACATTTGCTGTGTATCGTCTACTGGGTAGTTTTGTGAGATGTTCTTTTTACTCATTGCTTATATTTTTTAATTGTATGCAGAGCCCTCGGTGCACAGGATTCATAAAATGGCTAAAAGATCACCGACTTCCGTTCTTCTACCATTCTGACCTTTGCTTGCACTACCTGCTCTGCCAGGAGCTACTGCAAAATGGGAGAGAGGGACAGACCTTCCATCAAAATGAAACCTCTTCCAAAGGTATGACATGAAGCCACCATCATTTACACTGCACAGAGCTGTCTACCAGTGTTTAAAGAGAATGATTGATAGGGTTTTTTCATTAAATCCCAAATTGTCAGGAATTAACCATAGGATTACAGATTTTAGGCCAATTTAGCCACATTTGAAAGTTTTTCTAACTCACCTGTTTTGGTTAAAGATTGACAATCCCCTGGTTGTTTCTCCTCCATAAATTACTGGTTTAGTGAATTATCTTTTAAGATAAGTTATGACAATTCACTTGAAATCTGTTGCAGATCAGGATGAAGCTCATTGGCTGCTGCGTCGGTGCATTGGGAGCGTAAGGGGAATTCTGCGTTTTCGAGCATACTTGCATGGCTCATTAGGTAAGTCACTTCCAAGCACAACATGTTGAGTGCCAGCAAAGATAGGATTGTTGCAAAGGGACCACTTCATAATGAAACAAAACAATTATGAACATATCTGAAAAAAATTAAACTAGTTACAGAGTAAGCAATTAACGGTTGACAAATTAGAGTCTGTCCCCGTTTCAAAGTACAAAATTGTGATAAGGATATGAACTCATATTATTAACTGGGAACTTGCCTGAAGATCTACATATAGAGACTAGGAGTAGGTAGCCTTGGGCTAAAGCTGTAGATTAGTTTCCTTTTGTGTGTTGAGAGACAACAGACAGCACAATACAATAAACACTGAATAAAATACTATTTGCTAACACACAGGGAGCGGGGCCTGACTGCCATGCCGGACAGAGGCATCTAGTGAGAGTTCCGGCACTTACTCTAACAAAAGCAGATATTCCTTCAATTTGTGCCCACATCGACAATGCTGGATGCTCCTGGGGTGCCCCTGAACCAATCAAGGGGTCACCGGAACGTGTATTGATGCCTCTGGGTGTCCACGCAACCGGGGAAGCCTGTGCTGGTTTGGCAGCCTAGTTAATCTGGGTGAGTGGAGATGTGGCCGATCTACACACCCTGGACTTGCTGCTGAGGATTGAGCCCCAACTCCTGCCCCTATGGGCTGGTGGGGGTTAACCTGGTCCCCACTGGAGGGAACTGATGCCACACAGACCACCACAGCTGAACTAACAGAGCAGATGGGTTCCAGCGCTTGATCCACAAAATGGCATCCACGTGGCTTACCCTAGACAAAGCTCTGCCGACTGAATGCGGACATCCCTACAAACCAAGACATCTGCTGACCGCAGCTCTCACCCTTGAACTTGTCTTACCAGCGAATGGCAATGGCATTTCGGCTGTCCAATGCTCCAGGCCCAGTGTACTGGACTGGTCTCCACGACTTCCTTCCTGGGCTTTGAGCCCCCCAGAGGACACCCCTACAACCATGACCCCACTCCTGGACAGAACATCCCAGCCAGGATCTCTGTTCATGGTCCTTAGTGGAGCCGGAACCGTGGGCACAGGTGGCAGGCTCAAGAAGAGCCTAGGGCTGGCAGGGTGGTGCTTATTAGCCCACCTGTTAGGACCCTGCAGCTATTACACTTCAATGGGAAGCCGAGACCTGATGATCCAGCATGTATACCCCTGTGTCTACACCAGCGGTCTCATGAAGCTGATCCCAGAGGGTAGCGTGGACTCCCCTCTCCGAGACTCCAGTGGCTTATAATAACTCTTGCTCCACATGTCGACCTTATGCTTGTATTCATTAAGCCTGCTAGTCGTTCATAAATAGGGCCCTATCTAATGCCCTGTTCATCATATGTACACACTTCTTACATTTAGGATGTGTGTAGCTCAGTACTGTACAGGAGGTATTAAGCATGTTGATTTTAGTGGTGCAGTAGCTCCGTGGAGTGTATTGTCTCAATAACTTGCATTACCTGATTGTTTAACTGGAATTGCTGCATCCCTTTTGCATATAGAAACATAGAATGTGACGGCAGATAAGAACCCTTCGGCCCATCTAGTCTGCCCAATTTTCTAAATACTTTCATTAGTCCCTAGCCTTATCTTATAGTTAGGATAGCCTTATGCCTATCCCACGCATGCTTAAACTTCTTTACTGTGTTAACCTCTACCACTTCAGCTGGAAGGCTATTCCATGCATCCACTACCCTCTTAGTAAAGTAATACTTCCTGATATATCACTGTCACTGTGTAACTTAGGCAGTTGAATCCTGCATAGTAACTCTCTAGACCCACTTTATCCAACAGTCCCTCATGATGAACATACCTACCTAACCTATCGGATTATGGCATGTGTACTTAACCTGCGTTTCACTAACTGTTTAGTCTGCAAATTTAACATTCTCACAGTCATTAATCTTGCCTGGATAGCTCACTACTGCTTAACTAAGATTCTAATAACTGTCTACGATAATGAACCTGAGATCCTGTACCGTGTACCGTGATCATGACTTATTTCTATTATTTTCTAACACTCCTTTCTCTTCTGTAACGTACCTTTATTGATTCAATAAAAGAAAGATTGAAAAAAAATTATAATTTGCTAGCACATTCTGTGGATTACAGGGGAATAATCCTGACATTTAGTAGTTAATTTAGTTTGTATAAGAAAAGTCTTACGTCATTAAAATGGAGAAAATAAGATGAATGGGGAGGAGTTTTTTGATGCATGCCTTTATAAACATTTTTTGGAACTGAGATCCTTAGCAAAGTTTGATTAATGAATTGGTTTAGGAATATATGTAGATATTTCTATACAATCACGATTTGTATAGCAAGTACAAATGTATTTTCTGTGTATATTTTATTTCAGTTACCTAAATGCAATTAGTGAAAAGGTGTTTTGGTAGAGTTAGTTTTGCAGCTGTTTTATCATTTGTCCTATTTTTCCAGGTGAAGAGTTGGCCTGTTTTTGGCTACATGCAGAGCGGATTTTGGGTATAGATGAAAATGACGAAACTCAGAAAGCCTTATACCTGTCCCTTATCAGAGTATTAAAGGTTACTCATCTGCGTGCCGGTTCTGCTGTAATGGAATCTTGCAGCATTAGCAGTGGTAAGAAAATATAACTGAATAATGTCAAAACTTGAGTTGAGTTTGTACAATAACGTGTAAGCAGTGCAGTGACCCAACATATACAAAGTGAGTGTAAAACCATTTGGTTTGCCGGATTATGGTTGCATTTTGATAGGGGATTCCCAGTGTCCTCGTTGGTGCGGTCATTGTTCTGCCTGTATGGGAGCAGGAGATGGGGTGCGTCCGGCGGCCCTCACTTCGGGGGTGCCGCATGGTCTCCGCCATTTTGGGAGCGGACTCTCGTTGGTGTAGCGGCACTTGTCTGGGTCACAGGGTGGGGACCGGGATCACCCCCGCCGGTCCATAGGGGGGGGGAACAGGGCCGGACCCGCCCAGCCTTGCGTTTCAGCTATACCGCTGGTGGGCAGGATAGCTGGGCGGCGGCCGTCCACCCCACTCACCGCCCGGGCGGTCTCCATCACGGTCGTCTGGGATCGCCCCACCGAGGGACTAGAACCGCGTGGCAAGCCTCACCTCGGGACCAGGGTTGCCTCACAAACTGGGGTACAAGTTTCTGGCTGTGAATCAGTGTTTTGCTGATCGATAGGGCCATAAACTCGAGCTTTTTTGCAGGAGCTCTGTCTCCATGCTTCCACTCAGCATGGCGGTCCGGCCCCGCCCCCCGTTTCTGATTCTTAATGGTTGAATAGTCAAATTTTTTTTAACCAGGTATCTTTGCTGTCTTCTTGACCATTTGTGATTTCTTTTTTCTTCTCGTTTTAGAGTCAGTCGCCCAGTTAAAACACTGGCATCCACCAGGACGACCGCGAGATGTACTGAATTCATTGCAGACTGAGGCTCTTGAAAAACTACACAAGTATTGGGTGCCAGGATTTCTTTCACACTGTCAAGTTTGCCTGTCTAGGTTTCCTGAGGGATCTATTCTGCTGGAAATACGGCAGCAAAGCACAACAGTGAGAGACTTTTCTGATCCTCTTCCTATGAGTATCAAAAAGCAAGAAAAGCCACCTGCAATTTACTCCAGTGAGGTTAACAAAAGGAGGCAGTGGCATCTCCTGACTTTTGGTATTGGAACCAATTATGATAGTTATCTTGAAACACATGCAACCTGCCAACTGAACCTCAAAGAGAGCAATTGTATGAATTCTTCTGTTAACCAAAAAGTTGGATGTCCAAATGTCCTTGTTCCAACATCAACAAGGACAGAATCTTCCTTTATTGTTCAACCACTGCCCAAAAACATGCAGGATCCATGTGGTGTACACAAGATTCTTCTTCCCCATCCACAGGATACTCCCATCACGTGTCAGTTTTTGTCCTCAGGGTTAGATTTGAGAAATACTGAACTCATCTCTGACTGGTTGCATTGGGCTCTAAGTGCAGAGGAGTATGCATCTGCTCCTTTTCATGCATTCTTGATAAAAAAGGGTGAACACAAAGGTGTCAGACTGGTCAGTCTGTGGAAGGAACTGAGAGTAATCCTATGGGCACTGCTTCGTAAGGATAGTATGGTGCTTTGCCGTGTGTTAAGTCACCAGTTGTGCCAAAATTATCTGCAGGAAGAGAAAGACAAGTTCAGTAAAACTTCATCCAAAACAGATTCCTGCCCATCACAACTTATTGCCAGGCGTCTTAGGCAGCTGCTGCCTTTCCAAGATGCTCTACCATGGGTCCTGCAGGCACAAACTCAGGTCTGCCAGGTATGTATTTTTCCACCAATATAAAAATAAAATGTCTGCTAGTATAAGGGAATTGTGTGCAACAGTTGCAGTCAGATAATTGACGTTATTATCCTGATGATAGAATGTTGATGCAGTGACAAATCTTAGTCATCTGGAATTATCAGACTTTGACAAGGCAATTAAGAATTTTAAAATACCTGAATTGGAAAACATTTTCCAGGTTAGATATTTTGAGTATATAAAATTGTATTTATTTCCCTTCAGAAGATACTTAGAAGTGTTTGTTCTGTTTTTGATTATCCTTTACTGTGTTACTGTTCTGATCTACAGAGTCTATGTTCCCTTTATAAGCAATTTCTTGATGAAGAAGACCGAATTTTCCTGCAGTTTGTGGTAAGTGCACATCCCAGTTATCTCCATTGCCGCAAGCCAGCATTCCCTTTTTAAATAAACTGGATATTAATTAAGAACTGTTCATTCTTTTATAACTATCAATCTAAAAGTGATATCAATTTTAGCCTTGTAGAAATATTTCTTTCAAGATTCACTGTTGGTTCCAAGTTAATTTCTAGCAAAATGTCATTCATGGGGCTTCTTCATAAATAAGGATACATGTCTTATAACTTAGAATACTGTAGGTAACATTTTAGGACCTTTTTTCAATTATTGTTATTTTCACATATACCAGAGTTCTAAATTCCTAGAAGTCAACCCCGACAGGTCGGTAAACTCCCACACAGGGGAGATCTGCATTAATAGGATCCAAAGGATAAAGACAGCTCTGGCTTTGGCTCAGGCGTGTGCACATGGTGAGGAGATAGAGCCACTGGATTCGGAGGCATGGAACATTCTGGTCACTGAAGATCTTTCCCAGGGAGGGTCACTCAAGCCACCTCCTCAACCAGAAATTATTCTGAAACTAGGTAACACATGGAATACCTGCTATACCATCCAAAGAATGTTCAGTTCACCGTTTTTGTTGTGTACATTTTCTTTAATCCCAACATTTAACAAAGGGTGGGATCAGTAAACTCCAATTACTACGTTCACAGGCTAAGCAGAAAAAAGTTATAATTAAAATGATACTTGTAACCCCTAAAACACTTTAGCTTGCTGAAATCATTTACGTGTGAGGAGTGTGTCATCTTTTTTCATTTTACAAAAATGTGCAGATTTCAATGGAAATCAACAATTTTATAAATTAGCCTTGTTAAACCAACTCTCTCCACCCCCCCCAACCCCCCCTGGCTGACAGGCAATCAGACAACCAGTCCAGTTACTTGTTACTTCCTGGTTACTTAGCTCAGTGGAGCTAAACTCAAAAGGCAATTTCCCAGAGCACCTGCCTTTCAAAGACTTCTCACTAAGCTGATTTGGAAGTCTGTGATAAGACAGCTACAGAAAGACCCCAGCTTTCATAAGTGATTTTTAAATATACCCTTAATGAAAAAATGTATGCATGCATTCATTGGGACTATATGTACTAAACAGTGTTTTTTTTTTTTATTATTTGGACAGTGAAGGCATGTGTGAAGGGTTAAACTTAATTCCATTACAATTGTTATAATAGCTATCCAAATTATGTATAAAAGCTTCGGAGGTTTGGCGCACTTACCTCAGTCAAGAGACTTAATACAGCAGTGATCAATGATATATCGATTTATGATCAGTCTAGATTGTGTAGATTTTGCATATTGCACTGTTTTTGTGCACAGACAGATTTTCCATTTGCCTGCTTTAGAAGTCATGTTTAAGCAATATTCAGTAACATTGTTTTATATTTGGTTTTCTACAGACTTTAGTAAAATGACCTTTGAAGAACTGGTCTTATGGAACCCTAAACTTGCTATTGAGATGATGAGTAAACAATTTCATTCCCTCAACTTGTACAAATCGTCTACTGGTAAGAGATTGGCTGGTAAGCCAATCATAGTAAAAGGTTTGGAGATGGGAAGTTGTAACATAAGTGGTAGAAGGAGAGGTTTAACAATCTGCTCCCTGCTCTTTATGCAATTGGGTGTTACATATAAATGGGAAAATAAATAAAAGAGATCCCCTATCACTTGGATTAATAATGTAGTATCAGCTAGGGATGACATGCTAATAGAAAGTCCTGTGGTTCTCCTGCACTATTTTTGCATGTTCTTTGTCTGTAGGGCATTGTGTAAGGGGCACTTGACTGTTTTGCTGTATATAAGGCATCATGCATATAGCACCAAACCTTATTTGTGTGGAAGGATGATAGTCTCACATAGTTTCACTGTGTTGTGGCTATACAGTCTAATAGGCTCGCTGTTGTCCCAGTTTACATACAGATGTTGGACTGTGAATGGAGATACTTGAATTCCTCCATCATTATGTAGCAGCCTTTCAACAGTGAGCATGGACTGCCCTTCCAGCAGTACTTATAGTACTTACTAGGTCATTCTCTGTATTTTAAAGGACAAATCCACACTGATAAAGCAATGTCCCAGCTTGCTGATGTACTTTATATGTCGGGAGTCTGTAATATCTGTGACAGTTTATAAAATAGAAATCAATGGAAATCAGCACTTGACAATTAGTAAGGTTTTCTTCCAAATCTGTTAACTCCACACAGTTACTGGAAGCGGCAGATGTGCTGATAGTACAACTCATGGAGAACAGAGCAGGATTAGAGGTGACTCTAGGCAGCCACCTAGGGGTTCGGGGATAGACAGGTGCCATGGAACCATGTTTTTGCTTGACCCCTATGCGAATATGGGTGGGGGGGGGCATAGTGGTGACCTGCCTAGTGACCTGTGGGATCCTAATTCTTCTCTGATTGAGAAGCGTAAGAACGAAACGTATCAATAAATCTTGGCTGGGGAAAAAGGGGAGGACTTGCAAAGGCTGCAGACAGCTGGTATGCAGGTTCTGCAAGCTGTTTTTAGATAAATGCCCCCAAAATATGCAGAAAAAAATGCATGCAAATTTACCACGGGAATATATCTACCTTTTTTTTTCCAATGGCGTATTCCGTTAATCTACTACGGTACAAAGGAACAAGAATTATTTTTTAATTTCCTGTTTATGGATAACATGTGATAACCCAAGATAAAAAAAAGTGATGCGACATGGAAGTGCAACATGGAGGAGAATAAAAAAAAACCAATATTTAATTGTTCCCTAGATATAGCACATGAAGAGCCTCTTGTAAAGGCAAAACAAGCATTGGCATCCTAGTCTAGCTATTATAATATAGTTATTAGGCTTTAGAATCACAAGGTAGGGCTGTTTATACCTTTTTCCTTCTGCCTCTCCAGAGAACCATCAATGTTTCTATCTGCCTAGAATTTCTTTACTTCTTAGAAGAAAATGCAATAGGCTTTACCATTGACTAGCTGTCTAGCATACTAATTTAGTGATTGAAAAATACTTTGATAGACCGCAGGTATCTGGGAGATATTTCTATAAGTAACAGGTGATCTTTTGAGTTATTTTGCATCTATCTCCTGGCTTTCGCATGTTCTAGGATTAGACTGCCATCTAGTTGTTTTTGTTTATATTACGATATGTAATTACTCTGGTTTCTAGAATTTGTTGTAGATAAATATAACATCCAATTTAAAGGGACACTCCAGGCACCCAGACCACTTCTGCCCATTGGAGTGGTCTGGGTGCCAACTCCCACTACCATTAACCCTGCAACTGTAATTATTCCAGTTTTTCATAAACTGCAATAATTACATTGCAGGGTTAACTCCTCCTCTAGTGGCTGTCTACTAGACAGCCACTAGAGGGCACTTCCGAGTTTCTAGCACAGATTTTCTGTGCTATAGCGTCGCTGGACGTCCTCACGCTATGTAAAGGACCTCCAGCGTTGCTAAAATCCCCATAGGGAAGCATTGAAAGCATTTTTCAATGCTTTCCTATGGGGAAGTCTAATGCGCGTGCGCGGCATTGCCGCACATGCACATTAGGTCTCAACCCGCCGGCAGCCATGCATGCGCAATTGGTCTCCCCCGTCGGATGGCGTGGGCGGATCCTGGGCTCCGGTAAGTCACTGAAGGGGTTAAAACCCCTTCAGCAACCTGAGATGGGGGGTGGGAGGGAGAGGGGACCTGCAGTGCCAGGAAAACGGTTTGTTTTCCTGGCACTGGAGTGTCCCTTTAAGGAAAGACTGAGAAACATTCCCAGTGAAATTTTTGACTTATTTTCAGTCTCTTTAACTAAATATTTGAAAGCATATTTTATTCACTTATTTGGTGCATTTTACTACAGTAAATTAAAAAAAGGTTATGTTTTTTATAGATTTTTTTCCAGTTTTTCTCCGTAACCTTTCCTTGCAGTATCACTGTATATTAATTTGCTACTATATGTTATTAACACAATACATTCAGGGCATTGATTATTAATCCACACATGCCACTGAATAGCAAAACTCTACCCTCTTTATACCGGTATCTGCACTCTACATTATCTGCCTGCATACCACTAAATTATATTAGTGTGCTTATTATTAATCCAATAATTAATAGCATGCATGGTAATCAATTAATCATTTTAACCCCCTCCATTCCATATTAACTTACATGCTATTTAAATATTTTAACCCTCTGCGCATATCATTTGCTATGTTAACGCTCTGCATTCCACATTAACCTGCAGATTTTTTCAGTTTATTATATTGCCTACACAGTCTATTAATCTGCATGCTATCACTTGATACTATTGCTCAGTATTCATTATTTACATGCATGACAGTGAACCTTGTTCATATTGCAGAGTTCCAAGGAAAGAGACAATCACGTGACATAAAACCCAAGAAGGCCAGTATCATGCTTCGCAAACCATCGTACAGACCCAGGTTCAGTTCTCGGTTTCCGAATCATCAATGCTTTGTTAATGTTAATTTGTTATAAGAAACCTGTTTATATTGTGTTTTGACCCCTTTCTATCCCATAACGTTAATTGACCCTATTCTTTCCAAAGGACTTTGCTAGAGGTTTTACATGATCCAGTGCACCTTCCATACTTCCGTCATTTTATGTTATTACATCAAGCTTTAGGACCTTTAGAATTCTGGCTGATGGTGGATGATTTGACATCTCTAAAAGATCCTAAGGCCCAAAGAGCACAGATCAATTTGATAAAAAGGAGTTTTTTTCAGTCAAAGAACAACCCAGGTAATTTGATGTATATTTACAATTTGATAAAATTGTATCTCTCAGATGCTCATCATTAGCAATGAACAAAGGAGGCCTGTGAGAATTGCCCTCTGAACAAACAAGCATACAGTGGTTGATACTTTCAGCCTCACATCATTCTCATTAAAGGGATTCTATAGTGTAAGGAATACGAAGTTGACTAGAGGGCGTCTTAGTCCTGCAATGTTATCATTGCAGTTTATCTAAAACTAAGTGGGGCTGGGGCACTGCACTCAGACCACTTCAATGTTCTGATTCTTTAAAGAGACACTATAGTCACCTGAACAACTGAATTAAGCAGTTTTGGTGTATAGAACATGCCCCTGCAGCCTCACTGCTAAATCCTCTGCCATTTAGGAGTTAAATCCCTTTGTTTATGAACCCTAGTCACACCTCCCTGCATGTGACTTGCACAGCCTTCCATAAACACTTCCTGTAAAGAGAGCCCTATTCTGTTTAAGTAAGATTTTCTTATCCCCTGCTATGTTAATAGCTTGCTAGACCCTGCAAGAGCCTCCTGTATGTGATTAAAGTTCAATTTAGAGATTTAGATACAATTATTTAAGGTAAATTACATCTGTTTGAAAGTGAAACCAGTTTTTTTTTTCATGCAGCCTCTGTCAATCATAGCCAGGGGAGGTGTGGCTAGGGCTGCATAAACAGAAACAAAGTGATTTAACTCCTAAATGACAGTGAATTGAACAGTGAAATTGCAGGGGAATGATCTATACACTAAAACTGCTTTATTTAGCTAAAGTAATTTAGGTGACTATAGTGTTCCTTTAATAGCAATTAGAAGTGATTGGGCAGCTTCTGGCAGAGTACTGCAGGAGTGTTAAAAGCATCGAGGAATTGTGCAGAGCCTTAGTTTGCCGAGGCTCTGGAGGGCTATTTCCAAAAAAACTGCACTATTTGAATGAAATAAGTGGCTATAGTGTTTCTGAAGGTGATTGCAAGTGGTCATATTGCTGGCGGCTGCATGAATATATGATGTCATACTTCAGAGATCCAGCAGCCTCCACCTGCCAGACCCATATATTGCATGCAATATGTGAGTTAGTAGGGCCCTCCACCTAGATATCGGTGAGTTTTGTGGCAACATTTGATGTGTTTGTACTTGCTCCAGGCAAACATCTCTTGGGTCTCCCCAGGCAGTGAATGAGATTATGTGGTTTCTAGGAGGAATCTCGCTGAGACAGATGGAACCAGTTACTTTGGTATATGTGTCTGAAATGATATTACTGTAATATCAACATGATCTACCCTGTGCACCAAATAACCTTGGTGTGCCTCTGGGTTAACCATCACTGTTTGAGTATCGCCTTTCAATTTCATTATTTTCTCCCTATTTTTGACAGAGAGCTTACTGCAATGCGGTGATGCTAGTATACAAGAGTTTCAAAAGACGAATTCTGTGCCAGTCCTTGTCTCTGCTCAGTCCAGTGTGTTTCGAAGCATGGAGATTGCATGGTAAGTGCATTGACTGTTAACCATGAACGATGTCATTTTGTTCTCCCTGGAAGCATGCATTTTAAAGAAGCTATAACGAAAATACAATTCCACACTTCTTGTTGCATTGACATATACTAAGCATGTGGGAAATTATCCATATTTCGGAAGGTCTGTAATAACAATTCTATGTGTGAACAATTGGACAAATTATTTAATTACAAAATTATAAAAAAAAGTGTGAAAGTGGAACAAAAAACAAAACAAAACAGATTGCTTCAATAACTTCCAAAATGTATAAATGCATCTCTTTACAGAGACTTTCTCAGAACTCCATATAAATATATAGATACATCCTGGAAATACTGGGTATCATCTGAAATTCTAACAAAAAGGGACTTAAAACATTTACAGGGTTATTCACTAACGTAAGAACTTAAAGTGAATTTCAAATTTAAGAGCACACTGTCAGGGATCTTACCTGAGGTTGGAGTCTGTAGCACAGATATGTTTGTGCACCCTTGCAGACAGACACAGTCCAAGGTGACCAGATAAGAAGCCACTTGGACTGTGAATTTATGCGTGGGGGCTGTGCAGGAAAGGATATTCCAATGCAGTACCCACAAGGACACAAACAGTAGGATAGTCGAAGGATATCCAAAGTCAAAGGATGCCAGATGTCAGGATTAATGAAGTGTAGCCTAAGTCAAGGGATGCCAGAAGTCAGGATAAACAAAGTGTAGCCAAAGTCAGAAACTGCGGTCAATATGGAATACAAGTTCAGGAGACTAGAAAACAGGAACTGAACACATACACCAGGATCAAAGACTTGATAATGCCCCCAGTTCTGCAGACATAGCCAGGTAGCACAGGGCTAGAACTACTCCAAAGAATAGGAACTGCTCTGTCTGAAAGGCAGAGTAGCAGGCCCAGGACAGCAAAGGACCTAGATTCAAATCTAAGATGGCCAAGCTTGTTTGTTTCAGTTCATGATTCTGAATTCTGCCGATGGCTCCAAAAAAGAGTAGATTGATGGCTAGGGGCAGGGCCGGATAAACATAGGGGCGGATGGAGCTGAAGCTCCAGGCCCAGGCCCATGAAATAAATCTTTTTTTTTTTTCTTCTTTTTTTTTACACACTATTTTAAGGCACAGCCTTATTTGAGGCTGCCTGGTCGTGCTGGTATTGCAGTATTACCGGCAATACAAATGCAAAAAAAAATTTCAGTGTAAACGGAGATTACTCTGCAATACCAGCACCGGCCAGTAGGGGTCACTGTGTATGGAGAGAGTCAGGGATAGGAAGTTACAGCATATCCCTCCCTGCCTCTCTCTACTCACTGATACACAGGGGAGCAGCTACACAGTGCAGATAGTTCAGACAGCAGCTCCCAGCCTGCAGAGACAGACTACAGCTCAGGGAAGTGAGGGATGAGGGGAAAGGCATCAGGGAGACATGGGGACACTGTGACACTAGGGGACACTGGGAGACGTGGGGACACTGAGACACATGGGGACACTGTGAAACATGGGGACACAGACACATGGGGATGCTGTGAGACATAGGTAGACACATTGGGACACATGTCTCCCAGTATCCCCATGCCTCCCAGCCAGTGTCCCCATGGCTCCCATTGTCCCCATATGTCTGTGTCCCCATGTCTCCCAGTGTCCCTATGTCTCCCAGCTAGTGTCCCTAGTTTCTCAGTGTCCCTATGGCTCCCAGTATCCCCATGCCTCCCAGCCAGTGTCCCCATGGCTCCCATTGTCCCCATATGTCAGTGTCCCCATGTATCTGTGTCCTTAGTGTCTGTGACCCCATTTCTCCCAGTGTCCCCAAATGTCTGTGTCTCCATGTTTCCATGTCTATGTGTCCCCATGTCTGTATCCACAAGTGCCCCTATGTCTCCCAGTGTCCCCAAGTGTCTCAGTGCCCCCGTGTCTCCAAGTGTCTCAGTGTCCCCGTGTCTCTGTGTCCCCATGTATCCTAGTGACACGGGACACACTGAGACATGGGGAGAAATGGGGACACAGACACTGGGAGACTAGGGGACTGGGCGACATGGGGACACTGACACTGTGATGCATAGGGACACTGATGCCAGACTGGCCTTCCAATTCTTTGGACAGACATAACCCCTTTTTGAGCATGTTAGCCCCTTCTGGCAGTTCTGGTCATGTGATTCGCATCAGTGGCCTACTTTTTTACCCCTCCCATTGGCTTCCTGCTTAACTGGACACTGCTGTTGGTATGGATTTACTTGAAAGATGAAAGCATAAATTAGATAAAGAGATTAGCATAGAGTATGTGTTTTCTTATAGCTGCATCCTTTGAGTTTCCCTTCAACACCAACTCCATCAGATACATGATGCTTGAGAGGTATGACTGTTTTAGTATACAATAAAAAGTACAAATGAATAAAAGTTCCTAAAATCTAATAGTGGTGCTACAATCACCTTAGTGGGCCACACTACCACAAATACAACAAGTGAACAATAAAAACAAATAATTTATTTTTGAGAGCACTCAAAATAAATAGATAAAAATACCCAGAATGCAATCGATCAATCTAAAGGAATAAACCAAAAAGAGAAAAACATAGGGTAATATAGTTAGGATAAAATAATTGAATATCAGGTGTTGGTCTCACTCACATATACAGAGCCACTCAATAAGCTGGCTCAAACTTCATGCCTTGGATAAATGGTTAAAAGGACTTCTGGCAGGAACGCCAAAGAAATCTGTATCTGGTACCTCCAAGTTCATTCAGGACGCAGAATGTAGGGGGTTACACCAAAATTTATTGTAACAATTGATAAATAAAACAGAAAAAATTGGAAAGTTCCACACAATTAAAAGTCCAGTCACTCAACGCGTTTCGGCTATCGCCTTCGTCAGAAGTGATCCATTTCTCCAAGGCATCTATTCTTTTATTCGAATGAATACATACAATAGATGGTAAATCACACTTCTGGATATATCTGTAAAAAATGTATTTAACACACACAATAGTGTAATACAGTTTATATAACTGGACAGTGCAGAATTTTCAAATGAGGTACTCACAAACGTGGAGCCAATTATATGTGGCTCTCACTGATATCGCCTTGGGACGTTTTTGGAAGGATGTCCCTCTCCTAACTGGATCACTGGTCCCACTCGATTTTCAAACGATTCCGAGATGGGTGGATATACCCGGTTTTCCAGGAAAATGAAGCTCTTTAATACGGAATATTTAGAATGGCATAAATAGGCAACAAATTTATTGGAAAAATGCTTGTACAAATAAAATATGAAAATACTAAGGGTTTAAAAGTAACAAATAAAATGATAAAAAACTTTCAGCTATAGCTGCTATATAAAAGTGCAGCCAAGTGGCTAATAAGTAGTCCGAAACGCGTTTCGCCCCTGTGTGGGGCTTTATAAATCGGTAAAAAAGTCAGATCTTGTCAGACCTTCCGGCATTCGCTAACCGTGGACTTCCGGGTTCTCGGAGCGCGGCCACTCCCCCTCCTATGACGTGGTCGTTCCCAGGGTTCATAGAGAGTCCGCGTCAACACCACAGTGCTTGATCAACTCGAAAGCTCCCGCGAACTTCAAACTGAATAATTACTTCTACTGTGTATCGGACCCGGACTGTTTAATCATTTACCCTCCTTCTCCTCTCCTACGACCTCGGACTGTTTTTGGATATTCTCTTGCCTGCTGCAACCTCGATTCTCTCTGGAATCTCCATCACCAATTTGGATTATCACTCCTTCATAAGTTAAGTAAACCAGATTGGCTCAACCTTAATATATAACCATCCTAAATCTAAGTGGTTCGCTATCTGCTCCACATCAACTCATAATCTTGTTTCCAACACCTACTTATTTATCTGCATCCTACTTTGGAACTTCTCGCTGGTTGTGTTAAAATTACCTTATCCTAAAACAACTTCAAACACCGCTGCTGGTTATAACCTGCCAGGAATTAAAGAGACAGTTCAATTTGATTATCTTTTTTATTTAAAGTAATAAACGTTATCAAACTCAGAAATCTGCAGTTGTTTCCATCTTATCACCAATTGAGCGTTACAGATTGATCAAGCCTAATTAATGGATACAGCAGATCTCACTTCTGAAATCACCAGATTAAACCAAAGGGTGGATACTCTCACTCAAGGCATGCAAGATCTACAGATCACCAATGAAAGAATCCTTACTTATGTAAGGGACTTGCAAACCCATACTCCTCACACAGTTACACACTCGGCTAGTGACCCTGCTGTCTCCAACCCCGAAAAATTCTCTGGAGACAGGTCCCAATACCGAGAGTTCATCAATTCCTGCAAGTTGTTGATTGCATTAAAACCCCGATCATATCCCACAGAAAGATCTAAAGTTTGTTCTGTTATTTCATTTTTGAGAGGTGAACCCATGGCCTGGGCTCATTCCTTTCTTGAGAATGATGATCCCATATTGGATTCTCTGGATGAATTCTTTGAAGCCATGTCTCTCCTTTACGAAGACCCAAACAAACAAGCGACTGCAGATTTAACCATTAGAACACTGCAGCAAAGAAACCGGCCTGTTGAAGATTACATTGCTGAATTCAAACGATGGGCACCTGAAACTCAGTGGAATGACATAACTCTACGTAACCAGTTCCGTATTGGGTTATCTGAAGCTGTCAAAGATGAGCTCTCCAGAACTGAACTACCTACTACACTAAATACACTTATTCAACTGTCAATCAGTATCGACAGAAGACTTAGGGAAAGAAAAGCTGAGAAATCACTCATTAGCTCTCTATGGAAAAAACCCTTCACCTCTTCAAAGGCACCGGAGAAACCTATAACTCCCGCTGAACCTATGGAAATAGGGGTTGTGAGAAGTCCTCTTACTCCAGAAGAGAGAACCAGAAGAAGACAACTGAACCTCTGCATGTACTGTGCTTCGCAAGAACATGTGGTCCCAGACTGTCCCCTATTGAAACGTCCAAGAGGCGGTAAGCATGGTTCTACCACGACTATAATGAGTGTACTTCCTTCTAAACCAACCTCTCATTTCTCCTCTGTCTCTCTCATATTACAGTGGGACAAAGAAAGAATTACGACTAAGGCCATTATTGATTCCGGTGCTAATGGGGTGTTCCTGGACTCATCCTTTGTTACAAAAAATAAAATTCCTTGTGTTCAAAAACGTAATTCCGTCTCTGTCAGAGTTATTGATGGCTCCTTAATCTCCTCGGGGCCCATTCGCCTTGAAACTGTCCCTTTAAGGACTACTACTAATTATGTCCATTCTGAATTTCTTGTTTTTGATGTCATAAATTCTCCTCTTTATCCTATAATATTAGGGATAGACTGGTTACGGACTCACAACCCACTTATTACCTGGGCTCCTTTCTCTCTCACGTTTAACTCTGCATATTGCCAGAAAACATGTCTACAACACATCCCCATTTTGCATGTTACTAGGGAATCCACTATACCTTCCAGCTATTCGGAGTTCGCTGATGTGTTCAGTAAAAAGGAAGCAGAGACACTTCCTCCTCATCGACCCTATGATTGTCCGATTGACCTTGTTCCTGGTGCTCCTATCCCTTTTGGACATATTTATCCCCTCTCTGAATCAGAGCTAAAAACCCTCAAGGAATACCTAGATGAAAACCTCCGGAAGGGGTTCATTAGACCTTCCTGTTCACCAGCCGCTTCCAGCATGTTTTTTGTAAGAAACAAGGACCAGACTATTCGGCCAATCATCGATTACAGGTCTTTAAATAAAATAACTATCAAGAATCGTTACCCTCTTCCCCTGATCAATGAGTTGATTGAAAGATTAAGAACAGCTACCATCTACACTAAACTTGACCTTCGTGGAGCATATAACCTTGTTAGAATCAAAGCCAATGATGAATGGAAAACGGCGTTCAGAACCCGATATGGTCTTTACGAATATCTTGTCATGCCCTTCGGGCTATGTAACGCCCCTGCAACCTTTCAGCATTTCATTAACGATATCTTCCGAGATCTCCTAGACGTTTGTGTCATCATTTACTTAGATGATATTCTCATCTACTCCAACAACCTTGAAGAACACAGAAAACACGTGAGATGGGTATTATCCAGATTAAGAACACACAAATTATACGCAAAACCAGAAAAATGTATATTTGAAGTCAATGAAATCACTTTTTTGGGATATGTTATCTCCCCTCATTCAATAAGTATGGATACCTCCAAAATAGATTGCATTGTCAACTGGTCTACTCCTACTAATACTAAAGACTTACAACGTTTTCTGGGATTTGCCAACTTCTATAGGAAGTTCATTAAAAACTACTCCAAGGTTGCTCATCCCCTCAACCTGCTCAATAGCAGTAAACGGTCCTTTGCTTGGAACGAAGAGGCTCAAGCAGCCTTTGATGAATTAAAACGGAGATTCACAAGTGCACCCATTCTTCAACTACCTAATCCTGCTTTTCTCTACGTCATGGAAACGGATGCTTCTGATACAGCTATCGGGGCTGTCCTCTCTCAACACCAAACGCCTCAAGATCCTCTCCATCCAGTAGCTTTTTTTTCACGATCCTTGTCTCCTGCTGAACGAAATTATCCTGTAGGAGAAAAAGAATTATTAAGTATTAAAGCTGCATTCGAAAACTGGCGTCACATACTTGAAGACACACGCACTCCTGTAATTGTTTATACCGACCATAGGAACCTTGAATATCTTCATTCCAACAAAACACTCTCTGCCAGACAAGTACGCTGGAATCTTTTCTTTTCCCGTTTCAATTTTCAAATCATCTACAGACCTGGATCCAGAAATAAAAAGGCAGATGCCCTGTCCAGAATTCACCAAGATCTTCCTGTAAACGAAACTCAACCTCCTAAAATCATAGGTATTATTTCGTCATTAACTGATGATATTAAACATCTCAAAGAAGAAGATCTTGAACTTCCCAAACAAGGCAATCTATCAAAAAAGGACGGTTTGTACTACTTCAAAGACAGGTTATACATTCCTCCCTTGTTTAGGAATAAAATACTCTCCTTGATTCATGATTCCCCTCTGGCTGGTCATCCTGGTACAAGAAAAACACTGGAGCTGTCTAAAAGATATTACTGGTGGCCTCGCCAGGACAGAACCATAGAATCTTATGTCAAAAACTGTCCAACCTGTCTGAGATCAAAATCTGACCATCATCCACCATTCGGTCAATTACTGAGCCTACCTGTTCCAGAAAGACCTTGGCAGTCCATCTCAATGGATTTCTTGGTAGAACTCCCTCCTTCGCAACATCATACCACCATTCTGGTAGTGGTAGACCGTTTCACCAAGATGTCCCATTTTATTCCTTTAAAGAAATTACCCTCTTCATCTGAACTTGCAAAAGTATTCATCAACAACATCGTGAAACTTCATGGTCTTCCTGAAGAAATCATATCAGACAGAGGAACACAGTTCACCTCCAAATTCTGGAATGAGATGTGTTCCTCCCTCAACATTCAACGTGAATTATCTTCAGCCTATCATCCTCAAACCAACGGACAAACAGAGAGAGTTAACCAATGTCTTGAACAATACTTGCGATGTTATTGCTCTCATTTACAAGATGATTGGATCACGTGGTTACCAATGGCAGAGTTCTCATACAACAACTCGGTACACTCTAGTAGCAAAATGACTCCATTCTTCTCAAATTTTGGATTCCATCCTTCTTCATTCCCCGATCAAGGACTTCCTTCTTCTAATCCATACGTCTCCAACCATAACTCGTTCATGTCTGCCCTCTTCCTCAGGTTACGTGATAACCTTAAAAATGCATCATCTGCTCAGAAAAAGTTTTTCGATACTGGTAGACGACCTTCCCCTACTTACAAGGTTGGTGATCTAGTATGGCTCTCTTCAAAAAACATTGTTACCAACCGTCCCTCAAAGAAACTAAGTTCACTCTTCCTTGGCCCTTTTCGTATCTTGTCACTCATCAACGAAAACGTGGTTAGATTGAAACTTCCACCTACCATGAAGCTGCATCCAGTCTTCCATGTGTCGTTGCTTAAACCACACCACTCCGACCCTTTCATGAGGGATGTTCATACCACTCCTGATCCCATTCTGGTACAAGGTGAAGAGGAATACGAGGTTCAGAGGATTCTCGACTCACGAATCCATCGTGGTTCCTTACAATATCTTGTCCGGTGGAAGGGCTACGGAGTTGACGAAGACTCATGGGTGTCGTCCTCCGCGGTGCACGCCCGTCGACTTATCAACGCGTACCATGCTCGCTACCCATCCAGACCTCGTTGACAGCATCCGGTGGCTGCTTCTTATGAGGGGGGTTCTGTCAGACCTTCCGGCATTCGCTAACCGTGGACTTCCGGGTTCTCGGAGCGCGGCCACTCCCCCTCCTATGACGTGGTCGTTCCCAGGGTTCATAGAGAGTCCGCGTCAACACCACAGTGCTTGATCAACTCGAAAGCTCCCGCGAACTTCAAACTGAATAATTACTTCTACTGTGTATCGGACCCGGACTGTTTAATCATTTACCCTCCTTCTCCTCTCCTACGACCTCGGACTGTTTTTGGATATTCTCTTGCCTGCTGCAACCTCGATTCTCTCTGGAATCTCCATCACCAATTTGGATTATCACTCCTTCATAAGTTAAGTAAACCAGATTGGCTCAACCTTAATATATAACCATCCTAAATCTAAGTGGTTCGCTATCTGCTCCACATCAACTCATAATCTTGTTTCCAACACCTACTTATTTATCTGCATCCTACTTTGGAACTTCTCGCTGGTTGTGTTAAAATTACCTTATCCTAAAACAACTTCAAACACCGCTGCTGGTTATAACCTGCCAGGAATTAAAGAGACAGTTCAATTTGATTATCTTTTTTATTTAAAGTAATAAACGTTATCAAACTCAGAAATCTGCAGTTGTTTCCATCTTATCACCAATTGAGCGTTACAGATCTCCTCTCTGGCGGCTTTTTCTCAAATTTCGTCCTTTTACTTCCGGGTTCCGGCGGATTCCGTTGTGGAACGCACTGTGCGTTCCAAATCACTTCCAGGTTCAGGATTCCTTTCGTTTGGAACGCATCGTTGCGTTCCACTTCGTTCTCTACATCACTTCCTGGCCTCAGATGCAGATCATTCACAGCACTTCGTGCATTTCACCGTATAAAAAACAGTCTCTTTTTATAGTGTGAAGGAAATAGTCTCTTTGTAGCCTCAAATAAACAAACAGTTCGCATTAATAATACATCCCCAAGAAGTGCACTCCTTTTCTACTTCACAGGAGTACAAAGAGAGTGGAGGGCCACAAAATGTAAAATAAATAGCCAGTAGGATGTGTAAAATCAATATATTAACACTATGTAGCCAATAGGTAAATACAATTAATGTAAACATTTAGGTGTCTCAAGTTATATAACGAACCTTAATGTTAGATGATACTCAAATCTTCCTACTGGCATTTATTAAAAAGAGTAATAAAATCATCTTACTAATATTCATTTTGGAGGAGCAATAATTTCCAACCCTTACATTATGGAAAAGCTCATAGCAGCATACAATAAAAAACACCTTTTTTCATGCATCTAAAAAAAGTGACACACCTCAAAATCAGAATTTAAACCGTGGGGTGCAAGAGTATTGAAATTGTATATAAATTGCATCTCTTCTTTCCCTATTTTTTGGTTAAAATCCCCCCCCCCCTCCAATCTCTTTTAACTGTTTTCAGCGGACAGAAAAACAAATTGTCAGGATTTTTTTGATGATATCTCTTAAAGTGATTGGACACACTATGTGTTTCTATTCCGTTTTTGACATTTCGTATGTGTTCTGAGATTCTTGTATGCAGGCATCTTATAGTTCTCCCTATATATAGTAAATTGCAGGGACATTTTAATACGTAGATCACTCCCTTTGAGAAACATGTTAATTGATCCCTAATATTAAAATCCTTATTAATATACTCTTTCAGGTTAATTAGGTGTCTTTTCTTACTTTTAGTGCTCCTGCATGCCAAACATGTTCCACATCCATAAAAACCTTTATTTTGATTTAAAAAGTGTGTGCTCGTGTTTGGACCATCACTACTGTGAACCAGGGTTCTTTTAAAATTGGCCGCGCCCCTATAAATTATATTTGGTCCAGTAGGTAAAATGTTTTTTAAAATAGGATCTTCTTGTAGAACATGCCAATATTTATTTATAACTTTATTTATACCTCTATGATTGCCATTGAAATTGCAAATAAAAGGAATTTCTTTGGAGTACATTTGTTGATTAGATTTTGGTTTATATGTCAAAATTTCTTTTCTCGTTATTTTTTTGACGTCCTCTATATCTTTCTCCAATGTTCTTCTCTCATAACCTTTTTCTTCAAACTGTGCTTTTATTCTTCCTGCCTGTGTCATATAGTCATCCTCATTGGTGCAATTCTGCCTGATTCTGAGAAATTTACCTTTTGGTGCATTATTTAACCAAGGTCTGTGGTGACAGCTCGATTTCTCTATGTACCCATTGGCATCCACTTCTTTAAAATAATTTCTTGTTTTAATCTGGGCATCTTCTATAAAAATTTGTAAATCTAAAATCTGTATTTCTGTCTGGCTGTGGGTAGTGGTTAGTAGAATTCCCCATTCATTGTCGTTAAGATAAAATATAAAATTATCTAAAAACTCTACAGGGCCATCCCAAATGAACAAGATATCGTCAATGTATCGATGGTAGGACACCAAATTCGACACCCAGGGATGGCAGGAAAAAATGTGATGTTCCTCCCAGTAGGCCATAAATAGATTTGCGTAACTGGGTGCGAATTTGGTGCCCATAGCTGTGCCTCGGACTTGAAGATAAAAATTATCATTGTACCAAAAAAAATTGTTGGTTAAAATGAGGTAGATTCCTTCTATAATAAAATCTATTTGTTCCCTCCTAAAATCAGCTTTGATTAAAAAATATTCGACTGCTTTTATCCCTTTATCGTGGGGAATGATAGTGTATAACAATGTTACATCACTCGTGACTAAGCAGTAACCATCTTTCCATTGTGTCGACTCCAGAATTTGTAGGGTATGAATGGTGTCTTTGAGGTGAGCTTGTGTTTTAGTGACTATGGGTTGTAATAATATGTCAATATATTCGGAAATTCGTGAGGATATTGAGTCAATACCGGAGATAATAGGACGGCCTGGGGGGTTAACCGGATTCTTATGTACCTTCGGTAAATAATAAAAAACTGGAATTTTTGGATGAGCTATTGATAAATACTTGCCTTCTTTCTCCGTGAGAATATCCTCTGCTACTCCTTTATTAATATATTCATCAAACAATTCTTTTACTTTCTCTGTGCGGTTGGAATTGAGTTTTCTATATGTTGTTGCATCAGATAGGATTCTCTCGGATTCCTTCATATATTCCGCTTTAGATAGTACCACTATCCCTCCCCCTTTATCCGCTGGTTTTATCACCAGTTCTTTATTCTTTTGTAGATTTTCCAATATTTTATTTTCTTTTATTGACATATTCTGCTGAAATTTATTCAACTTTTTCATTTTATTAATTTCTCCCATCACCATGGTTTCAAAAGTTCTCATCTTATCTGAATTCATGTGTGTTGACTTCAGATAAGATGAGAACTTTTGAAACCATGGTTGCACCCCACGGTTTAAATTCTGATTTTGAGGTGTGTCACTTTTTTTTGATGCATGAAAAAAGGTGTTTTTTATTGCATGCTGCTATGAGCTTTTCCATAATGTAAGGGTTGGAAATTATTGCTCCTCCAAAATGAATATTAGTAAGATGATTTTATTACACTTTTTAATAAATGCCAGTAGGAAGATTTGAGTATCATCTAACATTAAGGTTCGTTATATAACTTGAGACACCTACATTTTTACTTTCATTTTATTTACCTATTGGCTACATAGTGTTAATATATTGATTTTACACATCCTACTGGCTATTTATTTTACATTTTGTGGCCCTCCACTCTCTTTGTACTCCTGTGAAGTAGAAAAGGAGTGCACTTCTTGGGGATGTATTATTAATGCAAACTGTTTGTTTATTTGAGGCTACAAAGAGACTATTTCCTTCACACTATAAAAAGAGACTGGTTTTTATACGGTGAAATGCACAAAGTGCTGTGAATGATCTGCATCTAAGGCCAGGAAGTGATGTAGAGAACGAAGTGGAACGCAACAATGCGTTCCATACGAAAGGAATCCTGAACCTGGAAGTGATTTGGAACGCACAGTGCATTCCACAATGGAATCCGCCGGAACCCGGAAGTAAAAGGACGAAATTTGAGAAAAAGCCGCCAGAGAGGAGATCTGACTTTTTTACCGATTGATAAAGCCCCACACAGGGGCGAAACGCGTTTCGGACTGCTTATTAGCCACTTGGCTGCACTTTTATATAGCAGCTATAGCTGAAAGTTTTTTATCATTTTATTTGTTACTTTGAAACCCTTAGTATTTTCATATTTTATTTGTACAAGCATTTTTCCAATAAATTTGTTGGCTATTTATGCCATTCTAAATATTCCGTATTAAAGAGCTTTATTTTCCTGGAAAACCGGGTATATCCACCCATCTCGGAATCGTTTGAAAATCGAGTGGGACCAGTGATCCAGTTAGGAGAGGGACATCCTTCCAAAAATGTCCCAAGGCGATACCAGTGAGAGCCACATATAATTGGCTCCACGTTTGTGAGTACCTCATTTGAAAATTCTGCACTGTCCAGTTATATAAACTGTATTACACTATTGTGTGTGTTATATACATTTTTTACAGATATATCCAGAAGTGTGATTTACCATCTATTGTATGTATTCATTTATGTTATATTGAGTGGTGTGAGGGGTTTCCCACTCAGGTGGTTTGTAGCACTTCAGCTACCACACTTGCTTGCATTGTTCATATTGTATACACTCTTAATTTTCACTTTTATTTTATTCGAATGGTTTGCGCTCTTTTGCACTGTACTACCGGTCTTCCGCTTCCGGTTTCGGCATGGGCGTCGTGATGTCAACCCGCGTCCTTGCGTCCCGACGTCCACACTTCCGGTTCCATCTAAGTACTTCCGGAAAAGACGTCGGGACCATATCTTTACACCTATATTCTCGGAATGTTCCACAACCCATTAACAATGAGGGCCATATACTATTTACTCATAAAGAATATTATGAATTTGATCGAATAGTCAAAAATACACATAAATATACTAAATATATATATATTAAATAAAAAATGCATATACAAATATATATTAAATGAGGAAAAATAAGGAGAAAATCGAAAAACAAAAATATTATTAATGTTTATACCAATTTCTAATTTTTAAAACATCAATAAAAATATAGTATAGTTAATTATAAATATATAAAAATAGAATATAAAACAGGGTTAAAATAGGGAAAAGAAAGGGGAATACAAGGGGAGGAAAAATCATTATTAAACGAATGTATTAATCTCAAAATCAACATTTAACCCTTGTGGAGTTAATGTGTCGAATTCAAACATCCACCTAATTTCTGTTAAACCCAAAAGGTGATCTTTATCTCCACCTCTCCAGTGAATGTGAATTTGATCTATCCCTATAAAGTCAATACCTTTGGGATCTCCATTGTGTACCATCTAAATAATGCTTGGATACACTGTGGTTAATATATTTTCTTTGGATATTATAAATATGTTCCCTGATTCTTGTTTTTAAAGTGCGTGATGTCTTGCCAACATATTGATAGCCACACTGGCAAATCAACATGTAGATTACATCCTTTGTGGAGCATGTAATAAAAGGATGTATTGTATATTCTTTTTTAGTTACAAATGAAGTAAATTTCTCTTCTTTCCTCCTATTAGATCTAAAACGGCATCCTCTGCAGTTACCACAATAATGAAACCCTTTACTACCTTGTAAAAAGATCCCTTCAGTTTTAACTTTATCTTTATCTAAAAAACTTGACTGTTTTAGTGTTTTTCGTCGATGAGATTCTGTAATTAGGCCCTATCATAATTGTCAGCACCAGGCCCACTCGGCTCTTAATCCGGCCCTGGCTAGGAGACAGTACCTAAATGTTGATTTTATTCCCAAATCAGTTGGGAATTGAGCACCAAAGAGAAAAAAGGAGGAGCAGTAAAAATCTATATGTATCTATATGTAGAGATATAATATATAAATATATAAACATAGATTGTTATACTGCTCTTCCTGTTTTTCCCTCTGTTGGTTAATTTTTCTCACTTGATTTGTGAACCAAATGGCAGGAAAATTTTCCCATTAGTGTGCTGCAAAATATTATCACGTACTTTATATATTCTGCAGATCACTGATTTTCCCATTTTCACACTGATTTGCAATTTTTTTTGGTTCATTCCCAAATTAGTATTTCTATACTGAAATTTTCCTGAGCCGAACTGACGTCTGTCAAAATGTTGGTGTCCAGAAATGTTTTCTATTTTTTGGAAAAATGGTTTGGCCAAGTCGAATTGTATCGCTATTTAGCAATTTGTATCCAGTCCACCGGGGCAGATCTGTGGACATTGTCCTAAGGTTCTACTTTGACAGCTTTAGAATCTGTAGATAGATTTAATTACCATAAAAACAACATTCAATTTTTTTTGAGAGGTTTTACAATTGTTGATAGTGATAATTTATCTGCTCTTTTTTTTTATAGGTTTAGAAGATATCAGAATCTGTTTCCAGATTTCCCTGAGATAGATTCTGTACATGGCAAAATGAAGAAACACAGAAACAGTTTTTCACTTGGCAAGACAGTAAGAATGCTTCTGCATCTATATGAATACGTGAATGATGCAATGGTGGAAATAATATAGAGAGGGCCTGAGTAAAATAATGTTTTTGCCCTCCCCTCCACCCCAACAGTAGCCATAATAAGGCTTTACCAGCTGGCTATTTATTATTTGCCCATCCTTGCAGGGTTCTATTTGTGAGTACTGTGTTTCAGTGGAAGCATGTTTTTGTATGGAATATGTGTACATGAATGTAGGGAAGTATGTATGTATAGTGTTGATGTTTGAATACAGTTGTGTGTTTGTATGTAATGTTTTCATTTGAATGCAGTGGTGTATTTGTGTGTAGGGCTAGCGTTTGAATGCAAGGGTGTGTTTGTGTGTAAAAATGGCCGACCCAAGACACAAGCCTCCCTCTCCCCCACAGTCATGCACGCACACACAGGCACATCAAGGTGGTCACACATATACACAGACATATTCACTCACAGACACATGAACACACACTCACAGACTGGGCCGGTGCAAGACTTTTTGCCGCCCTAGGCAAAGGTATATTTTGCTGCCCCTTGCTGACCCCGTCCCCGGTCAATTTTTATGTACACATTAATTTCCATCTGCTTTCTCTTACCTTGCTTTCCTCTATTGCCTTTGCTCCTCTTCACACCATATTGTCTGCACCTTTTCACTCTTACTGCCTATTTTCATAGCACCAGAATGCCCCCACAGCATTTCCCACAGCACTAGATATTGCATTACACTTCAATGTTTCTCTCCCACCCTTCTTCAATGTCTCTTTCCCCCTCCTTGCATGCCTGTTTCTCCTTCCTCCTTCCATGTCTCTCTCTCTCCCCTTCTTTCATGTCTTTCACTCCCACTCCTTCCTTGTCTCTCTCTCCCACTCCTTCCTTGTCTCTCTCTCCCTTCCTTGTCTCTCTCTCCCCCATATTTCTCTCTACCTTCAATTCATGTATTTTATTCCCCCTTCAATCCATGTATTTTGTTCCCTCCTTCCATACATGTTTCTCCATCCCCACTTCCATACATGTCTCTTCATCCTCCATTTTAGCCATGTCTCTTCTTCCCCCCTTCCATCCATGTCTTTCCCCCTCTTCCACGTCTCTCTTCCTCCCCTTCCATGTATCTCTTCCTCCCTTTCCATCCATGTCTCCCTCCCATCTTCCATCCATGCCCCACCCTCCTTCCCAAGTGACTGTCAGTTGCTGCCCTCAAAGATCCAGCACCCTAGGCATTGAGGCTCTGAATGATCCTTCCCATATGGGCCTACCTCCTTATCTCTCTACAACAGAAACTATTGGTGGTGATAATGTGGTCAAGAGAGCCTGCAGTCTATCTTCTGACTCCAAAGAGCTGTGGGAGAACCCTGAACCCTAGGGGACCCTTGTGCAGTGATGCAGACTGCAACACTTGTAGTTCCGCTGCTGGAATGACGGGTAATGAGCTTGTGTGTCAATATGACTATGTGAATAATGATTACCTGCCAAATTTCTCTGCCTACCATTGTGAATGGAGTTTGGCAGGCAAGAGAACAGACCTGCTGTGAAAGGGGCATGAGAGGGACAAGTCCAGCTTTGTCTGGCAGCCTGTTCCTCAAGACAGACCATGTACAGAGCACTCTGTACATGGTAATAGTGCCCAGCCCCTTCCTGCATCTTCCTACTGATTTGTAGATGGAACTGTTGGGCAGATCTACGGAACTTATTTTTTCTGGGACAATTCCCCAAAATGTAGAAGAGGAACTGTCACTTTCATGAATTTTTACTGATCCCTGTATGTATTTGAGAGGTGTGAAAAATAATGTTAAAAATAGAAATCCACATCTCATTATCTTTCAACTTAGTTGGCACCTCCACATTAGCCCATTGTCAATCATGGATATAAACTCTGTCCTCCATACTTGAATATCAGCATAGAGAGAGAGAGAAATCAATGGAACGATGTTTTTATTTCTCCTTCTCATTTGCAATGTTTGCACTGGCTTTGCCTTGTCTGAACTTGGTTATGATGTAACCTGCTAAATCTTTAATATTACGTTTGAAATAAAATGGACCGTCACATATTCAATTATGGGTTATTTTCAATGTTTTATTCAATGGTAAAAATTCCAAAGAAGTGTCAGGTCCATTTTAAAGGAGTATTTGAGCAATGATATAGTATTTAATTGAATGGACTGCTATAAATTGACTTGTGATACATATTATCATAATATTTATAAAATCTGTGATGTCAATTATAGCTGATGATACATTATATTTTCATCACTGTCAATTAATTTGAACTTGACTGTGTGTCTCAGAGAAAAGCATGGAGCACTTTAATCGAATTTGTCCACGCTACATGCAAATTCCATCGCGCAATGGATAATCCCCTAACTAAGAGAGAATTTGAATATTTCTTGCATCTGGAGTTATTCAGCAGTTTAGAAAGTAAGAAGCCACAATTCTGTATTAATACAACCAGATATTTATGTATATATTGTTTAAGGAACATAATGTATTTTTATTATAGACCATATGTCTGGTTAGTTAGGTTGTGAGTGGGGCAAAACATATTTCTGTTGGTGTAATATAAAAAACGGTTGTATTCTCCTTCAGTTAGCACTCAACTTGGGGTTCAATTTTACACTTATTACACTGACCATATTGTATACCCTGGGAAAAATGTCCTTTTGCTTCAGTTATTTATAGACCTTTTATAGTTAACCCATATTGATACTTGAGAGAGAGTTCAGAGAAGGGCTACTAAACTGGTTAATTGATTGCAGTGTAAAACTTACCAGGAAAGGTTAAAGGATCTTAATATGTATAGCTGGGGGGAAAGACGAGACAGGGGGGATTTGATAGAAATATTAAAATACATAAAGGGAATCAATACAGTAAAGGAGGAGACTATATTTAAAAGAAGAAAAACTACCACAACAAGAGAAGATAATCTTAAATTAAAGGGGCAAATGTTTAAATATAATGTTAGGAAGTATTACTTTACTTAGAGGGTAGTGGATGCATGGAATAGGCTTCCAGTTGAAGTGGTAGAGGTTAACACGGTAAAGGAGTTTAAGCATGCGTGGGATAGGCATAAGGCCATCCTGACAATAAGATAATGCCAGGGACTAATGAAAGTATTTAGAAAATTGGGCAGACTAGATGGGCCGAATTGTTCTTATCTGCCATCACTTTCTATGTTTCTATGTTTTATTGTCTATGACTATGGTTGCCAAAACTTTATTTTTTCCTAGACACATACTTCTTGAAATGTAACGGCGTGTAGTTTGTAGCATTTATATGCAATTAGTCAAGGAAGCACCTTTGGGTTTTCTGACATGACTTATAATAGTATAGTAACTCTGCTTACTGAAGGGCAGTGCTTTCTATGTACTGCTTATCAGCAAGTAGAAGGGATGTGTCTTGTAAAAATGGTTGTTCTGGCAAACCTATATGGCACGCTTACATTTTTACTTTTACAAATTTTAGATAACTACTCTGTAATCAGCATGCAAGGTAGCTACTGTTTACTGCAAACTATAAAGATAATGGAAATTAGCACAGCATCTCCAATCAAGGGATAATTAACATCTGGAATTCCAGCTCCTCTGGACTACTGTGATTATAGATATTGCTTATTTGTATGTTAGTGTCAAAAAACCCTTCTGTCACTTAACTGATGTCCCTCAGAATAAGTTCAGGCTCCCCCTTCACTCCTCCCCCTCCAACATCAGTTGGTGGAGGGACCTAATGCGCACGTGTGCCGTGCTCACATTAGGACTTCCCCCAGAGGAATGCATTATACAATGCTTTCCTATGGGGTTTTGGGTGACGTTGGATGTCCTCATGCATATCGTTAGGACGTCCATCGTCAGGCGACCAAAACTTGCCTAAAGACCCGGAGGTCCCAACCAGACAGCCACTAGTGGTGGCAGGCTATTATTTCAGTTTATTAAAAAGGGTTAAGACACCTGGGATACTGCACCCAGACCACTTTAATGAGCTAAAGTGGTCTGGATGCCTATAGTGTCCATTTAAGTTGCCAGAAAGGCAGTGGAAATTCTTGGCAATGT
Source organism: Pelobates fuscus (assembly GCF_036172605.1). NCBI lineage: Eukaryota > Metazoa > Chordata > Amphibia > Anura > Pelobatidae > Pelobates > Pelobates fuscus. The sequence goes on along the minus strand of NC_086323.1, from coordinate 55,149,232 downwards.
AAACTGTTTTTGTTTCAATTTTATTACAGTCTTCTACACATCATAGTTATATTCATTCACAGATGTTCCAGTTGGGGCTGCGCCAGCCGTTAAAGTTCCTGCTAAAACTGCAAGTGCACAACAGTCCAAATTTCGTGTTGCAGATGAATCTGAAAATTTCCCGCCAATACGTTGTGTTGTGATCAATCAATCCATCCTGGTCAATTACTTGATTAGTGATCTTTCCTTCTATGTGGAAACCAGAAAGTATGTGAATTAGACATTTCATTGAGAATTTGTTTTTTGTTTTAATGGGAAAAAAAAGTTATTTTATTGTATGTATTCCAGGAGCTCTATCAACAAAGTTCCTTGTTTTTTTTTTCTTTTTACATCTTATTAATAGGGTTATTAACTAAAGTAAGACTTGTTAGGAATTCAAAGTGAATTCCCAACAACATGAATTTCAAATTTAAAGCCAACTGACTTGGAAAAACTGACTGACTCCAGTTCAGTTACTTTGGCCTGAAATGTAAAATTCACTTTAAATTCTAGACAGTTCTCACTTTGATAAATAACTCTGAATTTTGACAATTCTCACTTTAGTGAAAAGCCCTGTGAGATTCCATTCCAGCTTTTTGCTGTCTGCTATGTTTTGCCTGTGCAACAATCAGGAAAATTACTCCAGCAAAATCAACACAAGGCACAAATAACTTTTACTTGCTTGAATGATCTTGCAGCCAGGCTGGCAAGATCATGAATTTGCTAATGCACCAACTCTAAAACATGTTGATGCCTCATTTCTATCATGCCATTGCAGATTTAAAATTCAGAGACAAAGTTTATTGCTGCATACCTCTCAAGGGTCCCTATTTAGGAGAGGCAGTGCTTACTTTGACCTCAAATCCATCTCATCTGCATCTACTTTCTTTCCAAATGTCTGTCTTTTCTAGAACTTTATTTTGTTAGTGTGTCTAGGTGTTCATCAAGAGTTCCACAGCAAACATACTCACAGCAATTTGTTTTTAAATACAATAAATATGTTTACAAAAACAGATACAATTCGTATCTTGTAATACCTTTTTTTATTGGACTAACAGAATTTTGTAATGACAAGATTTTGGGAGAACCTCCCTTTCTCAAGCATTTCCTAACACCACAATCCCTAAAGGAAGGATTGTCTTTCCTCCAAACAGTTAAAAAAGAAAGTAAAAATAATAACAACTTTATATTGGTAAAATAGTATCTTTCTAGTGCCAGGAATGGCTCTGTGAATCACAAATGAAATGAGTGGGCTCATGCAAGTCAGCTACCGTGAGATTCTGGCTCTTGGCTGTTTGGAAAAGGGACATTTTTCCGATCACTTGATTGGCCTGAATTCCTCTGAAAATTATGAAGTATCGGTTTAAAACAAGCTGACAAAGGTGGCGGTTTAGTTATTATGTCAAAAGAAAAATAAATGGAGGAAGCCTAGAATCAATTAAATGACACCACAGTTTACGATAAACTCGCATATGATCCTGCGAACAAGGTAAAAAAATCCCTCCTTTATCTTCTAAATAAAGGGAATTATAATAATATCCTAAATAATATAGCATTTTCTTATCTTAATATGCAATTTCCTACTGTCCCAGTTATATACTTCCTCCCCAAAATACATAAAAATATTACCAACCCCCTGGGTCGCCCCATTGTTTCAGTTATTAACTCTGTGCTTTCTAACTTGTCTGAATATATTGACCTCATTCTACAACCCTCTGTACAAAAAAACTAGATCATACCTAAAGGATAACATGAGTCTATTATGATTACTAAAGAATTTTAAATGGGAAAAAGATTATATTTTAGTGACCAGTGACATCCAATCCATGTACACCATAATCCCCCACAATATTGGCTGTGGTGCTATTAAAAATACTTTAGAAAAAGAACACGATATGTCCACCAATCAAATCAGTTTTATTCTGGAGGGTATTTATCTAATTTTAGAAAATAATAATTTTTGGTTTTATGATACTATTTACCTCCAGAAGACAGGCACAGTGATGGGGACTAGGTTTGCCCCCAGCTATGCTAATCTCTCCATGGCGGTTTGGGAGGACTCCGCTGTGAGGAGTGGACATGGCTGGGGTCAAATCTAGTTGTATACCGCCGCTATATAAATGACTTGTTTTTTATTTGGTCCGGAATCAGTTTTAGCAGAATTTCTAGAGTTTTTAAATACCAATAATATAATAGAATTAAACTTAGTACTAATGATAGCAATACCTCTGTTCATTTCTTAGACTTAGAGATCTTTGTGGAAAATGACACTTTCTTCAAAAGGTACACACTAACACTTTTATCGACCTTACCAGCTGCCACTATACCCCCTGGCTTTACAGTGTACCTAAAAGCCAACTTTTACACCTCAAAAGAAACTGTACAGATAACACCGATTTTAGAACTCAAGCGGAAATTCTTAGAACCAATCTAATCGAGAAGAAGTACAAACCCTCTATTTTAGATAATTTAATAAAAAATATAGAAAGAGATAGAGATCCCTTTTAGAATATAACATAAAAAAGGATAAGGATATCAGTCTTCCCATAATCTTTAATTATAATAACAAAAGTAAACGTATAAAAAAAAAAATTATAAACAAACATTGGAATATCCTAAAAGAAGATGATTTACTAAAGGAAATCCTCCCTCCAAAACCTAATATAA